>NW_027672189.1:1800000-2142000 GCF_964165515.1 Mesoplodon bidens | reverse complement strand
TCTAATTTCCCGGCAGGAAGAAGAATTAACCAGAGTCTCAGCCACCCACCGGGAACCAGTATACGACCTGAACCAAAATTTTGGACTTGAATACAGTTCACCATAAACGAGTTGAAAAATGGAGCTCAGGGGCACAGCAATTCACGAACTGGCAGAGTAATAAAGGACAACTATCTTCCAAAAATCTGTTGAGGGAAGGCAACGAGGCGGACTTGAAAGCTAGGCAGAATAGCAGGAAACAGATTTCAAGAGGTACGTTGGAATCGCCTTTAAAGCACAGGAAGAGGGGCACAACTTCGACAATGATGCACTTGGCCAAAAGGGGTGTATGTGTTTTCACCTGAATATATTCAGGAGAAAACGCATACGCCCTTTTTGGCCAAGCAAGCAAGCGGGCAATGCAAATCTGCACTACAAAGAAGTATCACTTCCCACCGGTCAAAAGGGACATCCACAAAATGTGTAAAAACCAGAAAGGCAAGACAGGTCCTGGAGAAGAGGGAGCCTTGTTATGCTGATGGGCGGGATGTAAATTGCCAACTGCCTCACTGGAGGAGTGCATTGTGTTCCCTAAAACAAGTAAACAACAGAGCTACAGAGCCAAGGGCACTTCCAGTCTAGGGAATATACCTTGGGAAAACTGAAAATCAATAAGACAGAACCACCCCCAAATATAGGGCTGCACTGCTTACAAGAACCTCAACTTGGGTACACCTTAAATATCCCAGGAAATATAAAAATGGTTCAAAAAACTGTGGTATTTATGTACGATGGAAAATCCCTCAGGCATGAAATCAATGTCATAAGACCAGGAGCAGCAAAGTGAGTGGATTCAGGTACGATGATTCTAAGTGAAATAAGTCACACAGAAAAAGAAACTTATCATAAGATATCACTTATGAAGATCCTGTAAACATGGCTACACATGAACTGAGTTAGGAAAGAGAACAGAGTCTCACATTTAGAAAACACTCTTATGCCTGCTTAAGGGGAAAGGAGAGGTGGGGTGATGCATAAAACCAGAGTTTGATATAACCACAGGTACCATTTCTAAAACCAACTGTGGAATAGACAAGACCTACACCTTCCTCAGTGAAAGGGACTCAAAACCCCATATTTCCCGCAGAGGAATAGATCTGACTAGTAAGAATCTTAAAACCTATGTATTGATATGTCTCTGTAAGGGAATCAAGTGTGTCTAGACTGGCATAAACATGGCAGCGAGAATCAGCTCAAACCCACTATAAAAAGGAATTTCAAAAACAAAACCCAGAAACAGGGAAATTCTTTACATTTCCTTCAGGGTCTCTGATGAAACCTGGAATGACCCTATCTACAATGACAGCTGGATGTGGTATAAGGCTTGACACCTGGTACTGAGAGGATTGGTGAGATTGGGTGAGCAAATGCAGACCCTTTAAAGCAAAAATGCATGGCCCCCATTCCATGGGTCCCAACTCTCCATGTTGAAGGGACTATTACTACAGCTATAACATGTACGGGAAACCTAGAGAATGGACAGACTGTGAATACAAAAGGTTTCTAAAACTGAACGAGTAGTCCCTCTCCTGGTGCTCCGCTTTGAATTTCCAACTGCTTTACTATGAATCTCCCAACTTGGAGAGACAACCCCTTTAACCTCCTGGTTCGCACAGGTTGCCAATTTGGCAGAGGATGGAAGGGAAGAGGGAGAACCAATGAGAGAGTAGCTGTTAGGCACTTGGACGGGCACATGTCACTCTAACTTCCCGCCAGTAAGAAGAATTAACCAGAGTCTCAGCCACCCACCGGGAACCAGTATAGGTCCTGAACCAAAATTTTGGACTTGCGTACATCTCACAAAAAACGAGTTGAAAAATGGAGCTCAGGTGCACAGCAATTCACAAACTGGCAGAGTCATGAAGGACAACTATCGTCCAAAAAATCTGTTGAGGGAAGGCAGCCAGGCGGACTGGAAAGAGAGACAGAATAGCAGGAAACAGATTTCAAGATGTACGTTGGTATCGCCTTTAAAGCACAGGAAGAGGGGCACAACTTCGACAATGACGCACTTGGCCAAAAAGGGCATATGCGTTTTCTCCTGAATATATTCAGGAGAAAACGCATACGCCCTTTTTGGCCAAGCAAGCAAGCGGGCAATGCAAATCTGCACTACAAAGAAGTATCACTTCCCACCGGTCAAAAGGGACATCCGCAAAATGTGTAAAAACCAGAAAGGCAAGACAGGCCCTGGAGAAGAGGGAGCCTTGTTATGCTGATGGGCGTGATGTAAATTGCCCACTGCCTCACTGGAGGAGTGCATTGCGTTCCCTAAAACAAGTAAACAACAGAGCTACAGAGCCAAGGGCACTTCCAGTCTAGGGAATATACCTTGGGAAAACTGAAAATCAATAAGACAGAGCCACCCCCAAATTTAGGGCTGCACTGCTTACAAGAACTTCAACTTGGGTACACCTTAAATATCCCAGGATATATAAAAATGGTTCAAAATACTGTTGTATTTATGTACGATGGAATATCCCTCAGCCATGAAATCAATGTCATAAGACCAGGAGCAGCAAAGTGAGTGGATTCAGGTACGATGATTCTAAGTGAAATAAGTGACACAGAAAAAGAAACTTATCATAAGATATCACTTATGAAGATCCTCTAAACATGGCTACACAAGAACTGAGTTAGGAAAGAGAACAGAGTCTCACATTTAGAAAACACTCTTATGCCTGCTTAAGGGGAAAGGAGAGGTGGGGTGATGCATAAAACCAGAGTTTGATATAAGCACAGGTACCATTTCTAAAACCAACTTTGGAATACACAAGACCTACACCTTCCTCAGTGAAAGGGACTCAAAACCCCATATTTCACGCAGAGGAATAGATCTGACTAGTAATAATCTTAAAACCTATGTATTGATATGTCTCTGTTAGGGAATCAAGTGTGTCTAGACTGGCATAAACATGGCAGCGAGAATGAGCTCAAACCCACTATAAAAAGGAATTTCAAAAACAAAACCAAAAAACAAGGAAATTCTTTACATTTCCTTCAGGGTCTCTGATGAAACCTGGAATAACCCTATCTACAATGACAGCTGGATGTGGCATAAGGCTGGACACCTGGGACTGAGAGGATTGGTGAGATTGGGTGAGCAAATGCAGACCCTTTAAAGCAAAAATGCATGGCCCCCATTCCATGGGTCCCAACTCTCCATGTTGAAGGGAATATTACTACAGCTATAACATGTACAGGAAACCTAGAGAATGGACACACTGTGAATACAAAAGGTTTCTAAAACTCTACGAGTAGTCCCTCTCCTGGTGCACCGGTTTCACTTTCCAAATGATTTACTATCAATCTCCCAACTTGGAGAGACAACCCCTTTAACCTCCTGGTTCGCACAGGTTGCCAATTTCGCAGAGGATGGAAGGGAAGAGGGAGAACCAATGAGAGAGTAGCTGTTAGGCATTTGGACGGGCACATGTCACTCTAATTTCCCGGCAGGAAGAAGAATTAACCAGAGTCTCAGCCACCCACCGGGAACCAGTATAGGTCCTGAACCAAAATTTTGGACTTGCGTACAGTTTACAAACAACGAGATGAAAAAAGGAGCTCAGGGGCACAGCAATTCACAAACTGGCAGAGTAATAAAGGACAACTATCGTCCAAAACATCTGTTGACGGAAGCAAAAGGGCGGACTTGAAAGCGAGGCAGAATAGCAGGAAACAGATTTCAAGAGGTACGGTGGAATCGCCTTTAAAGCACAGGAAGAGGGGCACAACTTCGACAATGACGCACTTGGCCAAAAAGGGCATATGCGTTTTCACCTGAATATATTCAGGAGAAAACGCATACGCCCTCTTTCGCCAACCAAGCAAGCGGACAAGGCAAATCTGCAGTACAAAGAAGTATCACTTCCCACCGGTCAAAAGGGAAATCCACAAAATGTGTAAATACCAGAAAGGCAAGACAGGCCCTGGAGAAGAGGGAGCCTTGTTATGCTGATGGGCGGGATGTAAATTGCCAACTGCCTCACTGGAAGCTTGCACTGCGTTCCCTAAAACAAGTAAACAACAGAGCTACAGAGCCAAGGGCACTTCCAGTCTAGGGAATATACTTTGGGAAAACTGAAAATCAATAAGACACAGCCACCGCCAAATATAGGGCTGCACTGCTTACAAGAACCTCAACTGGGGTACAGCTTAAATATCCCAGGAAATATAAAAATTGTTCAAAAAACTGTGGTATTTATGTACGATGGAATATCCCTCAGCCATGAAATCAATGTCATAAGACCAGGAGCAGCAAAGTGAGTGGATTCAGGTACAATGATTCTAAGTGAAATAAGTCACACAGAAAAAGAAACTTATCCTAAGATATCACTTATGAAGATCCTGTAAACATGGCTACACATGAACTGAGTTAGGAAAGAGAACAGAGTCTCACATTTAGAAAACACTCTTATGCCTGCTTAAGGGGAAAGGAGAGGTGGGGTGATGCATAAAACAAGAGTTTGATATAAGCACAGGTACCATTTCTAAAACCAACTGTGGAATAGACAAAACCTACACCTTCCTGAGTGAAAGGAACTCAAAACCCCATATTTCCCGCAGAGGAATAGATCTGACTAGTAAGAATCTTAAAACCTATGTATTGATATGTCTCTGTAAGGGAATCAAGTGTGTCTAGACTGGCATAAACATGGCAGCGAGAATCAGCTCAAACCCACTATAAAAAGGAATTTCAAATACAAAACCAAAAAACAGGGAAATTCTTTACATTTCCTTCATGGTCTCTGATGAAACCTGGAATGACCCTATCTACATTGACAGCTGGATGTGGCATAAGGCTGGACACCAGGGACTGAGAGGGCTGGTGAGATTGGGTGAGCAAATGCAGACCCTTTAAAGCAAAAATGCATGGCCCCCATTCCATGGGTCCCAACTCTCCATGTTGAAGGGAATATTACTACAGCTATAACATGTATGGGAAACATAGAGAATGGACACACTGTGAATACAAAGGGTTTCTAAAACTCAATGAGTAGTCCCTCTCCTGGTGCTCCACTTTGACCTTCCAACTGCTTTACTATCAATCTCCCAAATTTGAGAGACAGGCCCTTTAAGCTCCTGGTTCGCACAGGTTGCCAATTTCGCAGAGGATGGAAGGGAAGAGGGAGAACCAATGAGAGAGTATCTGTTAGGCCCTTGGACGGGCACATGTCACTCTAATTTCCCGGCAGGAAGAAGAATTAACCAGAGTCTCAGCCACCCACCGGGAACCAGTATAGGTCCTGAACCAAAATTTTGGACTTGCGTACAGCTCACAAAAAACGAGTTGAAAAATGGAGCTCAGGGGCACAGCAATTCACAAACTGGCAGAGTAATAAAGGACAACTATCGTCCAAAAATCTGTTGAGGGAAGGCAGCGAGGCGGACTTGAAAGAGAGACAGAATAGCAGGAAACCGATTTCAAGAGGTACGTTGGAATCGCCGTTAAAGCACAGGAAGAGGGGCACAACTTCGACAATGACACACTTGGCCAAAAAGGGCGTATGCGTTTTCTCCTGAATATATTCAGGACAAAACACATACGCCCTTTTTGGCCAAGCAAGCAAGCGGGCAATGCAAATCTGCATTACAAAGAAGTATCACTTCCCACCGGTCAAAAGAGACATCCTCAAATGTGTAAAAACCAGAAAGGCAAGACAGGGCCTGGAGAAGAGGGAGCCTTGTTATGCTGATGGTCGGGATGTAAATTGTCAACTGCCTCACTGGAGGAGTGCATTCCGTTCCGTAAAACAAGTAAACATCAGAGCTACAGAGCCAAGGGCACTTCCAGTCTAGGGAATATACCTTGGGAAAACTGAAAATCAATAAGACAGAGCCACCCCCAAATTTAGGGCTGCACTGCTTACAAGAACCTCAACTTGGGTACACCTTAAATATCCCAGGAAATATAAAAATGGTTCAAAAAACTGTGGTATTTATGTACGATGAAATATCCCTCAGCCATGAAATCAATGTCATAAGACCAGGAGCAGCAAAGTGAGTGGATTCAGGTACGATGATTCTAAGTGAAATAAGTCACACAGAAAAAGAAACTTATCCTAAGATATCACTTATGAAGATCCTGTAAACATGGCTACACATGAACTGAGTTAGGAAAGAGAACAGAGTCTCACATTTAGAAAACACTCTTATGCCTGCTTAAGGGGAAAGGAGAGGTGGGGTGATGCATAAAACCAGAGTTTGATATAAGCACAGGTACCATTTCTATAACCAACTGTGGAATAGACAAGACCTACACCGTCCTCAGTGAAAGGGACTAAAAACCCCATATTTCCCGCAGAGGAATAGATCTGACTAGTAAGAATCTTAAAACCTATGTATTGATATGTCTCTGTAAGGGAATCAAGTGAGTCTAGACTGGCATAAACATGGCAGCGAGAATCAGCTCAAACCCACTATAAAAAGTAATTTCAAAAACAAAACCAAAAATCAGGGAAGTTCTTTACATTTCCTTCAGGGTCTCTGATGAAACCTGGAATGACCCTATCTACAATGACAGCTGGATGTGGTATAAGGCTGGACACCTGGTACTGAGACGATTGGTGAGATTGGGTGAGCAAATGCAGACCCTTTAAAGCAAAAATGCATGGCCCCCATTCCATGGGTCCCAACTCTCCATGTTGAAGGGACTATTACTACAGCTATAAAATGTACGGGAAACCTAGAGAATGGACAGACTGTGAATACAAAAGGTTTCTTAAACTGAACGAGTAGTCCCTCTCCTGGTGCTCCGCTTTGACTTTCCAACTGCTTTACTATGAATCTCCCAACTTGGGGAGACAACCCCTTTAGCCTCCTGGTTCGCACAGGTTGCCAATTTGGCAGAGGATGGAAGGGAAGAGGCAGAACCAATGAGAGAGTAGCTGTTAGGCATTTGGACGGGCGCATGTCACTCCAATTTCCCGGGAGGAAGAAGAATTAACCAGAGTCTCAGCCACCCACCGGGAATCAGTATAGGTCCTGAACCCAAATTTTGGACTTGCGTACAGCTCACAAAAAACGAGTTGAAAAATGGAGCTCAGGGGCACAGCAATTCACAAACTGGCAGAGTAATAAATGACAACTATCGTCCAAAAATCTGTTGAGGGAAGGCAGCGAGGCGGACTTGAAAGAGAGACAGAATAGCAGGAAACAGATTTCAAGAGGTACGTTGGAATCGCTGTTAAAGCACAGGAAGAGGGGCACAACTTCGACAATGACGCACTTGGCCAAAAAGGGCGTATGCGTTTTCTCCTGAATATATTCAGGAGAAAACGCATACGCCCTTTTTGGCCAAGCAAGCAAGCGGGCAAGGCAAATCTGCACTACAAAGAAGTATCACTTCCCACCGGTCAAAAGGGACATCCACAAATGTGTAAAAATCAGAAAGGCAAGACAGGCCCTGGAGAAGAGGGAGCCTTGTTATGCTGAGGGGCGGGATGTAAATTGCCAACTGCCTCACTGGAGGAGTGCATTGCGTTCCCTAAAACAAGTAAACAACAGAGCTATAGAGCCAAGGGCACTTCCAGTCTAGGGAATATACCTTGGGAAAACTGAAAATCAATAAGACACAGCCACCCCCAAATTTAGGGCTGCACTGCTTACAAGAACCTCAACTTGGGTACACCTTAAATATCCCAGGAAATATAAAAATGGTTCAAAAAACTGTGGTATTTATGTACGATGGAATATCCCTCAGCCATGAAATCAATGTCATAAGACCAGGAGCAGCAAAGTGAGTGGATTCAGGTACGATGATTCTAAGTGAAATAAGTCACACAGAAAAAGAAACTTATCATAAGATATCACTTATGAAGATCCTGTAAACATGGCTACACATGAACTGAGTTAGGAAAGAGAACAGAGTCTCACATTTAGAAAACACTCTTTGCCTGCTTAAGGGGAAAGGAGAGGTTGGGTGATGCTTAAAACCAGAGTTTGATATAAGCACAGGTACAATTTCTATAACCAACTGTGGAACAGACAAGACTTACACCTTCCTCAGTGAAAGGGACTCAAAACCCCATATTTCCCGCAGAGGAATAGATCTGACTAGTAAGAATCTTAAAACTTATGTATTGATATGTCTCTGTAACGTAATCAAGTGTGTCTAGACTGGCATAAACATGGCAGTGAGAATCAGCTCAAACACACTATAAAAAGGAATTTCAAAAACAAAACCAAAAAACAGGGAAATTCTTTACATTTCCTTCAGGGTCTCTGATGAAACCTGGAATGACCCTATCTACAATGACAGCTGGAAGTGGCATAAGGCTGGACACTTGGGACTGAGAGGACTGGTGAGATTGGGTGAGCAAATCCAGACCCTTTAAAGCAAAAATGAATGGCCCCCATTCCATGGGTCCCAACTCTCCATGTTGAAGGGGATATTACTACAGGTATAACATGTACGGGAAACCTAGAGAATGGACACACTGTGAATAGAAAAGGTTTCTAAAACTCAACGTGTAGTCCCTCTCCTGGTGCTCCGCTTTGACTTTCCAACTGCTTTACTATCAATCTACCAACTTGGAGAGACAACCCCTTTAACATCCTGGTTCGCACAGGTTGCCAATTTCGCAGAGGATGGAAGGGAAGAGGGAGAACCAATGAGAGAGTAGCTGTTAGGCATTTGGACGGGCACATGTCACTCTAATTTCCCGGCAGGAAGAAGAATTAACCACAGTCTCTGCCACCCACCGGGAACCAGTATAGGTCCTGAACCAAAATTTTGGACTTGCGTACAGCTCACAAAAAACGAGTTGAAAAATGGAGCTCAGGGGCACAGCAATTCAGAAACTGGCAGAGTAATAAAGAACAACTATCGTCCAAAAAATCTGTTGAGGGAAGGCAGCGAGGCGGACTTGAAAGAGAGACAGAATAGCAGGAAACAGATTTCAAGAGGTACGTTGGAATCGCCTTTAAAGCACAGGAAGAGGGGCACAACTTCGACAATGACGCACTTGGCCAAAAAGGGCGTATGCGTTTTCTCCTGAATATATTCAGGAGAAAACGCATACGCCCTTTTTGGCCAAGCAAGAAAGCGGGCAATGCAAATCTGCACTACAAAGAAGAATCACATCCCACCGGTCCAAAGGGACATCCACAAAATGTGTAAAAATCCAGAAAGGCAAGACAGGCCCTGGAGAAGAGGGAGCCTTGTTATGCTGATGGGCGGGATGTAAATTGCCAACAGCCTCACTGGATGAGTGCATTGCGTTCCCTAAAACAAGTAAACAACGGAGCTACAGAGCCAAGGGCACTTCCAGTCTAGGGAATATACCTTGGGAAAACTGAAAATCAATAAGACAGAGCCACACCCAAATTTAGGGCTGCACTGCTTACAAGAACCTCAACTTGGGTACACCTTAAATATCCCAGGAAATATAAAAATGTTTCAAAAAACTGTGGTATTTATGTACGATGGAATATCCCTCAGCCATGAAATCAATGTCATAAGACCAGGAGCACCAAAGTGAGTGGATTCAGGTACGATGATTCTAAGTGAAATAAGTCACACAGAAAAAGAAACTTATCCTAAGATATCACTTATGAAGATCCTGTAAACATGGCTACACATGAACTGAGTTAAGAAAGAGAACAGAGTCTCACATTTAGGAAACACTGTTATGCCTGCTGAAGTGGGGAGGAGAGGTGGGGTGATGCATAAAACCAGAGTTTGATATAAGCACAGGTACCGTTTGTATAACCAACTGTGGAATAGACTAGACTTACACCTTTCTCAGTGAAAGTGACTCAAAACGCCATATTTCCCGCAGAGGAATAAATCTGACTAGTAAGAATCTTAAAACCTATGTATTGATAGGTCTCTGTAAGGGAATCAAGTGTGTAGACTGCCATAAACATGGCACCGAGAAACAGCTCAAACACACTATAAAAAGGAATTTCAAATACAAAACCAAAATACAGGGAACTACTTTACAAATCCTTCAGGGTCTCTGATGTAACCTGGAATGACCCTATCTACAATGACAGCTGGATGTGGCATAAGGCTGGACACTTGGGGCTGAGAGGATTGGTGAGATTGGGTGAGCAAATGCAGAACATTTAAAGCAATAATGCATTACCCCCATTCCATGGGTCCCAACTCTCCAGGTTAAAGGGAATATTACTACAGCTATAACATGTACTGGATACCTAGAGAATAGACACTCTGTGAATACAAAACGTTTCTAAAACTCAACGAATAGTCCCTCTCCTGGTGCTCGGGTTGGTCTTTCCAACTGCTTTACTATCAATCTCCCAACATGGAGAGACAGCCCCTTTAAACTCCTGGTTCGCACAGGTTGCCAAATTGGCAGAGGATGGAAGGGAATAGGGAGGACCAATGAGAGAGTAGCTATTAGGCATTTGGACGGGCACATGTCACTCTAATTTCCCGGCAGGAAGAAGAATTAACCAAAGTCTCAGCCACCCACCGGGAACCAGTATAGGTCCTGAATCAAAATTTCGGACTTGCGTACAGTTCACAAACAACGAGTTGAAAAATGGAGCTCAGGGGCACAGCCATTCACAAACTGGCAGAGGAAAAATTGTCCACTATGTTCCGAAAATCGGTTGAGGGAAGGCAATGAGGCGGACTTGAAAGCGAGCCAGAATAGCAGGAAACAGATTTCAAGAGGTACGTTGGTATCGCCTTTAAAGCACAGGAAGAGGGGCACAACTTCGACAATGATGCACTTGGCCAAAAAGGGCGTATGCGTTTTCTCCTGAATATATTCAGGAGAAAACGCATACGCCCTTTTTGGCCAAGCAAGCAAGCGGGCAATGCAAATCTCCACTACAAAGAAGTTTCACTTCCCACCGGTCAAAAGGGACATCCACAAAATGTGTAAAAACCAGAAAGGCAAGACAGGCCCTGGAGAACAGGGAGCCTTGTTATGCTGATGGGCGGGATGTAAATTGCCAACTGCCTCACTGGAGGAGTGTATTGTGTTCCCTAAAACAAGTAAACAACAGAGTTACAGACCCAAGGGCACTTCCAGTCTAGGGAATATACCTTGGGAAAACTGAAAATCAATAAGACAGAGCCACCCCCAAATTTAGGGCTGCACTGCTTACAAGAACCTCAACATGGGTACACCTTATATATCCCAGGAAATATAAAAATGTTTCAAAAAACTGTGGTATTTATGTACGATGGAATATCCCTCAGCCATGAAATCAATGTCATAAGACCAGGAGCAGCAAAGTGAGTGGATTCAGGTACGATGATTCTAAGTGAAATAAGTCACACAGAAAAAGAAACTTATCCTAAGATATCACTTATGAAAATCCTGTAAACATGGCTACACATGAACTGAGTTAAGAAAGAGAACAGAGTCTCACATTTAGGAAACACTGTTATGCCTGCTGAAGGGGGGAGGAGAGGTGGGGTGATGCATAAAACCAGAGTTTGATATAAGCACAGGTACCGTTTGTATAACCAACTGTGGAATAGACTAGACTTACACCTTTCTCAGTGAAAGGGACTCAAAACGCCATATTTCCCGCAGAGGAATAAATCTTACTAGTAAGAATCTTAAAACCTATGTATTGATAGGTCTCTGTAAGGGAATCAAGTGTGTAGACTGCCATAAACATGGCAGCGAGAAACAGCTCAAACACACTATAAAAAGGAATTTCAAATACAAAACCAAAATACAGGGAACTACTTTACAAATCCTTCAGGGTCTCTGATGTAACCTGGAATGACCCTATCTACAATGACAGCTGGATGTGGCATAAGGCTGGACACTTGGGGCTGAGAGTATTGGTGAGATTGGGTGAGCAAATGCAGACCCTTTAAAGCAAAATGCATGGCCCCCATTCCATGGGTCCCATCTCTCCATGTTGTAGGGAATATTACTACAGCTATAACATGTACGGGAAACCTACAGAATGGACACACTCTTAATACAAAAGGTTTCTAAAACTCAACGAGTATTCCCTCTCCTGGTGCTGTGGTTTGACTTTCCAACAGCTTTACTATCAATCTCCGAAATAGGAGAGACAGCCCCTTTAAACTTCTGGTTCACACAGGTTGCCAATTTGGCAGAGGATGGAAGGGAAGAGGGAGAACCAATGAGACAGTAGCTGTTAGACATTTGGACGGGCACATGTCACTCTAATTTCCCGGCAGGAAGAAGAATTAACCAGTGTCTCAGCCACCCACCGGGAACCAGTATAGGTTCTGAACCAAAATTTTGGACTTGCGTACAGCTCACAAAAAACGAGTTGAATAATTGAGCTCAGGGGCACAGCAATTCAAAAACTGGCAGAGTAATAAAGAACAACTATCGTCCAAAAATCTGTTGAGGGAAGGCAGCGAGGCGGACTTGAATGCGAGGCAGAATATTAGGAAACAGATTTCAAGAGGTACGTTGGATTCACCTTTAAAGCACAGGAAGAGGGGCACAACTTCGACAATGACACACTTGGCCAAAAACTTTGTATGCTTTTTCTCACGAATATATTCAGGAGAAAACACATACGACCTTTTTGGCCAAGCAAGCAAGCGGGCAATGCAAATCTGCACTACAAAGAAGTATCACTTCCCAATGGTCAAGAGGGACATCGACAAATATGTAAAAACCAGAAAGGCAAGACAGGCCCTGGAGAACAGGGAGCCTTGTTATGCTGATGGGCGGTATGTAAATTGCCAACTGTCTCACTGGAGGAGTGCATTGTGTTCCCTAAAACAAGAAAACAACAGAGCTACAGAGCCAAGGGCACTCCCAGTCTAGGGAATATACCTTGGGAAAACTGAAAATCAATAAGACAGAGCCACCCCCAAATTTAGGGCTGCACTGCTTACAAGAACCTCAACTTGGGTACACCTTAAATATCCCAGGAAATATAAAATTGGTTCAAAAAACTGTGGTATTTATGTACGATGGAATATCCCTCATCCATGAAATCAATGTCATAAGACCAGGAGCAGCAAAGTGAGTGGATTCAGGTACGATGATTCTAAGTGAAATAAGTCACACAGAAAAAGAAACTTATCATAAGATATGACTTATGAAGATCCTGTAAACATGGCTACACATGAACTGAGTTAAGAAAGAGAACAGAGTCTCACATTTAGAAAACACTGTTATGTCTGCTGAAGGGGGGAGGAGTGGTGGGGTGATGGATAAAACCAGAGTTTGATATAAGCACATATACCGTTTGTATAACCAACTTTGGAATAGACAAGAGTTACACCTTTCTCAGTGAAAGGGACTCAAAACGCCATATTTCCCTCAGAGGAATAGATCTGACTAGTAACAATCCTAAAACTTATGTATTGATATGTCTCCGTAAGGGAATCAAGTGTGTAGACTGGCATAAACATGGCAGTGAGAATCAGCTCAAACCCACTATAAAAAGGAATTTCAAAAACAAAACCAAAAAATAGGGAAATTCTTTACAATTCCTTCAGGGTCTCTGATGAAACCTGGAATGACCCTATCTACAATGACAGCTGGATGTGGCATAAGGCTGGACACTTGAGACTGAGAGGATTGGTGAGAATGGGTGAGCAAATGCAGACCCTTTAATGCAAAATTCATGGCCCCCATTCCATGGGTCCCAACTCTCCATGTTGAAGGGAATATTACTACAGCTATAAAATGTACGGGAATCCTAGAAAATGGACACACTGTGAATACAAATGGTTTCTAAAACTCAACGAGTAGTCCCTCTCCTGGTGCTCCGCTTTGACTTTCCAACTGCTTTACTATCAATGGCCCAACTTGGAGAGACAACCCCTTTAACCTCCTGGTTCGCACAGGTTGCCAATTTGGCAGAGGATGGAAAGGAAGAGGGAGAACCAACGAGTGAGTAGCTGTTAGGCATTTGGACGGGCACATGTCACTCTAATTTCCTGGAAGGAAGAAGAATTAACCACAGTCTCAGCCACCCACTGGGAACCAGTATAGGTCCTGAAGCAAAATTTTGGACTTGCGTACAGCTCACAAAATACGAGTTGAAAAATGGTGCTCAGGGGCACAGCAATTCACAAACTGGCAGAGTAATAAAGGAAAATTATCGTCCAAAAAATCTTTTGAGGGAAGGCAGCGAGGCAGACTTGAAAGAGAGACAGAATAGCAGGAAACAGATTTCAAGAGGTACGTTGGAATCGCCTTTAAAGCACAGGAAGAGGGGCACAACTTCGACAATGACACACTTGGCCAAAAAGGGCGTATGCGTTTTCTCCTGAATATATTCAGGGGAAAACGCATACGCCCTTTTTGGCCAAGCAAGGAAGCGGGCAATGCAAATCTGCACTACACAGAAGTATCACTTCGCACCGGTCAAAAGGGACATCCACAAATGTGTAAAAACCAGAAAGGCAAGACAGGCCCTGGAGAAGAGGGAGCCTTGTTATGCTGATGGTCGGGATGAAAATTGCCAACTGCCTCACTGGAGGAGTGCATTGCGTTCCCTAAAACAAGTAAACAACAGAGCTACAGAGCCAAGGGCACTCCAGTCTAGGGAATATACCTTGGGAAAACTGAATATCAATAAGACAGAGCCACCCCCAAATTTAGGGCTGCACTGCTTACAAAAACCTTAACTTGGGTACACCTTAAATATCCCAGGAAATATAAAAATGGTTCAAAAAATTGTGGTATTTACGTACGATGGAATATCCCTCAGCCATGAAATCAATGTCATAAGACCAGGAGCAGCAAAGTGAGTGGATTCAGGTACGATGATTCTAAGTGAAATAAGTCACACAGAAAAAGAAACTTATCATAAGATATCACTTATGAAGATCCTGTAAACATGGCTACACATGAACTGAATTAGGAAAGAGAACAGAGTCTCACATTTAGAAAACACTCTTATGCCAGCTTAAGGGGAAAGGAGTGGTGGGGTGATGCATAAAACCAGAGTTTGATATAAGCACAGGTACCATTTCTAAAACCAACTGTGGAATAGACAAGACCTACACCTTCCTCAGTGAAAGGGACTCAAAACACCATATTTCCCGCAGAGGAATAGATATAACTAGTAAGAATCTTAAAACCTATGTATTGATATGTCTCTGTAAGGGAATCAAGTTTGTCTAGACTGGCATAAACATGGCAGCGAGAATCAGCTCAAACCCACTATAAAAAGGAATTTCAAAAAGAAAACCAAAAAACAGGGAAATTCTTTACATTTCCTTCAGGGTCTCTGATGAAACCTGGAATGACCCTATCTACAATGACAGCTGGATGTGGCATCAGGCTGGACACCTGGGACTGAGAGGATTGGTGAGATTGGGTGAGCAAATGCAGACCCTTTAAAGCAAAAATGCATGGTCCCCATTCCATGGGTCCCAACTCTCCATGTTGAAGGGAATATTACTACAGCTATAACAGGTACGGGAAACCTAGAGAGTGGACACACAGTGAATACAAAAGGTTTCTAAAACTCAACAAGTAGTCCCTCTCCTGGTGCTCCGGTTTGACTTTCCCACTGCTTTACTATCAATCTCCCAACTTGGAGAGACAACCCCTTTAACCTCCTGGTTTGCACAGGTTGCCAATTTGGCAGAGGATGGAAGGGAAGAGGGAGAACCAATGAGAGAGTAGCTGTTAGGCATTTGGACGGGCACATGTCACTCTAATTTCCCGGCAGGAAGAAGAATTAACCAGAGTCTCAGCCACCCACCGGGAACCAGTATAGGTCCTGAACCAAAATTTTGGACTTGAGTACAGTTCTCAAAAAACCAGTTGAAAAATGGAGCTCAGGGGCACAGCAATTCACAAATTGGCAGAGTAATAAAGGACAACTATCGTCCAAAAAATCTGTTAAGGGAAGGCAGCGAGGCAGACTTGAAAGAGATACAGAATAGCAGGATACAGATTTCAAGAGGTACGTTGGAATCGCCTTTAAAGCACAGGAAGAGGGGCACAACTTCGACAATGACGCACTTGGCCAAAAAGGGCGTATGCGTTTTCTCCTGAATATATTCAGGAGAAAACGCATACGGCCTTTTTGGCCAAGCAAGCAAGTGGGCAATGCAAATCTGCACTACAAAGAAGTATCACTTCCCACCGGTCAAAAGGGACATCCACAAAATGTGTAAAAAACAGAAAGGCAAGACAGGCCCTGGAGAAGAGGGAGCCTTGTTATGCTGATGGGCGGGATGTAAATTGCCAACTGCCTCACTGGAGGAGTGCATTGCGTTCCCTAAAACAAGTAAACAACAGAGCTACAGAGCCAAGGGCACTTCCAGTCTAGGGAATATACCTTGGGAAAACTGAAAATCAATAAGACAGAGCCACCCCCAAATTTAGGCCTGCACTGCTTACAAGAACCTCAACTTGGGTACACCTTAAGTATCCCAGGAAATATAAAAATGGTTCAAAAAACTGTGGTATTTATGTATGATGGAATATCCCTCAGCCATGAAATCAATGTCATAAGACCAGGAGCAGCAAAGTGAGTGGATTCAGGTACGATGATTCTAAGTGAAATAAGTCACACAGAAAAAGAAACTTATCATAAGATATCACTTATGAATAACCTGTAAACATGGCTACACATGAACTGAGTTAAGAAAGAGAACAGAGTCTCACATTCAGAAAACACTCTTATGCCTGCTTAAGGGGAAAGGAGAGGTGGGGTGATGCATAAAACCAGAGTTTGATATAAGCACAGTTATCATTTCTAAAACCAACTGTGGAATAGACAAGACCTACACCTTCCTCAGTGAAAGGGACTCAAAATCCCATATTTCCCTCAGAGGAATAGATCTGACTAGTAAGAATCTTAAAACCTATGTATTGATATGTCTCTGTAATGGAATCAAGTGTGTCTAGACTGGCATAAACATGGCAGCGAGAATCAGCTCAAACCCACTATAAAAAGGAATTTCAAAAACAAAACCAAAAAACAGGGAAATTCTTTACATTTCCTTCAGGGTCTCTGATGAAACTTGGAATGACCCTATCTACAATGACAGCTGGATGTGGCATAAGGCTGGACACTTGGGACTGAGAGGATTGGTGAGATTGGGTGAGCAAATGCAGACCCTTTAAATCAAAAATGCATGGACCCCATTCCATGGGTCCCAACTCTCCATGTTGAAGGGAATATTACTACAGCTATAACATGTACGGGAAACCTAGAGAATGGACACACTGTGAATACAAAAGGTTTCTAAAACTCAACGAGTAGTCCCTCTCCTGGTGCTCCGCTTTGACTTTCCAAGTGCTTTACTATCAATCTCCCAACTTGGAGAGACAACCCCTTTAACCTCCTGGTTCGCACAGGTTGCCAATTTGGCAGAGGATGGAAGGGAAGAGGGAGAACCAATGAGAGAGTAGCTGTTAGGCATTTGGACGGGCACATGTCACTCTAATTTCCCGGCAGGAAGAAGAATTAACCAGAGTCTCAGCCACCCACCGGCAACCAGTATAGGTCCTGAACCAAAATTTTGGACTTTCGTACAGCTGACAAAAAAACGAGTTGAAAAATGGAGCTCAGGGGCACAGCAATTCACAAACTGGCAGAGTAATAAAGGACAACTATCATCCAAATAATCTGTTGAGGGAAGGAAGCGAGGCGGACTTGAAAGAAGACAGAATAGCAGGAAACAGATTTCAAAAGGTACGTTGGAATCGCCTTTAAAGCACAGGAAGAGGGGCACAACTTCGACAATGACGCACTTGGCCAAAAAGGGCGTATGCGTTTTCTCCTGAATATATTCAGGAGAAAACGCATACGCCTTTTTCGGCCAAGCAAGCAAACGGGCAATGGAAATCTGCACTACAATGAAGTATCACTTTCCACCGGTCAAAAGGGACATCCACAAAATGTGTAAAAAACAGAAAGGCAAGAAAGGCCCTGGAGAACAGGGAGCATTGTTATGCTGATGGGCGGGATGTAAGTTGCCAACTGCCTCACTGGAGGAGTGCATTGCGTTCCCTAAAACAAGTAAACAACACAGCTACAGAGCCGAGGGCACTTCCAGACTAGGGAATATACCTTGGGAAAACTGAAAATCAATAAGACAGAGCCACCCCCAAATTTAGGGCTGCACTGCTTACAAGAACTTCAACTTGGGTAAACCTTAAATATCCCAGGAAATATAAAAATGGTTCAAAACACTGTGGTATTTATGTACGATGGAATATCCCTCAGCCATGAAATCAATGTCATAAGACCAGGAGCAGCAAAGTGAGTGGATGCAGGTACAATGATTCAAAGTGAAATAAGTCACACAGAAATAGAAACTTATCCTACGATATCACTTATGAAGATCCTGTAAACATGGCTACACATGAACTGAGTTAGGAAAGAGAACAGAGTCTCACATTTAGAAAACACTCTTATGCCTGCTTAAGGGGAAATGAGAGGTGGGGTGATGCATAAAACCAGAGTTTGATATAAGCACAGGTACCATTTCTAAAACCAACTGTGGAATAGACAAGACCTACACCTTCCTCAGTGAAAGGGAATCAAAACCCCATATTTCCCACAGAGGAATAGATCTGACTAGTAAGAATCTTAAAACCTATGTATTGATATGTCTCTGTAAGGGAGTCAAGTGTCTCTAGACAGGCATAAACATGGAAGCGAGAATCAGCTCAAACCCACTATAAAAAGGAATTTCAAAAACAAAACCAAAAAACAGGGAAATTCTTTACATTTCCTTCAGGGCCTCTGATGCAACTTGGAATTACCCTATCTACAATGACAGCTGGATGTGGCATAAGGCTGGACACTTGGGACTGAGAGGATTTGTGAGATTGGCTGAGCAAATGCAGACCCTTTAAAGCAAAAATGCATGGCCCCCATTCCATGGATCCCAACTCTCCATGTTGAAGGGAATATTACTACAGCTATAACATGTACGAGAAACCTAGAGAATGGACACACTGTGAATACAAAAGGTTTCTAAAACTCAACGAGTAGTCCCTCTCCTGGTGCTCTGCTTTGACTTTCCAACTGTTTCCTATCAATCTACCAACTTGGAGAGACAACCCCTTTAACCTCCTGGTTCGCACAGGTTGCCAATTTGGCAGAGGATGGAATGGAATATGGAGAACGAATGAGAGAGTAGCTGTTAGGCATTTGGACAGGCACATGTCACTCTAATTTCCCGGCAGGAAGAAGAATTAACCAGAGTCTCAGCCACCCACCGGGAACCAGTGTAGGTCCTGAACCAAAATTTTGGACTTGCGTACAGCTCACAAAAAACGAGTTGAAAAATGGAGTTCAGGGTCACAGCAATTCACAAACTGGCAGAGTAACAAAGGACAACTATCGGCCAAAAATCTGTTGAGGGAAGCCAACGAGGCGGACTTTAAAGCGAGGCAGAATAGCAGGAAACAGATTTCAAGAGGTACGTTGGAATCGCCTTTAAAGCACAGGAAGAGGGGCACAACTTCGACAATGACGCACTTGGCCAAAAAGGGCGTATGAATTTTTTCCTGAATATATTCAGGAGAAAACGCATACGCCCTTTTTGGCCAAGCAAGCAAGCGGGCAATGCAAATCTGCACTACAAAGAAGTATCACTTCCCACCGGTCAAAAGGGTCATCCACAAATGTGTAGAAATCAGAAAGGCAAGATAGGCCCTGGAGAAGAGGGAGCCTTCTTATGCTGAAGGTCGGGATGTAAATTGCCAACTTCCTCACTGGAGGAGTGAATTGCGTTCCCTAAAACAAGTAAACAACAGAGCTACAGAGCCAAGGGCACTTCCATTCTACGGAATATACCTTGGGAAAACTGAAAATCAATAAGACAGAGCCACCCCCAAATTTAGGGCTGCACTGCTTACAAGAACCTCAACTTGGGTACACCTTAAATATCCCAGGAAATATAAAAATGGTTCAAAAAACTGCGGAATTTATGTACGATGGAATATCCCTCAGCCATGAAATCAATGTCATAAGACCAGGAGCAGCAAAGTGACTGGATTCAGTTACGATGATTCTAAGTGAAATAAGTCACACAGAAAAAGAAACTTATCATAAGACATCACTTATGAAGATCCTGTAAACATGGCTACACATGAACTGAGTTAGGAAAGAGAACAGAGTCTCACATTTAGAAAACACTCTTATGCCTGTTTAAGGGGAAAGGAGAGGTGGGGTGATGCATAAAACAAGAGTTTGATATAAGCACAGGTATCATTTCTATAACCAACTGTGGAATAGACAAGACTTACACCTTCCTCAGTGAAAGGGACTCAAAACCCCATATTTCCGGCAGAGGAATAGATCTGACTAGTTAAAATCTTAAAACCTATGTATTGATATGTCTCTGTAAGGGAATCAAGTGTGTCTAGACTGGCAAAAACATGGCAGCGAGAATCAGCTCAAACCCACTATAAAAAGGAATTTCAAAAACAAAACCAAAAAACAGGGAAGTTTTTTACATTTCCTTCAGGGTCTCTGATGAAACCTGGAATGACCCTATCTACAATGACAGCTGGATGTTCCATAAGGCTGGACACCTGGGACTGAGAGGATTGGTGAGATTGGGTGAGCAAATGCAGACTCTTTAAAGCAAAAATGCATGGCCCCCATTCCATGGGTCCCAACTCTCCATGATGAAGGGAATATTACTAGAGCTATAACATGTACGGGAAACCTAGAGAATGGACACTGTGTGAATACAGAAGGTTTCTAAAACTCAACGAGTAGTCCCTTTCCTGGTGCTCCACTTTGACTTTCCAACTGCTTTACTATCAATCTCCCAACTTGGAGAGACAACCCCTTTAACCTCCTGGTTCGCACAGGTTGCCAATTTGGCAGAGGATGGAAGGGAAGAGGGAGCACCAATGAGAGAGTAGCTGTTAGGCATTTGGACGGGCACATGTCACTCTAATTTCCCGGCAGGAAGAAGAATTAACCAGAGTCTCAGCCACCCACCGGGAACCAGTATAGGTCCTGAACCAAAATTTTGGACTTCCGTACAGTTTACAAAAAACGAGTTGAAAAATGGAGCTCAGGGGCACAGCAATTCACAAACTGGCAGAGTAATAAAGGACAACTATCGCCCAAAAAATCTGTTGAGAGAAGGCAGCGAGGCAGACTTGAAAGAGAGACACAATAGCAGGAAACAGATTTCAAGAGGTACGTTGGAATCGCCTTTAAAGCACAGGAAGAGGGGCACAACTTCGACAATGACGCACTTGGCCAAAAAGGGCGTATGCGTTTTCTCCTGAATATATTTAGGAGAAAACGCATACGCCCTTTTTGGCCAAGCAAGCAAGCGGGCAATGCAAATCTGCACTACAAAGAAGTATCACTTCCCACCGGTCAAAAGGGACATCCACAAAATGTGTAAAAACCAGAAAGGCAAGACAGGCCCTGGAGAAGAGGGAGCCTTGTTATGCTGATGGGCGGGATGTAAATTGCCAACTGCCTAACTGGAGGAGAGCATTGTGTTCCCTAAAACAAGTAAACAACAGAGCTACAGAGCCAAGGGCACTTCCAGTCTAGGGAATATACCTTGGGAAAACTGAAAATCAATAAGACAGAGCCACCCCCAAATATAGGGCTGCACTGCTTACAAGAACCTCAACTTGGGTACACCTTAAATATCCCAGGAAATATAAAAATGGTTCAAAAAACTGTGGTTTTTATGTACGATGGAAAATCCCTCAGCCATGAAATCAATGTCATAAGACTAGGAGCAGCAAAGTGAGTGGATTCCGGTACGATGATTCTAAGTGAAATAAGTCACACAGAAAAAGATACTTATCATAAGATATCACTTATGAAGATCCTGTAAACATGGATACACATGAACTGAGTTAGGAAAGAGAACAGAGTCTCACATTTAGAAAACACTCTTATGCCTGCTTAAGGGGAAAGGAGAGGTGGGGTGATGCATAAAACCAGAGTTTGATATAAGCACAGGTACCATTTCTAAAACCAACTGTGGAATAGACAAGACCTACACCTTCCTCAGTGAAAGGGACTCAAAACCCCATATTTCCCGCAGAGGAATAGATCTGACTAGTAAGAATCTTAAAACCTATGTATTGATATGTCTCTGTAAGGGAATCAAGTGTGTCTAGACTGGCATAAACATGGCAGCGAGAATCAGCTCAAACCCACTATAAAAAGGAATTTCAAAAACAAAACCATAAAACAGGGAAATTCTTTACATTTCCTTCAGGGTCTCTGATGAAATCTGGAATGACCCTATCTACAATGACAGCTGTATGTGGCATAAGGCAGGACACCTGGGACTGAGAGGATTGGTGAGATTGGGTGAGCAAATTCAGACCCTTTAAAGCAAAAATGCATGGCCCCCATTCCATGGGTCCCAACTCTCCATGTGGAAGGGACTATTACTACAGCTATAACATGTACGGGAAACCTAGAGAATGGACACACTGTGAATACAAAAGGTTTCTAAAACTCAAGGAGTAGTCCCTCTCCTGGTGCTCCGCTTTGACTTTCCAACTGCTTTACTATCAATCTCCCAACTTGGAGAGAAAACCCCTTTAACCTCCTGGTTCGCACAGGTTGCCAAATTCGCAGAGGATAGAAGGGAAGAGGGATAACCAATGAGAGAGTAGCTGTTAGGCATTTGGAAGGGCACATGTCACTCTAATTTCCCGGCAGGAAGAAGAATTAACCACAGTCTCAGCCCCCCACCGGGAACCAGTATAGGTCCTGAACCAAAATTTTGGACTTGCATACAGCTCACAAAAAACGAGTTGAAAAATGGAGCTCAGGGGCGCAGCAATTCACAAACTGGCAGAGTAATAAAGGACAACTATCGTCCAAAAAATCTGTTGAGGGAAGGCAGCGAGGCGGACTTGAAAGAGAGACAGAATAGCAGGAAACCGATTTCAAGAGGTACGTAGGAATCGCCTGTAAAGCACAGGAAGAGGGGCACAACTTCGACAATGATGCACTTGGCCAAAAAGGGCGTATGCGTTTTCTCCTGAATATATTCAGGAGAAAACGCATACGCCCTTTTTGGCCAAGCAAGCAAGCGGGCAATGAAAATCTGCACTACAAAGAAGTATCACTTCCCACCCGTCAAAAGGGACATCCACAAAATGTGTAAAAACCAGAAAGGCAAGACAGGCCCTGGAGAAGAGGGAGCCTTGTTATGCTGATGGGCGGGATGTAAATTGCCAACTGCCTCACTGGAGGAGTACATTGCGTTCCCTAAAACAAGTAAACAACAGAGCTACAGAGCCAAGGGCACTTCCAGTCTAGGGAATATACCTTGGGAAAACTGAAAATCAATAAGACAGAGCCACCCCCAAATTTAGGGCTGCACTGCTTACAAGAACCTCAACTTGGGTACACCTTAAATATCCCAGGAAATATAAAAATGGTTCAAAAAAATGTGGTATTTATGTACGATGGAATATCCCTCAGCCATGAAATCAATGTCATCAGACCAGGAGTAGCAAAGTGAGTGGATTCAGGTACGAGGATTCTAAGTGAAATAAGTCACACAGAAAAAGAAACTTATCATAATATATCACTTATGAAGTTCCTGTATACATGGCTACACATGTACTGAGTTAGGAAAGAGAACAGAGTCTCACATTTAGAAAACACTCATATGCCTGCTTAAGGGGAAAGGAGAGGTGGGGTGATGCATAAAACCAGAGTTTGATATAAGCACAGGTACCATTTCTAAAACCAACTGTGGAATAGACAAGACCTACACCTTCCTAAGTGAAAGGGACTCAAAACCCCATATTTCCCGCAGAGGAATAGATCTGACTAGTAAGAATCTTAAAACCTATATATTGATATGTCTCTGTAAGGGAATCAAGTGTGTCTAGACTGGCATAAACATGGCAGCGAGAATCAGCTCAAACCCACTATAAAAAGGAATTTCAAAAACAAAACCAAAAAACAGGGAAATTCTTTACATTTCCTTCAGGGTCTCTGATGAAACCTGGAATGACCCTATCTACAATGACAGCAAGATGTTGCATAAGGCTGGACACCAGGGACTGAGAGGATTGGTGAGATTGGGTGAGCAAATGCAGACCCTTTAAAGCAAAAATGCATGGCTCCCATTCCATGGGTCCCAACTCTCCATGATGAAGGGAATATTACTACAGCTATAAAATGTACGGGAAACCTAGAGAATGGACACACTGTGAATACAAAAGGTTTCTAAAACTCAACGAGTAGTCCCTCTCCTTTTGCTCCGGTTTGACTTTCCAACTGCTTTACTATCAATCTCCCAACTTGGAGAGACCACCCCTTTAACCTCCTGGTTCGCACAGGTTGCCAATTTCGCAGAGGATGGAAGGGAAGAGGGAGAACCAATGAGAGAGTAGCTGTTAGGCATTTGGACGGGCACATGTCACTCTAATTTCCCGGCAGAAAGAAGAATTAACCACAGTCTCAGCCACCCACCAGGAACCTGTATAGTTCCTGAACCAAAATTTTTGACTTGAGTACAGCTCACAAAAAAAGAGTTGAAAAATGGAGCTCAGGGGCACAGCAATTCACAAACTGGCAGAATAATAAAGGACAACTATCGTCCAAAAAATCTGTTGAGGGAAGGCAACCACACCGACTTGAAAGCAAGGAAGAATAGCAGGAAACAGATTTCAAGAGGTACTTTGGAATCGCCTGTAAAGCACAGGAAGAAGGGCACAACTTCGACAATGATGCACTTGGCCAAAAAGAGTGTATGCGTTGTTTCCTGAATGTATTCAAAAAAACTCATACAAACTTTTTGGCCAAGCAAGCAAGAGGGCCATGCAAATCTGCACTACAAAGTAGTATCACTTCCCACCGGTCAAAAGGGTCATCCACAAAATGGGTAAAAACCAGAAAGGCAAGACAGGCACTAGAGAACAGTGAGCCTTGTTATGCTGATGAGCGGGATGTAAATTGCCAACTGCCGCACTGGAGAAGTGCATTGTGTTCTCTGAAAAAAGTAAACAACAGAGCTACAAGGCAAAGGCACTTCTAGTCTAGGGAATATACCTTGGGAAAACTGAAAATCAATAAGAGAGAGCAAGCCCCAAATTTAGGGCTTCACTGCTAAAAAGAACCTCAACTTGGGTACACTTTAAATATCCCAGGAAATATAAAAATGGTTCAAAAAATTGTGGTACTTACGTAGGATGGAATATCCCTCCGCCATGCAATCAATGTCATAAGACCAGTAGCAGCAAAGTGAGTGGATTCAGGTATGAAGATTCTAAGTGAAATAAGTCACACAGAAAAAGAAACATCATAAGATATCACTTATGAAGATTCTGTAAACATGGCTACACATGAACTGATTTACGAAAGCGAACAGAATCTCACATTTAGAAAACACTCTTATGCCTGTTTAAGGGGCAAGGAAAGGTGGGGTGATGCATAAAATCAGAGTTTTTTATAAGCACAAGTACCGTTCCAAAAACCAACTATGGAATAGACTAGACCTACAGCTTCCTCAGTGAAAAGGACTCAAAACCCCATATTTCCCAGAAAGGAATAGATCTGACTAGTAAGAATCTTTAAACCTATGTATTGCTAAATATCCATCAGGGAATCAAGTGTGTCTAGACTGACATAAACAAGGCAGGGAGAATCAGCTCAAGTCCACTATAAAAAGGAATTTCAAAAACAAAACAAAAAAACAGGGAAATTCTATGCAATTCCTTTAAGGTCTATGATGAAACCTTGTATGACCCTATCTACAATGACAGCTGGATGTGGCATAAGGCTGGACACTTGGGACTGAGAGGATTGTTGAGATAGGGTGAGCAAACACAGACCCTTTAAAGCAATAATGCATGGCCCCCATTCAATGGTTCGCAACTCTCCAGGTTGAAGGGAATATCACTGCAGCTATATCATGTACGGGAAACCTAGACAATGGACACATTGTGAATACGAAAGGTTTCTAAAACTCAAAGAATAGTCCCTCACCTTCTGCTCGTGTTTGACTTTCCAATGGCTTTACTATGAATCTCCCAACTTGTAGAGAGAGCCCCTTTAACCTCCTGTTTCGCACAGGTTGCCAATTTTGCAGAGGATGGAAGGGTAGAGGGAGAACCAATGAGAGACTAGCTGTTAGGCATTTGGACGGGCACATGTCACTCTAATTTCCCGGCAGGAAGAAGAATTAACCAAAATCTCAGCCACCCAGTGGGAACCAGTATAGGTCCTGAACCAAAATTTTGGACTTGCGTTCAGCTCACAAAAAACGAGATGAAAAATGGAGCTCAGGGGCACAGCAATTCACAAACTGGCAGAGAAATAAAGGACAACTATCATCCAAAAATCTGTTGAGGGAAGGCAACGAGGCGGACTTGAAAGCGAGGCAGAATAGCAGGAAACAGATTTCAAGAGGTACGTTGGAATCGCCTTTAAAGCACAGGAAGAGGGGCACAACTTCGAGAATGATGCACTTGGGCAAAAAGGGCGTATGCCTTTTCTCCTGAATATATTCAGGAGAAAAGGCATACGCCCTTTTTGGCCAAGCAAGCAAGCGGGCAATGCAAATTTGCACTACAAAGAAGTATCACTTCCCACCGGTCAAAAGGGACATCCAGAAAATGTGTAAAACCCAGAAAGGCAAGACAGGCCCTGGAGAACAGGGAGCCGTGTTGTGCTGATGGGCGGGATGTAAATTGCCAACTGCCTCACGGGAGGAGTGCATGGTGTTCCCTAAAACAAGTAAACAACAGAGCTACAGAGCCAAGGGCTCTTCCAGCCTAGGGAATATACACTGGGAAAACTGAAAATCAATAAGACAGAGCCACCCAAAATTTAGGGCTGCACTTCTTACAAGAACCTCAACTTGGGTACACCTTAAATATCCCAGGTTATATAAAAATGGTTCAAAAAATTGTGGTACTTATGTACGATGGAACATCCCTCAGCAATGAAATCCATGTGATAAGACCAGGAGCAGCAAAGTGTGTGGATTCAGGTACGATGATTCTAAGTGAAATAAGTCACACAGAAAAAGAAACTTATCGTAAGATATCACTTATGAAGATCCTGTAAACATAGCTACACATGAAATGAGTTAGGAAAGAGAACAGAGTCTCACATTTAGAAAACACCCTTATGCCTGCTTAAGGGGGAAGGAGAGGTGTGGTGATGCATAAAATCAGAGTTTGACATAAGCACAGGTACCATTTCTAAAACCAACTTTGGAATACACCAGACCTACACCTTCCTCACTTAAAGGGACTCAAAACCCCATATTTCCCGCAGAGGAATAGATCTGAATAGTAAGAATCTTAAAACCTATGTATTGATATGTCTCTGTAAGGGAATCAAGTGTGTCTAGACTGGCATAAACATGGCAGTGAGAATCAGCTCAAACCCAATATAAAAAGCAATTTCAAAAACAAAACCAAAAAACAGGGAAATTCTTTAGAATTCCTTCAGGGTCTCTGATGAAACCTGGAATGACCCTATCTACAATGACAGCTGGATGTGGTATAAGGCTGGACACTTGGGACTGAGAGGATTGGTGAGATTGGGTGAGCAAATGCAGACCCTTTAAAGCAAAAACGCATGGCCCCCATTCCATGGGTACCAACTCTCCATGTTGAAGGAAATATTACTACAGCTATAACATTTATGGGAAACCTAGAGAATGGACTCACTGTGAATACAAAAGGTTTCTAAAACTCAACGAATTGTCCCTCTCCTGGTGCTCCGGTTTGACTTTCCAACTGCTTTACTATCAAACTCCCAAATTGGAGAGACAGCCCCTTTAAGCTCCTGGTTCGCACAGGTAGCCAATTTGGCAGAGGATGGAAAGGAAGAGGGAGAACCAATGAGAGAGTAGCTGTTAGGCATTTGGACGGGCACATTTCACTCTAATTTCCCAGAAGGAAGAAGAATTAACCAGAGTCTCAGCCACACACCGGGAACCAGTATAGGTCGTGAACCAAAATTTTGGACTTGTGTACAGCTCACAAAAAACGAGTTGAAAAATGGAGCTCATGGGCACAGCAATTCACAAACGGGCAGAATAATAAATGACAACTATTGTCCAAAAATCTGTTGAGGGAAGGCAACGAGGCAGACTTGAAAGCGAGGCAGAATAGCAGGAAACAGATTTCAAGAGTTACGTTGGAATCGCCTTTAAAGCACAGGAAGAGGGGCACAACTTCGACAATGACGCACTTGGCCAAAAGGGCGTATGTGTTTTCTCCTGAATATATTCAGGAGAAAACGCATACGCCCTTTTTGGCCAAGCAAGCAAGCGGGCACTGCAAATCTGCACTAAAAAGAAGTATCACTTCCCACCGGTCAAAAGGGACATCCACAAATGAGTAAAAACCAGAAAGGGAAGACAGGCCCTGGAGTACAGGGAGCCTTGTTATGCTGATGGGCGGGATGTAAATTGCCAACTGCCTCACTGGAGGAGTGCATTGCGTTCCCTAAAACGAGTAAACAACAGAGCTACAGAGCCAAGGGCACTTCCAGTCTAGGGAATATACCTTGGGAAAACTGAAAATCATTAAGACAGAGCCACCCCAAAATTAAGGGCTGCACTGCTTACAAGAACCTCAACTTGGGTACACCTTAAATATTCCAGGAAATATAAGAATGCTTCAAAAATTGTGGTACTTTCAAATGATGGAATATCCCTCACCCATGAAATCAATGTCATAAGACCATTAGCAGCAAAGTGAGTGGATTCAGGTACGAAGATTGTAAGTGAAATAAGTCACAGAGAAAAAGAAACATCATAAGATATCACTTATGAAGACCCTGTAAACATGGCTACACATGAACTGAGTTAGGAAAAAGAACAGAATCTCACATTTAGAAAACACTCTTATGCCGGTTTAAGGGGGAAGGAGAGGTGGGGTGATGCATAAAACCAGAGTTTGTATAAGCACAGGTACCGTTCCAAAAACCAAATATGGAATAGACTAGAGCTACAGCTTCCTCAGTTAAAGGGACTCAAAAGGCCATATTTCCCACAGAGGAATAATTCTGACTAGTAAGAATCTTAAAACATATGTATTGATATGTCTCTGTAAGGGAATCAAGTGTGTCTAGACTGGCTTAATCATGGCAGCGCGAATCAGCTCAAACTCACTATAAAAAGGAATTTCAAAAACTATACCAAAAAACAGGGAAATTCTTTACAATTCCTTCAGAGTCTCTGATGAAACCTGGAATGACCCTATCTACAATGACAGCTGGATGTGGCATAAGGCTGGACACATGGGCCTGTGAGTATTGGTGAGATTGGGTGATCAAATGCAGACCCTTTAAAACAATAATGCACGGACCCATTCCATGGGTCCCAACTCTACAAGTTGAAGGGTATATTACTCCTGCTATAACATGTACGGGAAACCTAGAGAATGGACACACAGTGTATACGAAATGTTTCTAAAACTCAACAATTAGTCCATCTCCTGGTGTTCCGGTTTCACATTCCAACTGCTATAGTATCAATCTCCCAAATTGGAGAGACAGCCCCTTTAACCTCCTGGTTTGCACAGGTTGCCAGTTTGGCAGAGGATGGAAGGGAAGAGGGAGAACAAGTGACAGAGTAGCTGTTAGGCATTTGGACAGGCACATGTCACTCTAATTTACCGGCAGGCAGAAGAATTAACCAAAGTCTCAGCCACCCACCGGGAACCAGTATAGGTCTTGAACAAAAATTTTGGACTTGCGTTCAGCTCACAAAAAACGAGTTGAAAAATGGAGCTCAGGGGCACAGCAATTCACAAACAGGCAGAGTAATAAAGGACATCTATCGTCCAAAAATCTGTTGAGGGAAGGCAATGAGGCGGACTTGAAAGTGAGACAGAATAGCAGGAAACAGATTTCAAGAGGTATGTAGGAATTGCCTCTAAAGCACAGGAAGAGGGGCACATCTTCGACAATGATGCACTTGGCCAAAAAGGGCGTATGCGTTTTCTCCTGAATATATTCAGGAGAAAACGCATACGCCCTTTTTGGCCAAGCAAGCCAGCGGGCAATGCAAATCTGCACTACAAAGATGTATCACTTCCCACCGGTCAAAAGGGACATCCACAAAATGGGTAAAAACCAGGAAGGCACGACAGGCTCTAGAGAACAGGGAGCCTTGTTATGCTGATGAGCGGGATGTAAATTGCCAACTGCCGCACTGGATAAGTGCACTGTGTTCTCTGAAAAAAGTAAACAACAGAGCTACAAGGCAAAGGCACTTCTAGTGTAGGGAATATACCTTGGGAAAACTGAAAATCAATAAGAGAGAGCAAGCCCCAAATTTAGGGCTGCACTGCTAAAAAAAACCTCAACTTGGGTACACTTTAAATATCCCAGGAAATATAAAAATGGTTCAAAAAATTGTGGTACATACGAAGGTTGGAATATACCTCAGCTATGCAATCAATGTCATAAGACCAGTAGCAGCAAAGTGAGTGGATTCAGGTACGAAGATTCTAAGTGAAATAAGTCACAGAGAAATGAAACATCATAAGATATCACTTATGAAGATTCTGTAAACATGGCTACACATGAACTGAGTTAGGAAAGAGAACAGAATCTCACATTTAGAAAACACTCTTATGCCTGTTTAAGGGGCAAGGAGAGGTGGGGTGATGCATAAAACCAGAATTTGGTATAAGCACAAGTACCGTTCCAAAAACCAACTATGGAATAGACTAGACCTACAGCTTCCTCAGTTAAAGGGACTCAAAACCCCATATTTCCCACAAAGGAATAGATCTGACTAGTAAGAATCTTAAAACCTATGTATTGCTCTGTCTCCATCAGGGAATCATGTGTGTCTAGACTGACATAAACAAGGCAGCGAGAATCATCTCAAGTCCACTATAAAAAGGAATTTCAAAAACAAAACAAAAAAAGAGGGAAATTCTATACAATTCCTTTAGGGTCTATGATGAAACCTGGAATGAGCCTATCTACAATGACAGCTGGATGTGGCGTAAGGCTGGACACTTGGGACTGAGAGGATTGTTGAGATAGGGTGAGCAAACGCAGACCCTTTAAAGCAATAATGCATGGCCCCCATTCAATGGTTCGCAACTCTCCAGGTTGAAGGGAATATCACTGCAGCTATAACATGTACGGGAAACCTAGAGAATGGACACACTGTGAATACGAAAGGTTTCTAAAACTCAAAGAATAGACCCTCACCTTGTGGTCGGGTTTGACTTTCCAATGGCTTTACTGTGAATCTCCCAACTTGGAGAGACTGCCCCTTTAACTTCCTGTTTCGCACAGGTTGCCAATTTGGCAGAGGATGGAAGGGTAGAGGGAGAACCAATGAGAGACTAGCTGTTAGGCATTTGGACGGGCACATGTCACTCTAATTTCCCGGCAGGAAGAAGAATTAACCAAAATCTCAGCCACCCAGCGGGAACCAGTATAGGTCCTGAACCAAAACTTTGGACTTGCGTTCAGCTCACAAAAAACGAGATGAAAAATGGAGCTCAGGGGCACAGCAATTCAAAAACTGGCAGAGAAATAAAGGACAACTATCGTCCAAAAATCTGTTGAGGTAAGGCAACGAGGCGGACTTGAAAGCGAGGCAGAATAGCAGGAAACAGATTTCAAGAGGTACGTTGGAATCGCCTGTAAAGCACAGGAAGAGGGGCACAACTTCGAGAATGATACACTTGGGCAAAAAGGGCGTATGCCTTTTCTCCTGAATATATTCAGGAGAAAATGCATACGCCCTTTTTGGCCAAGCAAGCAAGCGGGCAATGCAAATCTGCACTACAAAGAAGTATCACTTCCCACTGGTAAAAAGGGACATCCAGAAAATGTGTAAAACCCAGAAAGGCAAGACGGGCCCTGGAGAACAGGGAGCCATGTTGTGCTGATGGGCGGGATGTAAATTGCCAACTGCCTCACGGGAGGAGTGCATGGTGTTCCCTAAAACAAGTAAACAACAGAGCAACAGAGCCAAGGGCACTTCCAGCCTAGGGAATATACCTTGGGAAAACTGAAAATCAATAAGGCAGAGCCTCCCCCAAATATAGGGCTGCACTGCTTACAAAAACCTCTACTTGGGTACACCTTAAATATCCCAGGAAATATAAAAATGGTTCAAAAAATTGTGGTACATAAGTACGATGGAATATCCCTCAGCCGTGAAATCAATGTCATAAGACCAGTAGCAGCAAAGTGAGTGGATTCAGGTACGATGATTCTAAGTGAAATAAGTCATACAGAAAAATAAACATCATACGATATCACTTATGAAGATCCTGTAAACATGGCTACACATGAACTGAGTTAGGAAAGAGAACAGAATCTCACATTTAGAAAACACTCTTATGCCTGTTTAAGGGGCAAGGAGAGGTGGGGTGATGCATAAAACCAGAATTTGGTATAAGCACAAGTACCGTTCCAAAAACCAACTATGGAATAGACTAGACCTACAGCTTCCTCAGTTAAAGTGACTCAAAACACCATATTTCCCACAAAGGAATAGATCTGACTAGTAAGAATCTTAAAACCTATGTATTGCTCTGTCTCCATCAGGGAATCATGTGTGTCTAGACTGACATAAACAAGGCAGCGAGAATCATCTCAAGTCCACTATAAAAAGGAATTTCAAAAACAAAACAAAAAAAGAGGAAATTCTATACAATTCCTTTAGGGTCTATGATGAAACCTGGAATGACCCTATCTACAATGACAGCTGGATGTGGTATAAGGCTGGACACTTGGGACTGAGAGGATTGTTGAGATAGGGTGAGCAAACGCAGACCCTTTAAAGCAATAATGCATGGCCCCCATTCAATGGTTCGCAACTCTCCAGGTTGAAGGGAATATCAAAGCAGCTATAACATGTACGGGAAACCTAGAGAATGGACACACTGTGAATACGAAAGGTTTCTAAAACTCAAAGAATAGACCCTCACCTTGTGGTCGGGTTTGACTTTCCAATGGCTTTACTGTGAATCTCCCAACGTGGAGAGACTGCCCCTTTAACTTCCTGTTTCGCACAGGTTGCCAATTTGGCAGAGGATGGAAGGGTAGAGGGAGAACCAATGAGAGACTAGCTGTTAGGCATTTGGACGGGCACATGTCACTCTAATTTCCCGGCAGGAAGAAGAATTAACCAAAATCTCAGCCACCCAGCGGGAACCAGTATAGGTCCTGAACCAAAACTTTGGACTTGCGTTCAGCTCACAAAAAACGAGATGAAAAATGGAGCTCAGGGGCACAGCAATTCAAAAACTGGCAGAGAAATAAAGGACAACTATCGTCCAAAAATCTGTTGAGGGAAGGCAACGAGGCGGACTTGAAAGCGAGGCAGAATAGCAGGAAACAGATTTCAAGAGGTACGTTGGAATCGCCTGTAAAGCACAGGAAGAGGGGCACAACTTCGAGAATGATACACTTGGGCAAAAAGTGCGTATGCCTTTTCTCCTGAATATATTCAGGAGAAAAGGCATACGCCCTTTTTGGCCAAGCAAGCAAGCGGGCAATGCAAATCTGCACTACAAAGAAGTATCACTTCCCACTGGTAAAAAGGGACATCCAGAAAATGTGTAAAACCCAGAAAGGCAAGACGGGCCCTGGAGAACAGGGAGCCATGTTGTGCTGATGGGCGGGATGTAAATTGCCAACTGCCTCACGGGAGGAGTGCATGGTGTTCCCTAAAACAAGTAAACAACAGAGCAACAGAGCCAAGGGCACTTCCAGCCTTGGGAATATACCTTGGGAAAACTGAAAATCAATAAGGCAGAGCCTCCCCCAAATATAGGGCTGCACTGCTTACAAAAACCTCTACTTGGGTACACCTTAAATATCCCAGGAAATATAAAAATGGTTCAAAAAATTGTGGTACATACGTACGATGGAATATCCCTCAGCCGTGAAATCAATGTCATAAGACCAGTAGCAGCAAAGTGAGTGGATTCAGGTATGATGATTCTAAGTGAAATAAGTCATACAGAAAAATAAACATCATACGATATCACTTATGAAGATCCTGTAAACATGGCTACACATGAACTGAGTTAGGAAAGAGAACAGAATCTCACATTTAGAAAACACTCTTATGCCTGTTTAAGGGGCAAGGAGAGGTGGGGTGATGCATAAAACCAGAATTTGGTATAAGCACAAGTACCGTTCCAAAAACCAACTATGGAATAGACTAGACCTACAGCTTCCTCAGTTAAAGGGACTCAAAACCCCATATTTCCCACAAAGGAATAGATCTGACTAGTAAGAATCTTAAAACCTATGTATTGCTCTGTCTCCATCAGGGAATCATGTGTGTCTAGACTGACATAAACAAGGCAGCGAGAATCATCTCAAGTCCACTATAAAAAGGAATTTCAAAAACATAACAAAAAAAGAGGGAAATTCTATACAATTCCTTTAGGGTCTATGATGAAACCTGGAATGACCCTATCTACAATGACAGCTGGATGTGGCATAAGGCTGGACACTTGGGACTGAGAGGATTGTTGAGATAGGGTGAGCAAACGCAGACCCTTTAAAGCAATAATGCATGGCCCCCATTCAATGGTTCGCAACTCTCCAGGTTGAAGGGAATATCACTGCAGCTATAACATGTACGGGAAACCTAGAGAATGGACACACTGTGAATACGAAAGGTTTCTAAAACTCAAAGAATAGACCCTCACCTTGTGGTCGGGTTTGACTTTCCAATGGCTTTACTGTGAATCTCCCAACTTGGAGAGACTGCCCCTTTAACTTCCTGTTTCGCACAGGTTGCCAATTTGGCAGAGGATGGAAGGGTAGAGGGAGAACCAATGAGAGACTAGCTGTTAGGCATTTGGACGGGCACATGTCACTCTAATTTCCCGGCAGGAAGAAGAATTAACCAAAATCTCAGCCACCCAGCGGGAACCAGTATAGGTCCTGAACCAAAACTTTGGACTTGCGTTCAGCTCACAAAAAACGAGATGAAAAATGGAGCTCAGGGGCACAGCAATTCAAAAACTGGCAGAGAAATAAAGGACAACTATCGTCCAAAAATCTGTTGAGGGAAGGCAACGAGGCGGACTTGAAAGCGAGGCAGAATAGCAGGAAACAGATTTCAAGAGGTACGTTGGAATCGCCTGTAAAGCACAGGAAGAGGGGCACAACTTCGAGAATGATGCACTTGGGCAAAAATGGCGTATGCCTTTTCTCCTGAATATATTCAGGAGAAAACGCATACGCCCTTTTTGGCCAAGCAAGCAAGCGGGCAATGCAAATCTGCACTACAAAGAAGTATCACTTCCCACTGGTAAAAAGGGACATCCAGAAAATGTGTAAAACCCAGAAAGGCAAGACGGGCCCTGGAGAACAGGGAGCCATGTTGTGCTGATGGGCGGGATGTAAATTGCCAACTGCCTCACGGGAGGAGTGCATGGTGTTCCCTAAAACAAGTAAACAACAGAGCAACAGAGCCAAGGGCACTTCCAGCCTAGGGAATATACCTTGGGAAAACTGAAAATCAATAAGGCAGAGCCTCCCCCAAATATAGGGCTGCACTGCTTACAAAAACCTCTACTTGGGTACACCTTAAATATCCCAGGAAATATAAAAATGGTTCAAAAAATTGTGGTACATACGTACGATGGAATATCCCTCAGCCGTGAAATCAATGTCATAAGACCAGTAGCAGCAAAGTGAGTGGATTCAGGTACGATGATTCTAAGTGAAATAAGTCATACAGAAAAATAAACATCATACGATATCACTTATGAAGATCCTGTAAACATGGCTACACATGAACTGAGTTAGGAAAGAGAACAGAGTCTCACATTTAGAAAACACTCTTATGTCTGCTTAAGGGGGAAGAGGAGGTGGGGAGATGCATAAAACCACTGTTTGATATAAGCAAAAGTACCATTCCAAAAACCAACTGTGGAATAGAAAAGACCTTCACCTTCCTCAGTGAAAGGGACTCCAAAGGCCATATTTACTGCAGACAAATAGTTGTGGCTAATAAGAATCTTAAAACTTATGTATTGATATGTGTCTGTAAGGGGCTCAAGTGTGTCTAGACTGGCATAAACATGGCAGCTGAATCAGCTCAAACCCACTATAAAAATGAATTTCAAAACAGAACAAAAAAAACAGGGAAATTCTTTACAATTCCTGCAGGGTCTCTGATGAAACCTGGAATGACCCTTTCTACAATGACAGCTGGAGGTGGCATTATGCTGGACACTTGGGACTGAGAGGATTGGTGAGATTGGGTGAGCAAATGCAGACCCTTTAAAGCAATAATGCATGGCCCCCATTCCATGGGACCCAACTCTCCAGATTGAAGGGAATATTACTACAGCTATAACATGTACGAGAAACCTAGAGAATGGACACGTTGTGAATACAAAAGTTTTCTAAAACTCAATGAATAGTCCCTCTCCTGGTGCTCTGGTTTGACTTTCCAACTGCTTTACTATCAATCTCCCAACTTGGAGAGACAGCCCCTTTTACCTCCTGGTTCGCACAGGTTGCCAATTTGGCAGAGGGTAGAAGGGAAGAGGGAGAACCAATGAGAGAGCAGCTGTTAGACATTTGGACGGGCATATGTCACTCTAATTTCCCGGCAGGAAGAAGAATTAACCAAATTCTCAGCCACCCACCGGGAACCAGTAGAGGTCCTGAACCAAAATTTTGGACTTGCGTTCAGTTCACAAAAAACGAGTGGAAAAATGGAGCTCATGGGCACAGCAATTCACAAACTGGCAGATTAATAAAGGACAACTATCTTCCAAAAATCTTTTGAGGGAAGCCAGCGAGGCGGACATGAATGCGAGGCACAATAGCAGGAAACAGATTTCAAGAGGTACATTGGAATTGCCTTTAAAGTACAGGCAGTGGGGAATTACTTCATCAGTGATGGACTTGTCCAAAAGGGCATATGCGTTTTCTTCTGAATATATTCAAGAAAAAATGCATACGCCCTTTTTGGCCAAGCAAGCAAGCAGGTAATGCCAATCTGCACTACAAGAACGATCACTTCCCACTGGTCAAAAGGGACATCCGAAAAATCTGTAAAAACCAGAAAGGCAAGACAGGCCCTGGAGACCAGGGAGTCTTGTTAGGCTAATGGGCAGGATGTAAATTTCTAAATGCCCATCTGGGGTAGTGCATTGTGTTCCCTAAAAGAAATGTAAAACAGAGCTACAGAGCCAATGGCAGTTCCAGTCTAGGGAATATACATTTGGAAAAATGAAAATCAGTAAGACAGAGCCACCCGAAAATGTAGGGCTGCACTGCTTACACGAACCTCAACTTGGGTAGACCTTAAATGTCTCAGGAAAGAAAAAAAAAAGGTTCAAGAAATTGTGGTACTTACGTACGATTGAATATCCCTTAGCCATGAAATCAATGTCATAAGGCCAGTAGCAGCAAAATGAGTGGATTCAGGTACAATGATTCTAAGTGAAATAAGTCACATTGAAAAAGAAACTTATCATAAGATATCACTTACAAAGGTCCTGTAACCATGGCTACACATGAACTGAGTTAGGAAAGATAACAGAGTAACAAATCTTATCATAAGTTATCACTCATTGGGTGAATGTACACATGGCTACACATGAACTGGATTACAAACACAACAGAGTCACACATTTAGAAAACAATCTTCTGCCTGCTTAAGGGGAAAGCTGAGGTGGGGTGATGCATAAAACCACAGTTTTAAATTAACACAGATACCGTTACCTAAACCAAGTATGTAATAGACAACACCTACTCCCCGCACAATGAACTGGACTCAACACCCCCTATTCATTGCAGAGGAATATATCTGACTCTAAGAATTTTAAAACATATGTATTCTCATGTCTCCATAAAGAAAGCATATGTGTGTATAATGGCATGAACACAGCACTGAAATTCAGCTAAACCCCCTTATAAAAATAAGTTTGAAAAGCAAAATGCAAAAACAGCGAAACAGAGAGAAATCTTAAAAATTACGTTCAGGGCCTGTGATCCAACCTGGATTGACCACCTTTACACCCACAGCTGGAGGAGACATAAGACTGGACACTTGGGGCTGACAAGATTGCTGAGGTTGTGTGAGCAAAAGAACGCCACTTAGAGCAATACTGTGTGCTACCCATTCTAGTGGTCCCAACTCTCCCGGTTTAAGGGAATCTTCCTACAGTTAAAACATGCATGGGAAACCCAGTGGATGGTACACTGTGTAATTGGGAAAGTTTTCTAAAAGGTACCTCATTTTTCCTTTCGTCGTGCTCGGCTTCACCATTCCATCTGCATTACTAAAAATCTCCCCACTTGGAGTGTCAGCGCCTTTACCCTCCTGTTATGCACAGTTTGCAAATTGTGCAGAGGATGAACAGGAAGAGGGGAAACAAATGAGAGATTAGCTGTAGGTGTTTGGATGGGCACATATCACTCTACTTTCCCATCAGGAAGAAGCATTAACCAAAGGCTCAGCCTGAAGCCCTGGAACCAGACTAGGGCCTAAAGCCATCCTGCGGTATTGCAGCCAGCTCACAAATAGGCGGTTTGAAAAATGGATATCAGGGGCACAGCAATTCACAAACTTGCAGAGTTATAAAGGACAACTATCATCCAGAAATATATTGAGGTAAGGCGGTGAAGAGGATTTGAATGCAAGGCAGAATTGAAGGAAACAGATTTCAAGAGGTACATTGGAGTCATCTTTAAAGCACATGAAAAGCGACAGAACTCCAACAATGTTGCCCTTGGCAGAAAAGGGAGTATGTGTATTTTCTTGAATATATTCGGGAAAAAATGCATACGCCCTTTTTGGCCAAGCAAGCCATCAGGCATTGAAAATCCACACTACATAGAAGTGTCCCTTACCTCCAGTCAAAAGGGCCATCCACAAATAGTGTGAAAACCACAAATGCAGGACAGGCCATGGAGAAAAGGGAGCCTGGTTACACCGATGGACAGGATGTAAATTGCCAACAGCCTCTCTGCAGAACTGTATATTGTTTTCTAAAACAGATCTACAGAGCATAGCACACTTCCACTCATGGGCGTGTATTTTGGGAAAACTAAAAATCCACAACACACAGCCAGCGCAAAGTTTAGGGCTGCTCTGTTTACAAGAACCTCGACTTCGGTACACTTTAAATATCCCAGGAAAGGAAAAAAATGGATATAGATGTCATGGTACTTATATACAATGGAATGTCACTCAGACATAAAATCAATGTCATAAGGCCAATAGCAGCATAATGAGTGGCTTTAGGTACGATAATGCTAAGTGAAATGAGCCACAAAGAAACAGAAACTTATTGTAATATATCACTTATAGAGGGAATGTAAACATGGCTACACATGAACTGAATTTCAAAAGAGAACAGAGTTACACATTTAGAAAACACACTTATGCCTCCTTAAGGGGAAAGGTGACGTGGGGTGATGTGTAAAAGCAGAGTTTGAAATTAGCACAGATACCATTCCATATACCAAATATGTAATAGACAAGACCTACTCCTTTCTCAATGAACTGGACACAAAACACCCTATTCACTGAAGAGGAATTTATCTGACTGGTAACAATCTTGAAACCTATGTATTTATATGTCTCCATAATGGAATCAAGTGTATGTAGATTGGCATAAACACAGATCAATGGAACAGGACAGAAAGCCCAGAGAGAAACCTACATACCTATGGCTATCTCATCTATGACAAAGGAGCTAAGGATATACAATGGAGAAAAGACAGTCTCTTCAGTAATTGGTGCTGGGAAAACTGGACCCCTACACATAAAAGAATGAAATTAGAACACTCCATAACACCATACACAAAAATAAACTCTAAATGGATTAGAGATCTAAATATAAGACCAGACACTATAAAACACTTAGAGGAAACCATAGGCAGAACACTCTATGACATAAATCACAGCAAGATCCTTTTTGACTCACCTTCTAGAGAAATGGATATAAAAACAGAAATCAACAAATGGGACCTAATGAAACTTAAAAGCTTTTACACGGTACAGGAAAACATAAACAAGATGCAAAAACAACCCTCAGAATGGGAGAAAATATTTTCAAATGAAGCAATTGACAAAGGATTAATCTCCAAACTTTACAAGCACCTCATGTAGCTCAATATCACAAAAACAAACAACCCAATCCAAAAACGGCCAGAAGACCTAAATAGACATTTCTCCAAAGAAGATATACAGATTACCAACAAACACATGAAAGGATGCTGAACATCACTAATCATTAGAGAAATGCAAATCATAACTATCGTGAGGTATCACCACACAGCAGTCAGTGGCAATCATCAAAAAAATCTACAAAACAATAAATGCTGGAGAGGCCTTTATTGGAGAAAAGGGAACACACTTGCACTGTGGGTGGGAATGTAAATTGATATGGGCACTAAGGAGAACAGTACGGAGGTTCCTCTAAATAACTAACAATAGAGGTACCATACGACACAACAATCCAACTACTGGGCATTTGCCTTGTGAAAACCATAATTCAAAAAAGTTATGTACAAAAATGTTCATTGCAGCTCTATCTACAATAGCTTGGACATGGAAGCAACCTAAGTGTCCATCGACAGATGAATGGATAAAGAAGATCTGGCACATATATACAATGGAATATTACTCAGCCATAAAAAGAATCAAAACTGAGTTATTTGTACTGAGGTGGATGGACTTAGAATCTGTCCTACACAGTGAAGTAAGTCAGAAAGGGAAAAACAAATACTGTATGTTAACAGAGATATACGGAATCTAATGAAGAAAAAAAAAAGATTTTGAAGAACCTAGTGGCAGGACAGAATTAAGGACACAGACATAGAGAAAGGTCTTGAGGACACCGGAAGGGGGATGGGTAAGCTGAGACGAAGTGACAGAGTGGCATGGACATAAATACATTACCAAATGTAACACTGATAGCTACTGAGAATCAGCCACATAGACCAGGGAGATCAGCTCGGTGCTTTGTGACCACATAAAGGGTTGTGATATGGAATGTGGGAGGGAGATGCAAGAGGGAGGGGATCTGGTGATATTTGTATATGTATAGCTGATTCACTTTGTTATACAGCAGGAACTAACACTCCATTGTAAAACAATTATACTCCAATAAACGTGTAAAAGAAAAAAAGAATCAAAAGAAAGCCCAGGGATAAACCTACACACCTATGGTCAACTATTCTATGACAAAGGAGGCAAGACTATACAATGGAGATAAGACAGTCTCTTCAATCATTGGTGCTGGGAAATATGGAGAGCTACATGTAAAAGAATGAAATTAGAACACTCCCCAACACCATACATAAAAATATATTCAAAATGGATTAGAGACCTTAATGTAAGACCGGACAGTATAAAACTCTGAGAGGAAAACTTACGAAGGATACTCTGACGTAAATCACAGCAAGATCTTTTTTGATCCACCTCTTATAGTAATGAAATAAAAAAGTAAACTAAGCAGATGGGACCTAATGAAATGTAAAGGCTTTTGCAAAGCAAAGGCAACTACAAACAAGACGAAAAGACAACCCTCAGAATGGCAGAACATATTTGCCAATGAATCAATGGACAAATGATTAATCTCCAATATATATAAACAGCTCATGCAGCTCAATATTAATAAAACAAACAACCCAATACAAAAATGGAAGAAGATCTAAATAGACATTTCTTCCAAGAAGACATAGAGATGGCCAGTACGCACATGAAAATCTGCTCAACATCACTAATTATTAGAGAAATGGAAATCGAAACTACAATGAGGTATCACGTCACACCTGTTAGAATGGGCATCATCAGAAAATCTACAAACAACAAATGCTGGAGAGGGTGTGGAGAAAAGGAACCTTCTTCCACTATTGCTGGGAATGTAAATCGATATAGTCTCTATGGAGAACAGTATGGAGGTTCCTTAAAAAACTAAAAATAGAATTACCATATAATCCAGCAATCCCACTACTGGGCATATACCCAGAGAAAACCATAAATGAAAAAGACACATTCACCACAATGTTCATTGCAGTACTATTTACAATAGCCAGGTAATGAAAGCAACCTAAGTGCCCACAGACAGATGAATGGATAAAGATGTGGTACATATATACAATGGAATATTACTCAGCCATACATAGGAATGAAATTGGGTCATTTGTAGAGACCTTGATGGATCTAGAGACTGTCATACAGAGTGAAGTAAGTCAGAAAGAGAAAAACAAATATTGTATGTTAATGCATATATGTGGAACCTAGAAAAATGGTACAGATGAACCGGTTTGCAGGGCAGAGATAGAGACACAGATGTAGAGAACAAACATATGGACACCAAGGGTGGAATGCCATGTGAGGGTGGTGGTGGGATGAATTGGGAGACTGGGATTCACATGTGCACACATATGTATAAAATAGATATCCAGTAAGAACCTGCTGTATAAAAGAAATAAATAAATTTTAAAAAAAATAAAAATAAATAAATAACATTTAATAAAATAAACGAAAAAAACGTTTTTCCCTTCACATAGACGTCTTTATATTAATGCATTATTTCCATGTTTATATCTCCAAATTAAAATAAAGAGGAATAAATAAAATCTACCTTGAACCAAAAAGAAAAAAAAAAAAAAAAAAAAAAAACCAGAACCCACCAGTTATACAGAGGAAAATCGTATCAGGGCACTTGCTCCAGTTGTAAAAAATTCTTAAGTTGGTCAGAGATGGGAAATCGTCTCCCATGCAGTGAGCAGTGCTCCCCCCCCCCAAGGAACATCCTCATTGCAAAGCTGTGGGACTGTGTCGAGGCGTCTGTGAGTAAATGTGAGCTGAGCCCCAGTCCTGCTGCAGCTGAACTCTCCCCACCCTTTCCAGGTCAAACAGCTGAATATGTACAAGAACTTGCAAGCCTAGAGGAAGGGCTGTGGTGCCACACCAGCGACAGCACACAGGCCGACTTTATGCCTGCTGGCCAGACAGGATGGTCCTGGCCCCAGATGCTCTTCTGGAAGCTTTCCATTTCCCTACCTGAGATACCCCTCCTGCCACGGCCCCCACTGCTTTTTACTTCCTCACCTCTGCCTGGGGAGAAATTCCAGCGGCAGGTATGGGTGACACATCCTCTTCTTTAGCAGGTGGCAGCCTGGCAACTCCTGCAGAAAGTCCAGCAGAGCCCCACTCACACTGGGCCACACACAAAGCCATGGCCCCTCACTCCCTCCCACCACCCCAGCCCCGACACTGCTGAAGGGGCAGAGAATATGGCATCAGGCACAGCTACAGGGGCTCTTGCTGACTGGAGAGGTGTTTATATTGACCTCAACCAAGGCACACCTGGGGAGGGCTGGCAGGCAGTGTCAGGCTGCCCATATCAGCCAATCCTCACCCCTCAGGGGATCACAGTTGCAGAAAATGAACCTTGCTAAACGGGCCGCGGCCAAGGAACAGGTGTGGGCTCTTGAGAGTCAGGATAGACAAGGGGCTGCAGCTGCGGCTTTTTTCTCATCATTTTATCTGGTCCATGAGTGGAAAACAACTTCAAGAACACCCTATAATAATGAGAGGAACCCAGGAGTCAGGGAGAGGAGTGATGGTGGTTGGAGACAGAGGCCTGGTGCCCTGGCTGCAGTGGAAGTGTCTGGAACACCAGGCCAAGAGAGGCTGCACAGAGTGATAGCCAGGGTCACAGACCTGTCAGGGCTGCTCTTTGTTAGTTCAAGTCCTGCTCTGAGGCGTTTTGTGTCAGCTGTGAGCGACAGGTGAGCTGGGGGTTCTCTGCAATGTGGGCTATGTGCACAGTTCCTGTGTGTCCAGCCATGCTCGGGTACCTGCCCAGAGGAGCTCCGTATCCTGGGAAGGGCCTGACTATGAGAGCCCCATGGGTTGCTGGGTAACTGCACATGTGAGCTCCATACCCTGGAAGGGACTTGAACACAAGAGCCCCGTGGGCGGTTCGGTGGGGCGTGCTGCCCAGGTGAGCTCCATATCCTGGGATTGGCCTGACCACGAGAGTCCCGTTGGCTGCTGGGGACCTGGTAAAGGATATCAGGACAGTCAGTGAAGCCACCGAGGATATACATCCAGTAGCTCCTATTTCCTACACACTGCAGGTCATTCTACCATCCACCAGGCCATGGCATTCTGTATTAGACTTCAATGATGCCTTCTTCTGTGTTCCATTCATCTCAGAGTCACAAGAATTTTTGGCTTGTGAGTGGCAGGACACAACATGCAACCAAAGCAATAATGCTGGGCCATTCTTCCCCAATGGTTCAAAAATACCCACACCATCATTGGGGAAATGTCCTTTAAAGGCCTAAAAGTTCTCCCTCTGTAAAAGGGAACCCTCCTTCAATATGCAGAGGACATTCTGATCGCCAGGCCTACTAAAGACGCCTCTGAACTACCTAGCCAAGAAAGGATAGAAGGTGTCCAAGAAAAAGGCTCAAATATCCCAGGCTAAGGTGACATGCCTGGGCTTCATTCTCACAGATATTCGGAGAAACGCATCCCAGGATAGGGAAGAAGCCATTTGCAGCCTTACCTCTTCTAAAACTAGAAGACAGCTTAGGGGTTCCTGGGGAGGCCAAGGTTTTCTGCATCTGGATCCCTAACTACAGTCTAATAGCTGGGCCTCTACATGAAACACTGACACGAAAAGATGATGATCCTTTTGAATAGAATCCAGAAGCAGCCTTTCAAGAATGGAAAGAGCAGTCAATTCAGACCCTTGCCCAGGAACTCCCTAATTTAGCTAAACCCTTTGACCTTTACATACCCGGTCATAGGTTAATCGCCCTTTGAGCCTTAGTGCAAAAACTTGGACCACTTGAAATGGAGCAACGCAAGAATGCCCTTCAATATGATAAACTATGGTCACCAAGGGCTTTGCCCACCAACTCATCAGGCCAGGATACTGGGGTATCTAAAAAGCTGGAAATCAGCAGCCCCCAAGGCCAGGTCCCACCTAAGGGAAAAGGACCCCACGTGGTGATCCTAACCACCCATCATGCCCTGAAGTTGCAGGGGTCGCTCTGTGGACACACTGACCTTGAGTGAGGAGGCACTCCAACTCCAACCTCCAGAGAGACAAACGGGGGCAACAGGCCCCCAAAATGACTCGTGTGACCATCACTTGACCTGGAGTTTCTCTCAGAAAACAACAAGACTGTGCCCCGAAAGAGCAGACTACTGCTTGCAGGACTTACTGCACCCAGAGGGGAGCTAATAAGATTGGCGGGGCAAACGTATATCATGCTTTCACCATAGAAAGCCCTACAGACACCGTGGTGATGATGGTCAATATGACCGGCTGCACTGCTGGCTACTTCTAAAGGCCGTTGACTCAGTGGACGTCATGGTCCTGGATCACCACTGACCCTTGACTGTCTGGGAGTTGTGCGGGCAGGGCTCTGACACATGGTGCTGTTTGTACATTAATTCAGGGACCTAATTAAAGAAAGCACAGACTACTGGTCAGAGCATCTAGTCTGGCAAAAGCCTTCAGCCTAAGGACGCCGAACAAATGTGGGGTGGGGTGAAACCTGCCACCGCAGCATCTCTGCACATCTGTTTCCTGGACCCTTAAAGGTCATTAGATTCTATAACACTTCCAATGCTGGTGCTCAGGCAGACGAGAAGTGAGGCAGGAGGCCTTGGGACAATCGACCTCACCAGGAGGCTGGTGGGGAGAAGTTTTCCCCTCCCCCCATGTATTAGGGCTCCCACCACAGCATGAAGCAGTTACAAAAGAGGGGTCTGCACCCTCAACACCCCAAGAATGAGGAACAGAACAAAAAGCAGAGGAGGTGTACATCTCCGGCAACGTTCATTAAAAACTCCTGGGAGATAAAAAGAGAATCTGGGCAATAAAATAAAGTCTAACCTGTTTTTCCTTTGTGCTTTGTCTAATTTCACGTGCTCCTAGGGTTCAGCATGCAGAGGTCCCACACCCGGCACTTCAGACCCGATTTCCTAGTGCAGAATGGCTGGGTCGACACCTCAGCTAGCGGTGTCCCATGCAGACTCAGCGGCATAGAGCCTGAGCTGCAGCCAACCCAGCCCTCGAGATCTCCATCCCCTCCCTCCCACTGACGCTGCCGGGATCCCTACACAGCAGCCCAGCCCACAGCCCGTGGGGGAGTGCACGCTCTCACCTCTCCTATCTGTTTTCAAAATAATGTTTCCTTTGCTTCTGAACCAAACTCAGTCTTGATCTGTTGGCGCCAATGACACTGGGCACGGGGACTCCTGTTGGGGTCCACTCTGGAGGATCAGTAACAGAAATTGAGAACATTGTAACTTCAATGAACAGATGTGTGAGCCAAACTGTAGTTAACATAGAGCAGTGTATAACACTCGGGTAAAATAAGATGTTTCTAAGACTTACATTTGATATTTCCATCTCTTTCCTATAAGCAAGTTCAGTGAAGACGTTTGTCTTATTTGTCAGGTCAACATTAGAGAAATGAAGTGATTTATTTCCATGGATGTACATCGAATACTCTTGGCTGAAGCTTCAATCGTGTGTTCAATGCTTTTCCATTGAAAATGATACCTCTCTTCAGCTCCCCCATTTCTGAGAAGTATAAAATCTTATAATTTATTATTACCAAAGGGGAAAGGTAGGAGAAGGGATAAATTAACAGTTTGGGTTTAACACATACACACTGCTGTATATAAAATAGATCATCAACAAGGAACTACTGTATAGCACAGGGAACTACACTGAATATTTTGCAATAACCTAAAAGGGGAAATAATCTGAAAAAGAATAGATATTTTTTATTGACATCATCTATCAATGACAGATAAAATGTAACCTAAGCAAAGCCGATGGTGAGCACTTCTGACCCTGAAGATTTCAATCATCTAAAGTTTGGGCTCTGCCTATTTCCCAATGCCCTTAATAGACATGCGTGTAGCCGTAGCTTAAAAATTCCCCAGTTTGGGGTTTGGGGAGGCACTGATGTGGAAAAATCCCTGGTGTCCTCCTTACATGCACGGGACCCTTCCTACAGCTAAAACATGCCTGTCACACCTAGAGGATGGTACACCATTTGATCGGAAAGAGTTTGGAAAAGGCACCTCATCTCCTCATCGCCTGGTGCTTGGGTTCACCCCTCCAACATCTTTCCTAACAACCTCCTCACTTGGGGATATCAACACCGTCAACATCCTGTTGCACACAGTTTGGAATTTGTCCAGAGGATGAAGCGGAAGGATGAGAAAAATTTAGAGACAAGTCTTAGGTGTTCGGACAGGCACATGCCACTCTCATTTCCAATCCGGAAGACAAATTCATCAAAGGCTAGAATTGCCCACGCAAACAGAATAGGGCTAGAGGAAATCCCGCTGTTTTGTGTCCAGTTTCCATAAACACAAGTTGAATAATGGAACTCAGGGGCACTAAAATTCATGAAACTGCAGAGTTGAAAATATCTATCGTCGAAAAATGTCTTGAGGTAAGTCACAGAAAAGGACTTGTAAGCAAGGGAGAGTCGCAGAAAACATATTTGAACAGGTAGAAAGGACTCCCCGTTAAAGCACAAGAAAAGGGTGTGAACATCGTCAATGACACAGTTGGCCAAACAGGGCGTATGCATTTTTTCTGAATATATTCAAGTAAAGGCCATACACACTTTTTATCCAACCAAACAGGTGGACACTGGAAATCAATACTACAAAATGTATCACTTCACATCAGTCAGAAGGGCCATCCACATAAAGTGTAAACACCAGAAATGCAAGACAGGGCGAGGAGAAAAGGGAGCCCTGTGAGGCTGATTGTGGAAATGTAATTTGCCAACGGCCACTCTGGAGAAGTGTATTGTGTTTGCTAAAACATCTAAAAAATGAGCTACAGAGCATAGGGCACTTGCACTCATGGGCGTATACCTTGGGAAAAACAAAAACCGACAGAAAACAGGCACCCCAACGTTTACCACCTCTCTGTTAAAAAGGGCCTCAACTTGGATATAACCTAAATGTCCCTGGAAGGATAAAATGGATAAAAGAGATGGGGTACTTATGTAGAGTGGAATATGACTCATCCAGAAATCAGTGAAATAATGCCAGTTGGAACAACTCTGGAGGAGTTACATACGATCATTCTAAGTGACATATGTCAGAAAGAAAAAGACACATATCATAAGATGTCACTTAAAGGTGGAATCAAAAATGGCTACACATGAAATAAATTACAATACAGAAACATAGTGAAATATGTAGAAAATAGACATAAGGCTGCTAAATGGGAAAGGTGGGGAATGGTGAGGTATTATCCAGGAGGTTGAAATTAGCAAAGATACCATTCCAAGTACCAAATTGAATAACTGACAAGGCCTACACGGTACCTCAAAGAACTGCACTCAGCCCACTCAAGTCACTGGAATATAATACATATGACTGGTAAGCATCTGAAAAAGAATTTATTGTTGTCTCACAGTACGTGAATCAAGTGGATGTACAGCAGCAAAAAACAGAGCTTTGAAAATCAGCTGTAACCAATATAAAAATAAATTTAAAAATATTTATAAAAACAGTGAGACAGACAAAAATTCTTACAACTTTTGTTGAAGGGCTACGATGTAACATGGATTGAACACATGTAGACCCACAGCAGGATTATATATAAGGCTGGAATCTATGCACGCTAAGAGATGTTAGAGAGGCTTGGTGAGAAAATGCAGACCTTTTAAAGTAATACTGCCTGGTACCCATTCCATGGGTCCCAAATCTGCAGGTTCAAGGGAATCTTCTGACAGAGAAAACATGCCTGGGAAACCGAGATGAATGTACACCGTGTGCTCAGGAAAGGTGTCTAAAATGCACCTCATTTTTGATCTCCTGGTGCTGGGTTTCGCCATTCCAGCCACATTACTAACAATCTCCCCACTTGGAGAATCAGCACCTTTAACCTCCTGTTTTACACAGTTTTCAATTTGTGCAGAGGATAAATGGGAAGAGGGGGAACCAATGAGAGATTAGCTGTAGGAGTTTTGACAGGAACATGTCACTCTAATTTCCTATTAGAAGAAGAATTAACCAAAGGCTCAGCCTGCCTCCCCAGAACCAGAATTGGGCCGGAAGCAATCCAATGGTTTGGCATACAGCACACACAAAAAAGCGAGTTTCAAAATGCAGCTCAGGAGCAGACAATTCAAAGACTTGCAAAGATATAAACGATAACCAACGTCCAAATATATATTCAGGTAAGGCAACGAAGAGGATCTGAATGAGAGGCAGAATTGCAGGAAACAGATTTCAAAAGGTAGATTCTACTCACAGTTAAAGCATATGAAAAGCAGCAGAATTTATAAAGTGATGCAGTTGGGCAAAAGGGTGTATGCGTTTTTTTCGTGAATATCTTCAGAAAAAAAAACACAGACAGAGTTTTTGGCCAACCAAGCAAGAGGGAAATGCATATCTGCACAACAAAGAAGTCTCAATTTCCACTGCTCAGTAAGGCCATCCAAAAAATGTGTACAAACCAGAAATGCAGGAGAGGCCATGGCAAACAGGGAGCCAAGTCACGCTGATGGGTGGGGTATAAATATCCAAGAGCCACTCTGAAGAAGTGTATGCTGTTAACTAAAACATCTAAAATACAAAGCCCCTGAGCAAAGGGGACTTCAATTCATGGGCATATAACTTGGGAAGACTAAATATCAATAAGACACAGGCACCCCAAAGTTTAGGGCTGCTCTGCATACAAGAACCTCAACTTTGGTACACCTAAAATATCCCAGGAAAAACAGAAATGCATAAAGAACTTGTGGTAATTTGGTACAACGGAATATCACTCAGACGTGAAATCAATGTATATAAGGCCAGTAGCAGCATAATGAGTGGATTTAAGTATGATGATTCTAAGGGAAATTAGTCACACAGAAAAAGAATCTTATCATAAGATATCACTTATAGAGGGAATGTCTATATCACAACACATGAACTGAATTAGAAAAGAGAACAGAGTCTCACATATAAAAAAAAAAAATCTTAGGCCTGCTTCAGGAGAAAGGAGAGGTTGGGTGATGCATAAATCCAGAGTTTGATATTAACACAGGTACCATTCCATAAACCAAATACAGAATAGAGAAGACCTACACCTTCCTCAGTGAACGGCACTCAACACCCTGATTTCCCACATAGGTATATATCTGACTAGTAAGAATCTTAAAACCTATGTATTGATATGTCTCCGTAAGGGAATCAATTGTGTCTAGACCAGCATAAACAAGTCAGTGATAATCAGCTCAACCACATTATAAACATGAATTTCAAAAACAAAACCAAAAAACAGTGAAATTCTTACACAATTCCTTCAAAGGTTCTGATGAAACCTGGAATGACCCTATCGGCAAAGACAGCTGGATGAGACATAAAGCTCGACACTTGGGGCTGAGAGGACTGGTGGGATTGGGATAGAAAATGCAGACCGTTAAGGTAGTAATGCATGCAACCATCCCATGGGTCCCAAATCTCCAGGTAGAAGGGAATATCACTACAGTCATAACATGTATGGGAAACCTAGAGAATGGACAACCTGTGATGGCGAAAGGTTTCTAAAACTCTCCTAATTTTTCTTCTCCTTCTGCTCCAGTTTGGTATTCCAACTGCTTTACTATCAATCTACCAACTTAGGAGAGTCAGCCCCTATAACCTCCTGGTACACACAGTTTGCTAATTGTGCAGAGGATGAAAGGGAAGAGGGAGAACCTATCAGAGATTAGATGTAGACATTTGCACGGGCACATGTCACTCTAATTTCCCGGCAGGAAGAAGAATTAACCAAAGCCTCAGCCACCCACAGGGAACCAATATAGCCACCCTTGGAACCAGTATAGGTCCTGAAGCAAAATTGTGGATTTGTGGCCAGCTCACAAAAATGGGATTTGAAAATTGGGGCTCAGCGGCACAGCAATTCAAAAACCTGCAGTTATAAAGGACTACTCTCTTCCAAAAATCTGTTGAGGGAAGGCAAAGAAGGGGACTGGAAAATGAGGCAGAATTGCACAAAACATATTTCAAGAGGTAAATTGGAATCACCTTTAAAGCACAAGAGAAGCATCACAACTTGGACAGTGATGCCCTTGGCCAAAAAGGGCATATGCCTTTTCTCCTGAATATATTCAGGAGAAAACGCATACGCCCTTTCTGGCCAATCAAGCAAGTGCACAATGCAAATCCACACTACAAAGAATTGTCACTTCCCACCGGTCAAAAGGGACATCCGAATATCTGTAAAAACCAGAGAGGCAAGAGAGAGATGACAAGGGCATGAAGCAATATGATGCCAAAGACATGGAGGAATGTGATGACAAGCGCATGGAGCATTGTGATGACAAGATTATGTAGCATGTTGCTGACAACGGCAAGGAGCATTGTGATGACAAGGTTCATGGAACACTGTGATGACAAGCGTCACGGAGCACTGTGATTACAGGGATCATGGAGCATTGGAATGACAAGGACATGGATCACTGTGATGACAAAGGTCATGGAGCATTTTGATGACAAGTGTCCCAGATCATTGTGTTGTCAGGGTTCATGGAGCATTGTGATGACAGTGGTCATGGAGCATTGTGATGACAGGGTTCATGGAGCACTGTGATGACAAGGTACTGGAGCACTGTGATAAGAAGACCATGGAGCCTTGTGATTACAAGTCTCATGGAACATTCTGATGAAAAGGGGCAGTGAGCATTGTGATTACAGCGGTCTTGGAGCATTGTGATGACAAGGGCATGAAGCATTGGGATGAGAAGGCCAAGGAGCGTTCTGATGACATGCATCATGGAGCTTTGTGATGACAAGGTCATGGAGCATTGTGATTACAGGGGTCTTGGAACACTGTGATGAAAAGGGCATGGATCATTGTCATGAAAAAGGCATGGAGCCTTGTCATGACAGTGTTCAAGGAGTATAATGAAAACAAGTGTCAGGGAGCATTGTGATGACAAGGGTATTGAGAATTGTGATGACAAAGATCATGGAGCATTGTGATGAGAAGACCATGGATAATTGTTATGACAAGTGTCATGGGGCGTTGTGAGGATAAGTGTTATGGAACATTGTGATCACAAGGATTTGGAGCATTGTGATGACAGAGGTCATGGAGCATTTTTATTTCATTGTTATGACAATAGCCTGAACCATTATGATGATGGGCATGGTGCATTGTGATAACAGGGTTCATGGAGCATTGAGATGAAAAGGGGCATGGTGCATTGTGATGACAGTGTTCATGGTGCATTGAGATGAAAAGGGGCATGGAGCATTGTGATTACAGGAGTCTTGGAGCATTGTGATGACATGGGCATAGAGCATCATGAATGAGAAGGCCATGGAACATTCTGATGACATGCGTCTTGGAGCTTTGTGATGACAAGGGCATGGAGCATTGTGATTACAGGGTTCTTGGAGCATTGTGATGACAAGGGTCATTGAGAATTTTGATGACAAGGCTGTGGAACATTCTGATGGCAGGTGTCATGGAGCATTGTTATGACAGGGGTAATGGAGCATTGTGATGAGAAGGACATGGAGCATTGGTCTGAAAAGTTTCGTGGATTATTGTGATGAGAGTGGGCATGGAGCATTGTGATGACAAGGGCACTGAACACTCTGATACATGGGCCATGATGGATTGTAAAGACAAGGGCATGGAGCATTGTGGTGAGAAGAGCATCGGGTACTGTGATGACAAGCATCATGGGGCTTTGTGATGACAAGGGCATGGAACAATGTGATGAGAGGGTTCATGGAGCATTGTGATGAAAATGACATGGAGCATTTTGATGACAGGTGCATGGAGCACTTGTCTGATAAGTTTAATGGATAAATGTGTTGAGAGTGGGCATGGCACATTGGGATGACAAGGGCATGGAATATTGTGAAGAAAGGTGTCTGGGAGCATTGTGATGACATATTTCATGGCCCATTGTGATGACAATGGCATGGAGCATTGTGATGCACAAGTGTTATGGCGGATTGTGATGACAAAGGTAATGGAGCATTGTGATGACAAGGGCTTGGAGCATTGTGATGACAAGGGCATGGAACATTGTGATGACAACGGGCATTGAGAATTTTGATGAAAAGTTCGTGAAGCATTGTGATGACAAAGGCATGGAACTTGCTATGACAGGGTTCATGGGGCATTGCGATGACAAGTGCATGGAGAATTGTGATAACAAGGTACATGGAGTATTGTGATGATCAGGGCATGGAGCATTGTGATGGCAAGACCATGGAGCACTGTGATGAGAAGACCATGGATAATTGTGATGACGAGCATCATGGAGAACTGTAATGACAAGGGGCATGGAGCATTGTGTTGACAGGTGTCATGGAGCATTGTGATGACAAGGGTCACGGAGCATTCTGATGACAAGCTTGTGGAGTATTGTGATGACAATGGCATGGAGCATTGTGATGACAATGGCATGGATCATTGTGATGAAAAAGGCATGGAGACTTGTCATGACAGGGTACAAGGAGCATACTGACGACAAGTGTCAGGGAGCATTGTGATGACAAGTGTACTGAGAATTGTGATGACAAAGGTCATGGAGCATTGTGATGAGAAGTCCATGGATAATTGTGATGACCAGCGGCATGGGGCGTTGTGATGGCAAGTGTTATGGAACATTGTGATCACAAGGGTTTGGAGCATTGTGATGACAGAGGTCATGGAGAATTTTGATTTCATTGTGATGACAATAGCATGAGGCATTATCATAATGGGCATGGTTCATTGTGATGACAGGGTTCATGGAGCAATGAGATGAAAAGGGGCATGGAGCATGGTGATTACAAGGGTATTGGAGCATTGTGATGACAAGAGTCATGGAGCCTTGTGATGACAAGGCCGTGGAACATGGTGATTACAGGGGTCTTGAAGCATTGTGATGAAAAGGGCATGGATCATTGTTATGAAAAAGACATGGAGCCTTTTCATGACAGGGTTCAAGGAGCATACTGATGACAAGTGTCAGGGAGCATTGTGATAACAAATGTATTGAGCATTGTGATGACAAAGGTCATGGAGCACTGTGATGAGAAGACCATGGATAATTGTGATGATGAGCGTCATGGGGTGTTGTGATGATAAGTGTTATTGAACATTGTGATCACAAGGGTTTGGAGCATTGTGATGACGAAGTCATGTAGAATTTTGATTTCATTGTGATGGCAATAGCATGAAGCATTATGATTATCGGCATTGTGCATTGTGATGACAGGTTTCATGGAGCATTGAGATGAAGAGGGGCATGGAGCTTTGTGATTACAGGTGTCTTGGAACACTGTGATGACAAGGGTCATGGAGCCTTGGGATGACAAGGCCGTGGAACATGGTGATGGCACGGGTCATGGATCATTTTTATGACAGGAGTAATGGAGCATTGTGATGACAAGGGCATGGAACATTGGTCTGAAAAGTTTCATGGATTATTGTGATGAGAGTGGGCATCGAGCATTGTGATGACAAGGGCACGGAACACAGTGATACATGTGTCATAGAGGATTGCAATGACAAGGGCATGGAGCATTGTGATGACAAGCGTCATGGAGCTTTGTGAATGACAATGTCATGGATCAATGTGATGAGAAGTTTCATTGAGCTTTTTGATGACAATGGCATGCAGCATTGTGATGCCAAGGGTCATGGAGCTTTGTGATGACATAGGCCATGGAACATTTTGATGACAAGGACGTGGTGCATTGTGATGAGAAGGGCAGGGATCATTGTGATGACAGGGTCATGGAGCAATTGGATGAAAAGGGTCATGGAACATTTTGATGACAGGGGTTATGGAACATTGTGTTATCAGGGGTCATGCAGCATTGTGATGAAAAGGGTCATATAGCATTGTGATGACAGGGGTTATGGAACATTGTGATGTCAGGGGCATGGAGCATTGTGATGATAAATGCATGTAGCATTGTAGTGACAAGGGTTATGGAACACTGTGATGACAGACTTGAGGGAGTATTGAGATGATTAGTGATGGAACATTGTGATATCATTGGTGAGAGAGCATTTTGATGAGAAGTGCATGGAGCATTGTGATAACAAGGTTGTGGAGCACTGTGATGACAAACGCATGGCACATTGTGATGATATGGGTCATGGAGCATTGTGCTGACAAACGCATGGAGCATTGTGATGACAAGGTTTATGGAGCATTGTGATGACAACGATGTGGAGCATTGTGATGACAAGCGCATGGCGCATTGTGATGCCATGGGTCAAGGAGTATTGTGCTGAGAAAGGCATGGAGCATTGTGATGACTAGGGTCACGGAGCACTGTGATGATATGTTCATGGAGCATTGTGGTGACAATGGTCATGAAGCATTGTGATGACTGGAGTCACGGAGCATTGTGATGACAGGGGTCATAGAGCATTGTGATGAAAGTGCATGGAGCATTGTGATGACAGGGGCATGTTGCATTGGTCTGAAAAATTTCATGGACTATTGTGATGAGAGTGGGCATGGCGCTTGTGATGACAAGGGCATGGAGCATTGTGATGAGAAGGTCATGGAGTATTGTGAAGACAGGTGTCAGGGAGCATTGTGATGAGATATATCATGGTCATTGCGATGACAATGGAATGGAGCATTGTGATGCCAAGTGTCATGGAGGATGGTGATGACAAAGGTAATGGAGCATTTTGATGACAAGGGCATGGAGCATTGTGATGACAAGGGCCATTGAGAATTTTGATGACCAGTTCATGAAGCATTGTGATGACAAGCACATGGAGCTTGCTATGACAGGGATCATGGAGCATTGCGATGACAAGTGCAAAGAGAATTGTGATGACAAAGCATGTAACACTGTGATGAGAAGTGTCATGGAGCATAGTGATGCCAAGAACGTGGAGAATTGTGATGACACGGGGCATGGAGAATTGTGATGACCAGGGCATGTAGCATTGTGATGGCAAGACCGTGGAGCACTGTGATGAGAAGGCCACGGGTAACTGTGATGACGAGCGTCATGGAGCACTGTAATGACAAGGGGTATGGAGCATTGTGATAACAGGGGTCAAGAAGCATTGTGATGACAAGGGTCAAGGAGCACTCTGATGACAAGCTTGTGGAGTATTTGGTGACAGTGGCATGGAGCATTGTGAAGAAAACGGCATGGGGCATTGTGATGAAAAATGCATGGAGCCTTTTCATGACAGGTTTCAAGGAGCATTCTGACAACAATTGTCAGGGAGCCTTGTGATGACAAAGGTCATGGAGCATTGTGACGACAAGCACATGGAGTATTGTGATGACAAGCACATGGAGCTTGCTATGACAGGGGTCATGGAGCATTGTGATGACAAGGGCATAGAGAATTGTGATGACAAAGCATGTAAGACTTTGATGAGAAGTGTCATGGAGCATAGTGATGCCAAGAACGTGGAGAATTGTGATGACAGGGACATGGAGCAGTGTGATGACCAGGCCATGGAGCATTGTGATGGCAAGACCATGGAGCATTGTGATGAGAAGACCATGGATAATTGTGATGACAAGTGTCATGGAGCACTGTAATGACAAGGGGTGTGGAGCATTGTGATGACAGGGGTCATGGAGCATTGTGATGAGAGTGGTCATGGAGCATTGTGATGACAAGTGTCATGGAGCATGTTGATGACAAGGGCGTGGAGCATTGTGATGAGAAGAGCATGGATAATTGTGATTACGAGCGTCATGGAGCACTGTAATGAAAAGAGGTATGGAGTATTGTGATGACAGGGGTCATGGAGCATTGTGATGACTGGGGACATGGAGCATTGTAATTACCATGTCATGGAGCATTGTGATGGCAAGACAGTGGAGCACTGTGATGAGAAGACCATGGATAAATGGGATGACGAGCATCATGGAGCACTGTAATGAGAAGGGGCATGGAGCATTGTGATGACAGGTGTCATGGAACATTTTGATGACAGGGTTCATGGATCAATGTGATGACAAGTGTCACGGAGCATTCTGATGACAAGCTTGGGGAGTATTGTGATGACAATGGCATGGAGCATTGTGATGAAAAGGGCATGGATCATTGTGATGAAAAGGGTATGGAGACTTGTCATGAGAGTTTTCAATGAGCATACTGATGACAAGTTCAAGGGAGCATTGTGATGACAAGTGTATTGAGAATTGTGATGACAAAGTTCATGGAGCATTGTGATGAGAAGTCCAAGGATTATTGTGGTAACCAGCATCATGGGGCGTTGTGATGACAAGTTTTATGGAACATTGTGATCACAGGGGTTTGGAGAATTGTGATGACAGAGGTCATGGAGAATTTTGATTTCATTGTGATGACAGTAGCATGAAGTATTATGATGATGGGCATGGTGCATTGTGATGACAGGGTTCATGGAGCATTGAGATGAAAAGTGGCTTGGAGTATTGTTATTACAGGGGTCTGGGAGCATTGTGATGAAAAGGGCATGGAGCATTGTGAAGAGAAGGCCATGGAGCATTCTGATGACATGCGTCAGGGAGCTTTGTGATGACATGGGCATGGATCATTGTGATTACAGGGGTCTTGGAGCATTGTGATGACAAGGGTCATGGAGTCTTGCGATGACAAAGCCGTAGAACATTGTGATGGCAGGGGTCATGGAGCATTGTTATGACATGGGTAATGGAGCATTGTGATGAGAAGGTCATGGAGCATTGGTCTGAAAAGTTTCATGGATTATTGTAATGAGAGTGGGCATGGAGCATTGTGATGACAAGGGCACGGAACACAGTGATATATGTTTCTTGGAGGATTGAAATGACAAAGGCATGGTGCATTCTGATGAGAAGGGCATGGAGCATTGTGATGAGAAGGCCATGGAGCATTCTGATGACATGCGTCAGGGAGCTTTGTGATGACATGGGCATGGAGCATTGTGATTACAGGGGTCTTGGAGCATTGTGATGACAAGGGTCATGGAGTCTAGCGATGACAAAGCCGTAGAACATTGTGATGGCAGGGGTCATGGAGCATTGTTATGACATGGGTAATGGAGCATTGTGATGAGAAGGGCATGGAGCATTGGTCTGAAAAGTTTCATGGATTATTGTATTGAGAGTGGGCATGGAGCATTGTGATGACAAGGGCACGGAACACAGTGATATATGTTTCTTGGAGGATTGCAATGACAAAGGCATGGTGCATTCTGATGAGAAGGACATGGAGCATTGTGATGAGAAAGCCATGGAGCATTCTGATGACATGCGTCAGGGAGCTTTGTGATGACATGGGCATGGAGCATTGTGATTACAGGGGTCTTGGAGCATTGTGATGACAAGGGTCATGGAGTCTTGCGATAACAAAGCCGTGGAACATTGTGATGTCAGGGGTCATGGAGCATTGTGATGAAAAGGGTCATGGAGCATTGTGATGACAGGGGTTATGGAACATTGTGATGTCAGGGGCATGGAGCATTGTGATGATAAGTGCATGTAGCATTGTTGTGACAAGGGTTATGGAACATTGTGATGACAGGCGTGAGGGAGTATTGAGATGATTAGTGATGGAACATTGTGATATCATTGGTGAGAGAGCATTTTGATGAGAAGTGCATGGAGCATTGTGATAACAAGGTTGTGGAGCACTGTGTTGACAAACGCATGGCACCTTGTGATGATATGGGTCATGGAGCATTGTGCTGACAAATGCATGGACATTGTGATGACAAGGTTTATGGAGCATTGTGATGACAACGATGTGGAGCATTGTGATGACAAGTGCATGGCGCATTGTGATGCCATGGGTCATGGAGTATTGCGCTGACAAAGGCATGGAGCATTGTGATGACTAGGGTCACGGAGCATTGTGATGAAATGTTCATGGAACATTGTGGTGACAATGGTCATGAAGCATTGTGATGACTGGAGTCACGGAGCATTGTGAGGACAGGGGTCATAGAGCATTGTGATGAAAGTGCATGGAGCATTGTGATGACAGGGGCATGTTGCATTGGTCTGACAAATTTCATGGACTATTGTTATGAGAGTGGGCATGGCGCATTGTGATGACAAGGGCATGGAGCATTGTGATGAGAAGGTCATGGAGTATTGTGAAGACAGGTGTCAGGGAGCGTTGTGATGACATATGTCATGGTCATTGCGATGACAATGGAATGGAGCATTGTGATGCCAAGTGTCATAGAGGATTGTGATGACAAAGGTAATGGAGCATTTTGATGACAAGGGCTTGGAGCATTGTGATGACAAGGGTCATGGAGCTTTGTGATGACAAGGGCATGGAGCATTGTGATGACAAGGGCCATTGAGAATTTTGATGACCAGTTCATGGAGCATTGTGATGAAAAGCACATGGAGCTTGCTATGATAGGGATCATGGAGCATTGCGATGACAAGTGCATAGAGAATTGTGATGACAAAGCATGTAACACTGTGATGAGAAGTGTCATGGAGCATAGTGATGCCAAGAACGTGGAGAATTGTGATGACACGGGACATGGAGCATTGTGATGACCAGGGCATGGAGCATTGTGATGGCAAGACTGTGGAGCACTGTGATGAGAAGACCACGGGTAACTGTGATGACGAGCATCATGGAGCACTTTAATGACAAAGGTTATGGAGCATTGTGATAACAGGGGTCATGGATTGATGACAAGGGTCAGGGAGCACTCTGATGACAAGCTTGTGGAGTATTTTGATGACAACGGCATGGAGCATTGTGAAGAAAACGGCATGGGGCATTGTGATGAAAAAAGCATGGAGCCTTTTCATGACAGGTTACAAGGAGCATTCTGAGAACAAGTGTCAGGGAGCCTTGTGATGACAAAGGTCATGGAGCATTGTGACGACAAGCACATGGAGTATTGTGATGACAAGCACATGGAGCTTGCTATGACAGGGGTCATGGAGCATTGTGATGAAAAGGGCATAGAGAATTGTGATGACAAAGCATGTAACACTTTGATGAGAAGTGTCATGGAGCATTCTGATGCCAGGAACGTAGATAATTGTGATGTCAGGGACATGGAGGAGTGTGATGACCAGGGCATGGAGCATTGTGATGGCAAGACCGTGGAGCATTGTGATGAGAAGACCATTGAAAATTGTGATGACAAGCGTCATGGAGCACTGTAATGACAAGGGGTTTGGAGCATTGTGATGACAGGGGTCATGGAGCATTGTGATGACAGTGGTCATGTAGCATTGTGATGACAAGTGTCATGGAGCATTTTAATGACAAGGGCGTGGAGCATTGTGATGAGAAGAGCATGGATAATTGTGATTACGAGCGTCATGGAGCACTGTAATTAAAAGGGGTATGGAGTATTGTAATGACAGGGGTCATGGAGCATTGTGATGACTGGGGACATGGAGCATTGTGATAACCAGGTCATGGAGCATTGTGATGGCAAGACTGTGGAACACTGTGATGAGAAGACCATGGATAATTGTGATGACGAGCATCATGGAGCACTGTAATGACAAGGGGCATGGATCATTGTGATGACAGGTGTCATGGAACATTTTGATGACAGGGTTCATGGATCATTGTGATGACAAGTGTCACGGAGCATTCTGATGACAAGCTTGTGGAGTACTGTGATGACAATGGCATGGAGCATTGTGATGAAAAGGGCATGGATCATTGTGATGAAAAGGGCATGGAGACTTGTCATGACAGTTTTCAATGAGCATACTGATGACAAGTTCCAGGGAGCATTGTGATGAGAAGTCCATGGATAATTGTGGTAACCATCATCATGGGGCGTTGTGATGACAAGTTTTATGGAACATTGTGATCACAGGGGTTTGGAGCACTGTGATGACAGAGGTCATGGAGAATTTTGATTTCATTGTGATGACAATAGCATGAAGCATTATGATGATGGGCATGGTGCATTGTGATGACAGGGTTCATGGAGCACTGAGATGAAAAGTGGCATTGAGTATTGTTATTACAGGGGTCTTGGAGCATTGTGATGAAAAGGGCATGGAGCATTGTGATGAGAAGGCCATGGAGCATTCTGATGACATGCGTCATGGAGCTTTGTGATGACATGGGCATGGAGCATTGTGATTACAGGGGTCTTGGAGCATTGTGATGACAAGGGCATGGAGCATTGGTCTGAAAAATTTCATGGATTATTGTGATGAGAGTGGGCATGGAGCATTGTGATGACAAGGGCACGGAACACAGTGATACATGTGTCTTGGAGGATTGCAATGACAAAGGCATGGTGCATTCTGATGAGAAGGGCATGGAGCATTGTGATGAGAAGGCCATGGAGCATTCTGATGACATGCGTCAGGGAGCTTTGTGATAACATGGGCATGGAGCATTGTGATTACAGGGGTCTTGGAGCATTGTGATGACAAGGGTCATGGAGTCTTGCGATGACAATGCCGTGGAACACTGTGATGGCAGGGGTCATGGAGCATTGTTATGACTGTGGTAATGGAGCATTGTGATGACAAGGGCATGGAGCATTGGTCTGAAAAGTTGCATGGATTATTGTGATGAGAGTGGGCATGGAGCATTTTGATGACAAGTGCACGGAACACAGTGATACATGTTTCTTGGAGGATTGCAATGACAAAGGCATGGTGCATTGTTATGAGAAGGGCATCGAGCATTGTGATGACAAGCGACATGGAGCTTTGTGATGACAACGTCATGGAGCAATGTGATGAGAGGTTTCATGGAGCTTTGTGATGACAATGGCATGCAGCATTGTGATGCCAAGGGTCATGGAGCTTTGTGATGACATAGGCCATGGAGCATTTTGATGACAAGGGTGTGGGGCATTGTGATGAGAAGGGCAGGGAGCATTGTGATGACAGGGTCATGGAGCAATTGGATGAAATGGTCATGGAACATTTTGATGACAGTGTTTATGGAACATTGTGATGTCAGGGGTCATGGAGCATTGTGATGAAAAGGGTCATGGAGCATTGTGATGACAGGGGTTATGGAACATTGTGATGTCAGGGGCATGGAGCATTGTGATGATAAGTGCATGTAGCATTGTTGTGACGGGTTATGGAACATTGTGATGACAGGCGTGAGGGAGTATTGAGATGATTAGTGATGGAACATTGTGATATCATTGGTGAGAGAGCATTTTGATGAGAAGTGCATGGAGCATTGTGATAACAAGGTTGTGGAGCACTGTGTTGACAAACGCATGGCACCTTGTGATGATATGGGTCATGGAGCATTGTGCTGACAAACGCATGGACATTGTGATGACAAGGTTTATGGAGCATTGTGATGACAACGATGTGGAGCATTGTGATGACAAGTGCATGGCGCATTGTGATGCCATGGGTCATGGAGTATTGCGCTGACAAAGGCATGGAGCATTGTGATGACTAGGGTCACGGAGCATTGTGATGAAATGTTCATGGAACATTGTGGTGACAATGGTCATGAAGCATTGTGATGACTGGAGTCACGGAGCATTGTGATGACAGGGGTCATAGAGCATTGTGATGAAAGTGCATGGAGCATTGTGATGACAGGGGCATGTTGCATTGGTCTGACAAATTTCATGGACTATTTTTATGAGAGTGGGCATGGCGCATTCTGATGACAAGGGCATGGAGCATTGTGATGAGAAGGTCATGGAGTATTGTGAAGACAGGTGTCATGGATCGTTGTGATGACATATGTCATGGTCATTGCGATGACAATGGAATGGAGCATTGTGATGCCAAGTGTCATGGAGGATTGTGATGACAAAGGTAATGGAGCATTTTGATGACAAGGGCTTGGAGCATTGTGATGACAAGGGTCATGGAGCTTTGTGATGACAAGGGCATGGAGCATTGTGATGACAAGGGCCATTGAGAATTTTGATGACCAGTTCATGGAGCATTGTGATGAAAAGCACATGGAGCTTGCTATGATAGGGATCATGGAGCATTGCGATGACAAGTGCATAGAGAATTGTGATGACAAAGCATGTAACATTGTGATGAGAAGTGTCATGGAGCATAGTGATGCCAAGAACGTGGAGAATTGTGATGACACGGGACATGGAGCATTGTGATGACCAGGGCATGGAGCATTGTGATAGCAAGACTGTGGAGCACTGTGATGAGAAGACCACGGGTAACTGTGATGTCGAGCATCATGGAGCACTTTAATGACAAAGGTTATGGAGCATTGTGATAACAGGGGTCATGGATTGATGACAAGGGTCAGGGAGCACTCTGATGACAAGCTTGTGGAGTATTTTTATGACAATGGCATGGAGCATTGTGAAGAAAACGGCATGGGGCATTGTGATGAAAAAAGCATGGAGCCTTTTCATGACAGGTTACAAGGAGCATTCTGAGAACAAGTGTCAGGGAGCCTTGTGATGACAAAGGTCATGGAGCATTGTGACGACAAGCACATGGAGTATTGTGATGACAAGCACATGGAGCTTGCTATGACAGGGGTATTGGAGCATTGCGATGAAAAGGGCATAGAGAATTGTGATGACAAAGCATGTAACACTTTGATGAGAAGTGTCATGGAGCATTCTGATGCCAGGAACGTAGAGAATTGTGATGTCAGGGACATGGAGGAGTGTGATGACCAGGGCATGGAGCATTGTGATGGCAAGACCGTGGAGCATTGTGATGAGAAGACCATTGAAAATTGTGATGAAAAGCGTCATGGAGCACTGTAATGACAAGGGGTTTGGAGCATTGTGATGACAGGGGTCATGGAGCATTGTGATGACAGTGGTCATGGAGCATTGTGATGACAAGTGTCATGGAGCATTTTGATGACAAGGGCGTGGAGCATTGTGATGAGAAGAGCATGGATAATTGTGATTACGAGCGTCATGGAGCACTGTAATTAAAAGGGGTATGGAGTATTGTGATGACAGGGGTCATGGAGCATTGTGATGACTGGGGACATGGAGCATTGTGATAACCAGGTCATGGAGCATTGTGATGGCAAGACTGTGGAACACTGTGTTGAGAAGACCATGGATAATTGTGATGACGAGCATCATGGAGCACTGTAATGACAAGGGGCATGGATCATTGTGATGACAGGTGTCATGGAACATTTTGATGACAGGGTTCATGGATCATTGTGATGACAAGTGTCACGGAGCATTCTGATGACAAGCTTGTGGAGTACTGTGATGACAATGGCATGGAGCATTGTGATGAAAAGGGCATGGATCATTGTGATGAAAAGGGCATGGAGACTTGTCATGACAGTTTTCAATGAGCATACTGATGACAAGTTCCAGGTAGCATTGTGATGAGAAGTCCATGGATAATTGTGGTAACCATCATCATGGGGCGTTGTGATGACAAGTTTTATGGAACATTGTGATCACAGGGGTTTGGAGCACTGTGATGACAGAGGTCATGGAGAATATTGATTTCACTGTGATGACAATAGCATGAAGCATTATGATGATGGGCATGGTGCATTGTGATGACAGGGTCCATGGAGCACTGAGATGAAAAGTGGCATTGAGTATTGTTATTACAGGGGTCTTGGAGCATTGTGATGAAAAGGGCATGGAGCATTGTGATGAGAAGGCCATGGAGCATTCTGATGACATGCGTCATGGAGCTTTGTGATGACATGGGCATGGAGCATTGTGATTACAGGGGTCTTGGAGCATTGTGATGACAAGGGCATGGAGCATTGGTCTGAAAAATTTCATGGATTATTGTGATGAGAGTGGGCATGGAGCATTGTGATGACAAGGGCACGGAACACAGTGATACATGTGTCTCGGAGGATTGCAATGACAAAGGCATGGTGCATTCTGATGAGAAGGGCATGGAGCATTGTGATGAGAAGGCCATGGAGCATTCTGATGACATGCGTCAGGGAGCTTTGTGATAACATGGGCATGGAGCATTGTGATTACAGGTGTCTTGGAGCATTGTGATGACAAGGGTCATGGAGTCTTGCGATGACAAAGCCGTGGAACATTGTGATGGCAGGGGTCATGGAGCATTGTTATGACTGTGGTAATGGAGCATTGTGATGAAAAGGGCATGGAGCATTGGTCTGAAAAGTTTCATGGATTATTGTGATGAGAGTGGGCATGGAGCATTTTGATGACAAGTGCACGGAACACAGTGATACATGTTTCTTGGAGGATTGCAATGACAAAGGCATGGTGCATTGTTATGAGAAGGGCATCGAGCATTGTGATGACAAGCGACATGGAGCTTTGTGATGACAACGTCATGGAGCAATGTGATGAGAGGTTTCATGGAGCTTTGTGATGACAATGGCATGCAGCATTGTGATGCCAAGGGTCATGGAACTTTGTGATGACATAGGCCTTGGAGCATTTTGATGACAAGGGTGTGGTGCATTGTGAAGAGAAGGGCAGGGAGCATTGTGATGACAGGGTCATGGAGCAATTGGATGAAATGATCATGAAACATTTTGATGACAGTGTTTATGGAACATTGTGATGTCAGGGGTCATGGAGCATTGTGATGAAAAGGGTCATGGAGCATTTTGATGACAGGGGTTATGGAATATTGTGATGTCAGGGGCATGGAGCATTGTGATGATAATTGCATGTAGCATTGTTGTGACAAGGGTTATGGAACATTGTGATGACAGGTGTGAGGGAGTATTGAGATGATATGTTAAGGAACATTGTGATATCATTGGTGAGAGAGCATTTTGATGAGAAGTGCATGGAGCATTGTGATAACAAGGTTGTGGAGCACTGTGATGACAAACGCATGGCACATTGTTATGATATGGGTCATGGAGCATTGTGCTGATAAACGCATGGAGCATTGTGATGACAAGGTTTATGGAGCATTGTGATGACAACGATGTGGAGCATTGTGATGACAAGCGCATGGTGCATTGTGATGCCATGGGTCATGGAGTATTGTGCTGAGAAAAGCATGGAGCATTGTGATGACTAGGGTCACGGAGCATTGTGATGATATGTTCATGGAGCATTGTGGTGACAATGGTCATGAAGCATTGTGATGACTGGAGTCACGGAGCATTGTGATGACAGGGGTCATAGAGCATTGTGATGAAAGTGCATGGAGCATTGTGATGACAGGGGCATGTTGCATTGGTCTGACAAATTTCATGGACTATTGTGATGAGAGTGGGCATGGCACATTGTGATGACAAGGGCATGGAGCATTGTGATGAGAAGGTCATGGAGTATTGTGAAGACAGGTGTCAGGGAGCATTGTGATGAGATATGTCATGGTCATTGCGATGACAATGCAATGGAGCATTGTGATGCCAAGGGTCATGGAGGATTGTGATGACACAGGTAATGGAGCATTTTGATGACAAGGGCTTGGAGCATTGTGATGACAAGGATCATGGAGCTTTGTGATGACAAGGGCATGGAGCATTGTGATGAGAAGGGCCATTGATAATTTTGATGACCAGTTCATGAAGCATTGTGATGACAAGCCCATGGAGCTTGCTAAGACAGGGATCATAGAGCATTGCGATGACAAGTGCCTAGAGAATTGTGATGACAAAGCATGTAACACTGTGATGAGAAGTGTCATGGAGCATAGTGATGCCAAGAACGTGGAGAATTGTGATGACACAGGACATGGAGCATTGTGATGACCAAGGCATGGAGCATTGTGATGGCAAGACCGTGGAACATTGTGATGAGAAGACCACGGGTAACTGTGATGACCAGCGTCATGGAGCACTGTAATGACAAGGGGTATGGAGCATTGTGATAACAGGGCTCATGGAGCATTGTGATGACAAGGGTCAGGGAGCATTCTGATGACAAGCTTGTGGAGTATTTTGATGACAACGGCATGGAGCATTGTGAAGAAAACGACATGGGGCATTGTGATGAAAAAGGCATGGAGCCTTTTCATGACAGGTTTCAAGGAGCATTCTGAGAACAAGTGTCAGGGAGCCTTGTGATTTCAAAGGTCATGGAGCATTGTGATGACAAGTACATGGAGTATTGTGATGACAAGCACATGGAGCTTGCTATGACAGGGGTCATGGAGCATTGCGATGACAAGTGCATTGAGAATTGTGATGACAAATCATGTAACACTTTGATGAGAAGTGTCATGGAGCATTCTGATGCCAAGAACGTGGAGAATTGTGATGACAGAGACATGGAGCAGTGTGATGACAAGGGCATGGAGCATTGTGATGGCAAGACCGTGGAGCATTGTGATGAGAAGACCATGGATTATTGTGATGACAAGCGTCATGGAGCACTGTAATGACAAGGGGTTTGGAGCATTGTGATGACAGGGGTCATGGAGCATTGTGATGACAGTGGTCATGGAGCATTGTGATGACATGGGTCATGGAGCATTGTGATGACAAGTGTCATGGAGCATTTTGATGACAAGGGCGTGGAGCATTGTGATGAGAAGAGCATGGATAATTGTGATTACGAGCGTCATGGAGCACTGTAATGAAAAGTGGTATGGAGTGTTGTGATGACAGGGGTCATGGAGCATTGTGATGACTGGGGACATGGAGCATTGTGATAACCAGGTCATGGAGCATTGTGATGGCAAGACAGTGGAGCACTGTGATGAGAAGACCATGGATAATTGTGATGACGAGCATCATGGAGCACTGTAATGACAAGGGGCATGGAGCATTGTGATGACAGGTGTCATGGAACATTTTGATGACAGGGTTCATGGATCATTGTGATGACAAGTGTCACGGAGCATTCTGATGACAAGCTTGTGGAGTATTGTGATGACAATGGCATGCAGCATTGTGATGAAAAGGGCATGGATCATTGTGATGAAAATGGCATGGAGACTTGTCATGACAGTTTTCAATGAGCATACTGATGACAAGATCCAGGGAGCATTGTGATGACAAGTGTATTGAGAATTGTGATGACAAAGGTCATGGAGCATTGTGATGAGAAAGTCATGCAGTATTGTGAAGACAGGTGTCAGGGAGCATTGTCATGAGATATGTCATGGTCATTGCGATGACAATGGAATGGAGCATTGTGATGCCAATTGTCATGGAGGATTGTGATGACAAAGGTAATGGAGCATTTTGATGACAAGGGCTTGGAGCATTGTGATGACAAGGGTCATGGAGCTTTGTGATGACAAGGGCCATTGAGAATTTTGATGACCAGTTCATGAAGCATTGTGATGACAAGCACATGGAGCTTGCTATGACAGGGAAAATGGAGCATTGCGATGACAAGTGCATAGAGAATTGTGATGACAAAGCATGTAACACTGTGATGAGAAGTGTCATGGAGCATAGTGATGCCAAGAACGTGGAGAATTTTGATGACACGGGACATGGAACATTGTGATGACCAAGGCATGGAGCATTTTGATGGCAAGACCGTGGAGCATTGTGATGAGAAGACCACGGGTAACTGTGATGACGAGCGTCATGGAGCACTGTAATGACAAGGGGTATGGAGCATTGTGATAACAGGGGTCATGGAGCATTGTGATGACAAGGGTCAGGGAGCATTCTGATGACAAGCTTGTGGAGTATTTTGATGACAATGGCATGGAGCATTGTGAAGAAAACGACATGGGGCATTGTGATGAAAAAGGGATGGAGCCTTTTCATTAAAGTTTCAAGGAGCATTCTGAGAACAAGTGTCAGAGAGCCTTGTGATGATAAATGTCATGGAGCATTGTGACGACAAGCACATGGAGTATTGTGATGACAAGCACATGGAGCTTGCTATGACAGGGGACATGGAGCATTGCAATGACAAGTGCATTGAGAATTGTGATGACAAAGCATGTAACACTTTGATGAGAAGTGTCATGGAGCATTCTAATGCCAAGAACGTGGAGAATTGTGATGACAGGGACATGGAGCAGTGTGATGACCAGGGCATGGAGCATTGTGATGGCAAGACCGTGGAGCATTGTGATGAGAAGACCATGGATAATTGTGATGACAAGCGTCATGGAGCACTGTAATGACAAGGGGTTTGGAGCATTGTGATGACAGGGGTCATGGAGCATTGTGATGACAGTGGTCATGGAGCTTTGTGATGACAAGTGTCATGGAGCATTTTGATGACAAGGGCGTGGAGCATTGTGATGAGAAGAGCATGGATAATTGTGATTACGAGCGTCATGGAGCACTGTAATGAATAGGGGTATGGAGTATTGTGATGACAGGGGTCATGGAGCATTGTGATGACTGGGGACATGGAGCATTGTGATAACCAGGTCATGGAGCATTGTGATGGCAAGACAGTGGAGCACTGTGATGAGAAGACCATGGATAATTGTGATGACGAGCATCATGGAGCACTGTAATGACAAGGGGCATGGAGCATTGTGATGACAGGTGTCATGGAACATTTTGATGACAGGGTTCATGGATCATTGTGATGACATGTGTCACGGAGCATTCTGATGACAAGCTTGTGGAGTATTGTGATGACAATGGCATGGAGCATTGTGATGAAAAGGGCATGGATCATTGTGATTAAAACGGCATGGAGACTTGTCATGACAGTTTTCAATGAGCATACTGATGACAAGATCCAGGGAGCATTGTGATGACAAGTGTATTGAGAATTGTGATGACAAAGGTCATGGAGCATTGTGATGAGAAAGTCATGGAGTATTGTGAAGACAGGTGTCAGGGAGCATTGTGATGAGATATGTCATGGTCATTGCGATGACAATGGAATGGAGCATTGTGATGCAAAGTGTCATGGAGGATTGTGATGACAAAGGTAATGGAGCATTTTGATGACAAGGGCTTGGAGCATTGTGATGACAAGAGTCATGGAGCTTTGTGATGACAAGGGCATGGAGCATTGTGATGACAAGGGCCATTGAGAATTTTGATGACCAGTTCATGAAGCATTGTGATGACAAGCACATGGAGCTTGCTATGACAGGGATCATGGAGCATTGCGATGACAAGTGCATAGAGAATTGTGATGACAAAGCATGTAACACTGTGATGAGAAGTGTCATGGAGCATAGTGATGCCAAGAACGTGGAGAATTGTGATGACACGGGATATGGAGCATTGTGATGACCAAGGCATGGAGCATTGTGATGGCAAGACCGTGGAGCATTGTGATGAGAAAACCACGGGTAACTGTGATGACGAGCGTCATGGAGTACTGTAATGACAATGGGTATGGAGCATTGTGATAACAGGGGTCATGGAGCATTGTGATGACAAGGGTCAGGGAGCATTCTGATGACAAGCTTGTGGAGTATTTTGATGACAATGGCATGGAGCATTGTGAAGAAAACGACATGGGGCATTGTGATGAAAAAGGCATGGAGCCTTTTCATGACAGGTTTCAAGGAGCATTCTGAGAACAAGTGTCAGGGAGCCTTGTGATGACAAAGGTCATGGAGCATTGTGACAACAAGCACATGGAGTATTGTGATGGCAAGCACATGGAGCTTGCTATGACAGGGGTCATGGAGCATTGCAATGACAACTGCATTGAGAATTGTGATGACAAAGCATGTAACACTTTGATGAGAAGTGTCATGGAGCATTCTGATGCCAAGAACGTGGAGAATTGTGATGACAGGGACATTGAGCAGTGTGATGACCAGGGCATGGAGAATTGTGATGGCAGGACCGTGGAGCATTGTGATGAGAAGACCATGGATAATTGTGATGACAAGCGTCATGGAGCACTGTAATGACAAGGGGTTTGGAGCATTGTGATGACAGGGGTCATGGAGCATTGTGATGACAGTGGTCATGGAACATTGTGATGACAAGTGTCATGGAGCATTTTGATGACAAGGGCGTGGAGCATTGTGATGAGAAGAGCATGCATAATTGTGATTACGAGCGTCATGGAGCACTGTAATGAAAAGAGGTATGGAGTATTGTGATGACAGGGGTCATGGAGCATTGTGATGACTGGGGACATGGAGCATTGTAATTACCATGTCATGGAGCATTGTGATGGCAAGACAGTGGAGCACTGTGATGAGAAGACCATGGATAATTTTGATGGCGAGCATCATGGAGCACTGTAATGACAAGGGGCATGGAGCATTGTGATGACAGGTGTCATGGAACATTTTGATGACAGGGTTCATGGATCATTGTGATGACAAGTGTCACGGAGCATTCTGATGACAAGCTTGTGGAGTATTGTGATGACAACGGCATGGAGCATTGTGATGAAAAGGGCATGGATCATTGTGATGAAAAGGGCATGGAGACTTGTCATGACAGTTTTCAATGAGCATACTGATGACAAGTTCCAGGGAACATTGTGATGACAAGTGTATTGAGAATTGTGATGAAAAAGGTCATGAAGCATTGTGATGAGAAGTCCATGGATAATTGTGGTAACCAGCATCATGGGGCGTTGTGATGACAAGTTTTATGGAACATTGTGATCACAGGGATTTGGAGCATTGTGATGACAGAGGTCATGGAGAATTTTGATTTCATTGTGATGACAATAGCATGAAGCATTAGGATGATGGGCATGGTGCATTGTGATGACAGGGTTCATGGAGCACTTAGATGAAAAGTGGCATGGAGTATTGTTATTATAGGGGTCTTGGAGCATTGTGATGAAAAGGGCATGGAGCATTGTGATGAGAAGTCCATGGATCATTCTGATGACATGCGTCAGGGAGCTTTGTGATGACATGCGCATGGAGCATTGTGATTAAAGGGGTCTTGGAGCATTGTGATGACAAGGGTCATGGAGTCTTGTGATGACAAAGCCGTGGAACATTGTGATGGCAGGTGTCATGGAGCATTGTTATGACAGTTATAATGGAGCATTGTGATGACAAGGGCATGGAACATTGGTCTGAAAAGTTTCATGGATTATTGTGATGAGAGTGGGCATGGAGCATTGTGATGATAAGTGCACGGTACACAGTGATACATGTGTCTTGGAGGATTGCAATGACAAAGGCATGGTGCATTGTGATGAGAAGGGCATCGAGCATTGTGATGACAAGCGTCATGGAGCTTTGTGATGACAACATCATGGAGCAATGTGATGAGAGGATTCATGGAGCTTTGTGATGACAATGGCATGCAGCATTGTGATGCCAAGGGTCATGGAGCTTTGTGATGACATAGGCCATAGAGCATTTTGATGACAAGGGTGTGGTGCATTGTGATGAGAAGGGCAGGGTGCAATGTGATGACTGGGTCATGGAGCAATTGGATGAAATGGTCATGGAACATTTTGATGATAGTGTTTATGGAACATTGTGATGTCAGGGGTCATGGAGCATTGTGATGAAAAGGGTCATGGAGCATTGTGATGACAGGGGTTAGGGAACATTGTGATGTCAGGGGCATGGAGCATTGTGATGATAAGTGCATGTAGCATTGTTGTGACAACGGTTATGGAATATTGTGATGACAGGTGTGAGGGAGTATTGAGATGATTAGTTAAGGAACATTGTGATATCATTGGTGAGAGAGCATTTTGATGAGAAGTGCATGGCGCATTGTGATAAGAAGGTTGTGGAGCACTGTGATGTCAAACGCATGGCACATTGTTATGAAATGGGTCATGGAGCATTGTGCTGACAAACGCATGGATCATTGTGATGACAAGGTTTATGGAGCATTGTGATGACAACGATGTGGAGCATTGTGATGACAAGCGCATGGCGCATTGTGATGCCATGGGTCATGGAGTATTGTGCTGGCAAAATCATGGAGCATTGTGATGACTAGGGTCACGGAGCATTGTGATGATATGTTCATGGAGCATTGTGGTGACAATGGTCATGAAGAATTGTGATGAATAGAGTCACGGAGCATTGTGATGACAGTGGTCATAGAGCATTGTGATTAAAGTGCATGGAGCATTGTGATGACAGTGTCATGTTGCATTGGTCTGACAAATTTCGTGGACTATTGTGATGAGAGTGGGCATGGCGCATTGTGATGACAAGGGCATGGAGCATTGTGATGAGAAGGTCATGGAGTATTGTGAAGACAGGTGTCAGGGAGCATTGTGATGAGATATGTCATGGTCATTGCGATGACAATGGAATGGAGCATTGTGATGCCAAGTGTCATGGGGGATTGTGATGACAAAGTTAATGGAGCATTTTGATGACAAGGGCTTGGAGCATTGTGATGACAAGGGTCATGGAGCTTTGTGATGACAAGGGCATGGAGCATTGTGATGACAAGGGCCATTGAGAATTTTGATGACAAGCTCATGAAGCATTGTGATGACAAGCACATGGAGCTTGCTATAACAGGGATCATGGAGCACTGCGATGACAAGTGCATAGAGAATTGTGATGACAAAGCATGTAACACTGTGATGAGAAGTGTCATGGAGCATAGTGATGCCAAGAACGTGGAGAATTTTGATGACACGGGACATGGAGGATTGTGATGACCAAGGCATGGAGCATTTTGATGGCAAGACCGTGGAGCATTGTGATGAGAAGACCACGGGTAACTGTGATGACGAGCGTCATGGAGCACTGTAATGACAAGGGGTATGGAGCATTGTGATAACAGGGGTCATGGAGCATTGTGATGACAAGGGTCAGGGAGCATTCTGATGACAAGCTTGTGGAGTATTTTGATGACAATGGCATGGAGCATTGTGAAGAAAACGACATGGGGCATTGTGATGAAAAAGGCATGGAGCCTTTTCATGACAGGTTTCAAGGAGCATTCTGAGAACAAGTGTCAGGGAGCCTTGTGATGACAAAGGTCATGGAGCATTGTGACGAGAAGCACATGGAGTATTGTGATGACAAGCTCATGGAGCTTGCTATGACATGGGACATGGAGCATTGCGATGACAAGTGCATTGAGAATTGTGATGACAAAGCATGTAACACTTTGATGAGAAGTGTCATAGAGCATTCTGATGCCAAGAACGTGGAGAATTGTGATGACAGGGACATGGAGCAGTGTGATGACAAGGGCATGGAGCATTGTGATGGCAAGACCGTGGAGCACTGTGATGAGAAGACCATGGATAATTGTGATGACAAGCGTCATGGAGCACTGTAATGACAAGGGGTTTGGAGCATTGTGATGACAGGGGTCATGGAGCATTGTGATGACAGTGGTCATGGAGCATTGTGATGACAAGTGTCATGGAGCATTTTGATGACAAGGGCGTGGAGCATTGTGATGAGAAGAGCATGGATAATTGTGATTACGAGCGTCATGGAGCACTGTAATGAAAAGGGGTATGGATTATTGTGATGACAGTGGTCATGGTGCATTGTGATGACTGGGGACATGGAGCATTGTGATGACAAGTGTCACGGAGCATTCTGATGACAAGCTTGTGGAGTATTGTGATGACAACGGCATGGAGCATTGTGATGAAAAGGGCATGGATCATTGTGTTGAAAAGGGCATGGAGACTTGTCATGACAGTTTTCAATGAGCATACTGATGACAAGTTCCAGGGAGCATTTTGATGACAAGTGTATTGAGAATTGTGATGACAAAGGTCATGGAGCATTGTGATGAGAAGTCCATGGATAATTGTGGTAACCAGCATCATGGGGCGTTGTGATGACAAGTTTTATGGAACATTGTGATCACAGGGATTTGGAGCATTGTGATGACAGAGGTCATGGAGAATTTTGATTTCATTGTGATGACAATTGCATGAAGCATTATGATGATGGGCATGGTGCATTGTGATGACAGGGTTCATGGAGCACTGAGATGAAAAGTTGCATGGAGTATTGTTATTACAGGGGTCTTGGAGCATTGTGATGAAAAGGGCATGGAGCATTGTGATGAGAAGGCCATGGAGCATTCTGATGACATGCGTCAGGGAGCTTTGTGATGACATGGGCATGGAGCATTGTGATTACAGGGGTCTTGGAGCATTGTGATGACAAGGGTCATGGAGTCTTGCGATGACAAAGCCATGGAACATTGTGATTGCAGAGGTTATGGAGCATTGTTATGACAGTGGTAATGGAGCATTGTGATGACAAGGGCATGGAGCATTGGTCTGAAATATTTCATGGATTATTGTGATGAGAGTTGCCATGGAGCATTGTGATGAGAAGTGCACGGAACACAGTGATACATGTGTCTTGGAGGATTGCAATAACAAAGGCATGGTGCATTGTGATGTGAAGGACATCGAGCATTGTGATGACAAGCGTCATGGAGCTTTGTGATGAAAACGTCATGGAGCAATGTGATGAGAGTTTTCATGGAGCTTTGTGATGACAATGGCATGCAGCATTGTGATGCCAAGGGTCATGGAGCTTTGTGATGACATAGGCCATGAAGCATTTTGATGACAAGGGTGTGGTGCATTGTGATGAGAAGGGCAGGGAGCATTGTGATGACAGGGTCATGGAGCAATTGGATGAATTGGTCATGAAATATTTTGATGACAGTGTTTATAGAACATTGTGATGTCAGGGGTCATGGAGCATTTTGATGAGAAGTCCATGGATAACTGTTATAACCAGCATCATGGGGCATTGTGATGAACAGTTTTATGGAACATTGTGATCAGAGGGTTTTGGAGCATTGTGATGACAGAGGTCGTGGAGAATTTTGATTTCATTGTGATGACAATAGCATGTAGCATTATGATGATGGGCATGGTGCATTGTGATGACAGGGTTCATGGAGCATTGAGATGAAAAGTGGCATGGGGTATTGTTATTACAGGGGTCTTGGAGCATTGTGATGAAATGGGCATGGAGCATTGTGATGAGAAGGCCATGGAGCATTCTGATGACATGCGTCAGGGAGCTTTGTGATGACATGGTCATGGAGCATTGTGATTACAGGGGACTTGGAGCATTGTGATGACAAGGGTCATGGAGTCTTGTGATGACAAAGGCAGGGGTCATGGAGCATTGTTATGACAGGTGTAATGGAGCATTGTGATGACAAGGGCATGGAGCATTGGTCTGAAAAGTTTCATGGATTATTGTGATGAGAGAGGGCATCGAGCATTGTGATGACAAGTGCACAGAACTCAGTGATACATGTGTCTTGGAGGATTGCAATGACACAGTCATGGTGCATTGTGATGAGAAGGGCATCAAGCATTGTGATGACAAGCGTCATGGAGCTTTGTGATGACAACACCATGGAGCAATGTGGTGAGAGGTTTCATGGAACTATGTGATGACAATGGCATGGAGCATTGTGATGCCAAAGGTCATGGAGCTTTGTGATTACATTGGCCATGGAGCATTTTGATGACAAGTTTGTGGTGCATTGGGATGAGAAGGGCAGGGAGCATTGTGATGACAGGGTCATGGAGCAATTGGATGAAATGGTCATGAAACATTTTGATGACAGTGTTTATGGAACATTGTGATGTTAGGGGTCATGGAGCACTGTGATGAAAGGGTTCAAGGAGCATTCTGACGACAAGTGTCGGGAGCATTGTGATGACAAGGATATTGAGCATTGTGATGACAAATGTCATTGAGCATTGTGATGAGAAGGCCATGGATAATTGTGATGACGAGCGTCATGGCGCATTGTGATCACAACTGTTATGGAACATTGTGATCACAAGGGTTTGGAGCATTGTGATGACAGAGGTCATGGAGCATTTTGATTTCATTGTGATGACAATAGCATGAAGCATTATGATGATGGGCATGGTGCATTGTGATGACAGGGTTCATGGAGCATTGTGATGAAAAGGGGCATGGAGCATTGGTCTGAGATGTTTCAAGGATTATTGTGATGACATTGGGCATGGCACATTGTGATGACAAGGGCATGGAGCATTGTGATGACAAGTTCATGGAGTATTGTGAAGACAGGTGTCAGGGAGCATTGTGATGACATATTTCATGTTCCATTGTGATGACAATAGCACGGAGAATTGTGATGCCAAGTGTCATGGAGGATTGTTGTGACAAAGGTAAAGGAGCATTGTGATGACAAGGGCATGGAGCATTGTGATGACAAGGGCCACTGATAATTTTTATTTCCAGGTCGTGAAACATTGTGATGACAAGCACATGGAGCTTCCTATGACAGGGGTCATGGAGCATTGCGATGACAAGTGCATGGAGTATTCTGATGCCAAGGGCATATAACATTGTGATGAGAAGCGCCATGGAGCATTGTGATGACAAGGACGAGGAGAATTGTGAGGACAAGGGACATTGAGCTGTGAGAAGACCCGGGCATGGAGCACTGTGATGGCAAAACCGTGGAGCATTGTGATGAGAAGACCTTGGGTAATTGTGATGACGAGCATCATGGAGCACTGTAATGACAAGGGGCATGAAGCACTGTGATGACAGGTGTCAGGGAGCATTGTGATGACAGGGGTCATGGAGCATTGTAATGACAAGAGCATGTAATGTTGTGATGAGAAGTGTCATGTAGCATCGTGATGACAAGGACGAGGAGAATTGTGATGACAAGGGAAATGGAGCATTGTGATAACTAGGCATGGAGCAATGTGATGACAAGGGTCATGGAGCATTATTATGACAAGGGCCATGGTGCATTCTGACATAAGATATCACTTACGAAGGGAATGTAAACATGGCTACATATGAACTGTATTAGGAAATAGAACAGTGTCACAGATTTAGAAAACACTCTTATGCATGCTTAAGGGGAAATGAGAGGTGGGGAGATGCACAAAACCAGAGTTTGATATTAGCACAGGTACCGTTCCATAATCCAAATATAGAATAGACAAGAACTACTTCTTCCGTAGTGAACGGGACTGAAAATCCCTATTTCCAGGACAGGAATATATCTGACTAGTAAGAATATTAAAACCAATGTATTTATATGTCTCTGTAAGGGAATCAAGTTTGTCTAGACCGGCAAAAACAAGTAAGGGAAAATCAGCTCAACCCCATTATAAAACTGAATTTCAAAAAAAAAAAAAAAATTAAAAAAACAGCGATATTCTTACACAATTCCTTCAAGGGCTCTGATGCAACCTGGAATGACACAATCTACAACGACAGCTGGAAGAGACATAAGGCTGGACACATGGGACTGAGGGGATTGGAGAGATTGGCGGAGAAAATGCAGGCCCTTTAAAGCCATAATGCATGCCACCAATTCGATGGGTCCCAACTCTCCTGGTTGAAGGTAATATTACTACAGCTATAACATGGACGGGAAACCAAGAGAGTGGACACCCTGTGAATACAAAACGTTTCTAAAACACAACGAACAGTCCCTCTCCTGGTGCTCCGTTTTGACTTTCCAACAGCTTTACTATAAATCTCCCAACGTGAAGAGACAGCCCCTTTAACCTCCTGGTTCCCACTGGTTGCCAATTTGGCTAAGGATGAAAGGGAAAAGGGAGAACCAAAGAGAGACTAGCTGTTAGGCATTTGGACAGGCATATGACACTCTAATTTGCCAGCAGGAAGAAGAATTAACCAAACTCTCAGCCACCCACCAGGAACAAGTATAGGTCGTGAAGCAAAATTTTGGACTTGCGTTCAGCTCACAAAAACGAGTTGAAAAACGGAGAACAGGGGCAAAGCAATTCACAAACTGGCAGAGTAATAAAGGACAACAATCGTCCAAAAATCTGTTGAGTGAAGGAAACGAGGCAGACATGAATGCGAGGAAGAATAGCAGGAAACAGATTTCAAGAGGTATGTTGTAATCGCCTGCGAAGCACAGGAAGAGGGACACAACTTCGACAATGATGCACTTGGCCAAAATGGGCATATGCGATTTCTCCTGAATATATTCTGGATAAAATGCATACGCCCTTTTTGGCCAAGCAAGCAAGCGTGCAACACAAATCTGCACTACAAAGAAGTGTCACATCCCACCTGTCAAAACGGACATCCACAAAATGGGTAAAAACCCGAAAGGCAAGACAGGCACTGGAGAAGATGGAGCCTTGTTATGCTGATGTGCGGGGTGTAAATTGCCAACTGCCTCACTGGAGGAGTGCATTGAGTTACATAAACCAAGTAAACAACAGAGCTACAGAGCCAAGGGCACTTCCAGTCTAGGGAATATACCTTGGGAAAACTGAAAATCAATAAGACAGAGCCACCCCCTAATTTGGGCTGCACTGCTTACAAGAACCTCAACTTGGGTACACCTTAAATATCCCAGGAAATATAAAAATGGTTTAAAAGTTTGTGGTACTTATGTAGGATAGAATATCCCTCAGCCATGAAATCAATGTCATAAGACCAGTAGAAGCAAAGTGAGTGGATTCAGGTACGAAGATTCTAAGTGAAATAAGTCACATAGAAAAAGAAAATCATCATAAGATATCACTTATGAAGATCCTGTAAACATGGCTACACATGAACTGAGTTAGGAAAGAGAACAGAGTCTCACATTTAGAAAACACTCTTATGCCCGCTGAAGTGGCAAGGAGAGGTGGGGTGATGCATAAAACCAGAGTTTGATATAAGCACAGGTACCATTCCAAAAACCAACATGGAATAGAAAAGACCTACACCTTCCTCAGTGAAAGGGACTCAAAATTCCATATTTTGCGCAGAGGAATATATCTTACTAGTAAGAATCTTAAAACCTATGTATTGATATGTCTCTGTAAGGGAATCAAGTGTGTCTAGACTGGCATAAACATGGCAGTGAAAATCAGCTCAAACCCACTATAAAAAGGAATTTCAAAAACAAAACCAAAAAACAGGGAAATTCTTTACAATTCCTTCAGGGTCTCCGAAGAAACCAGGAATGACCCTGTCTACAATGACAGCTGGATGTGGCATAAGGCTGGACACTTGGGACTGAGAGGATTGGTGAGATTGGGTGAGCAAATGCAGACATTTTAAAGCAATAATGCATGGCCCCCATTCCATGGGTCCCAACTCTCCAGGTTGAAGGCAATATTACTACAGCTATAACATGTAAAGGAAACCTAGAGAATGGAAACACTGTGAATACAAAAGGTTTCTAAAACTCAACGTATAGTCCCTCTCCTGGTGCTCTGGATTGACATTCCAACTGCTTTACTATCAATCTCCCAACTTGGAGAGACAGCCCCTTTGAGCTCCTGGTTCGCACAAGTTGCCAAATTCACAGAGGATGGAAGGAAAGAGGGAGAACCAATGAGAGACTAGCTGTCAGGCATTTGGACGGGCACATGTCACTCTAATTTCCCGGCAGAAAGAAGAATTAACCAAAGTCACAGCCACCCACCAGGAACCTGTATAGGTCCTGAACCTAAATTATGGACATGCGTTCAGCTCACAAAAAACGAGTTGAAATCTGGAGCTCAGGGGCACAGCAATTCACGAACTATCAGAGTAATAAAGGACAACTATCGTCCAAAAATCTGTTGAGGGAAGACAACGAGGCGGACTTGAAAGCGAGGCAGAATAGCAGGAAACAGATTTCAAGAGGTACGTTGGAATCGCCTTTAAAGCACAGTAAGAGGGGCACAACTTCGACAATGACACACTTGGCCAAAAAGGGCGTATGCGTTTTCTGCCGAATATATTCAGGAGAAAACACATACGCCCTTTTTGGCCAGCAAGCAAGCGGGCAATGCAAATCTGCACTACAAAGAAGTATCACGTCCCACCGGTCAAAAGGGACATCCACAAAATATGTAAAAACGAGAAAGGCAAGACAGGCCCTGGAGAACAGGGAGCCTTGTTATGCTGATGGGCGGGATGTAAATTGCCAACTGCCTCACTGGAGGAGTGCATTGAGTTCCCTAAAACAAGTAACCAACAGAGCTACAGAGCCAAGGACACTTCCATTCTAGGGAATATACCTTGGGTAAACTGAAAATCAATAAGACAGAGCCACCCCCAAATTTAGAGCTGCACTGCTTACAAGAACCTCAACTTGGGTACACCTTAAATATCCCAGGAAATATAAAAATGGTTCAAAAAATTGTGGTACGTATGTACGATGGAATATCCCTCAGCCAAGAAATCAATGTCATAAGACCAGGAGCAGCAAAGTGAGTGGATTCAGCAACGATGAATCTAAGTGAAATAAGTCACAGAGAAAAAGAAACTTATCATAAGATATCACTTATGATGATCCTCTAAACATGGCTACACATAAACTGAGTTAGGAAAGAGAACAGAGTCTCACATTTAGAAAACACTCTTATGCCTGCTTAAGGTGGAAGGAGACGTGGGGTGATGCATAAAACCAGAGTTTGATATAAGCACACTTACCGTTTCTAAAACCAACTTTGGAATAGACAAGACCTACACCTTCCTCAGTGAAAGTGACTCAAAACCCCATATTTCCCGCAGAGGAACAGATCTGACTAGTAAGAAACTTAAAACCTATGTATTTATATGTCTATGTAAGGGAATCAAGTGTGTCTAGACTGGCATAAACATGGCAGCGAGAATCAGCTCAAACCCACTATAAAAAGGAATTTCAAAAACAAAACCAAAAACAGGGAAATTCTTTACAATTCCTTCAGGGTCTCTGATGAAACCTGGAATGACCCTATCTACAATGACAGCTGGAAGTGGTATAAGGCAGGACACTTGGGACTGAGAGGGTTGGTGAGATTGGATGAGCAAATGCAGACACTTTAAAGCAAAAATGCATGGCCCCCATTCCATGGGTCCCAACTCTCCAGGTTGAAGGGAATATTATTACAGCTATAACATGTACGGGAAACCTAGAGAATGGACACACTGCGAATACAAAAGGTTTCTAAAACTCAACGAGTAGTCCCTCTCCTGGTGCTCTGGTTTGACTTTCCAACTGCTTTACTATCAATCTTCTAACTTGGAGAGACAGCCCCTTTAAGCTCCTGGTTCGCACAGGTGGCCAACTTGACAAAGGATGGAAGGGAAGAGGGAGGACCAACGAGAGACTAGCTGTTAGGCATTTCGACGGGCACATGTCACTCTAATTACCCGGCAGGAAGAAGAATTAACCAAAGTCTCAGCCGTCCACCGGAAACCAGTAGAGTTCCTGAACCAAAATTTGGGACTTTCGTTCAGCTCACAAAAAACAAGTTGAAAAATGTAGCTCAGGGGCACAGCAATTCACAAACTGGCAGAGTAATAAAGGCCAACTATCGTCCAAAAATCTGTTGAGGGAAGGCAACGAGCGGACTTGAAAGCGAGGCAGAATAGCAGGATACTGATTTGAAGAGGTACATTGGAATCGCCTTTAATGCACAGGAAGAGGGGAACAACTTCGACAATGATGCACTTGGCCAAAAAGGGCGAATGCGTTTTTTCCTGAATATATTCAGGAGACAACGCATACGCCCTTTTTGGCCAAGCAAGCAAGCGGGCAATGCAAATCTGCACTACAAAGAAGTATCAATTCCCACCGGTCAAAAGGGACATCCACAAAATGTGTTAAAACCAGAAAGGCAAGATAGGCCCTGGAGAAGAGGGAGCCTTGTTATGCTGATGGGCGGGATGTAAATTGCAAACTGCCTCACTGGAGGAGTGCATTGCGTTCCCTAAAACAAGTAAACAACAGAGCTACAGAGCCAAGGGCACTTCCAGTCTAGGGAATATACCTTGGGAAAACTGAAAATCAATAAGACAGAGCCACCCCCAAATTTAGGGTTGCATTGCTTACAAGAGCCTCAACTTGGGTACACCTTAAATATCCCAGGAAATATAAAAATGGTTCAAAAAATTGTGGTACTTATGTACGATGGAATATCCCTCAGCCATGAAACCAATGTCATAAGACCAGGAGCAGCAAAGTGAGTGGATTCAGGTACGATGATTCTAAGTGAAATAATTTACACAGAAAAAGAAACTTATCATATGATATCCCTTAGGAAGATCCTGTAAACATGGCTACACATGAACTGAGTTAGGAAAGAGAACAGAGTCTCACATTTAGAAAACACTCTTATGCCTGCTTAAGGGGAAACGAGAGGTGGGGTGATGCATAAAACCACAGTTTGTTATAAGTAAATGTACCATTTCTAAAACCAACTGTGGAATAGACAAGACCTACACCTTGCTCAGTGAAAGGGACTCAAAACCCCATATTTCCCGCAGAGGAATAGATCTGACTAGTAAGAATCTTAAAAGCTATGTATTGATATGTCTCTGTAAGGGAATCAAGTGTGTGTAGACTGGCATAAATATGGCAGCGAGAATCAGATCAAACCCACTATAAAAAGGAATTTCATATACAAAACCAAAAAACAGGGAAATTCTTTCCATTTCCTTTAGGCTCCCTAATGAAACCTGGAATGACCTTATCTACAATGACAGATGGATGTGTCATAAGGGTGGACACTTGGGACTGGGAGGATTGGTGAGATTGGGTGAGCAAATGCAGACCCTTTAAAGCAAAAATGCATGTCCCCCATTCCAATTGTCCCAACTCTCCATGTTGAAGGGAATATTACTATAGCTATAACATGTACAGGAAACCTAGAGAATGGACACACTGTGAATACAAAAGGTTTCTAAACCTCAATGAGTAGTCCCTCTCCTGGTGATCCGGTGTGACATTCCAACTGCTTTACTATCTATCTCCCAACTTGGAGAGAGAAACCCTTTAACCTCCTGGTTCGCACAGGTTGCCAATTTGGCAGAGGAAGGAAGGGAAGAGGGAGAACCAATGAGAGAGTAGCTGTTAGGCATTTGGAAGGGCACATGTCACTCTAATTTCATGGCAGGAAGAAGAATTAACCAGAGTTTCAGCCAGCCACCGGGAACCATTATAGGTTCTGAACGAAAATTGTGGACTTGCGTACAGCTCACAAAAAACGAGTTGAAAAATGGAGCTCAGGGGCACAGCAATTCACAAACTGGCGAAGTAATAAAGGACAACTATCGTCCAAAAATCTGTTGAGGGAAGGCAACGAGGCGGACTTGAAAGCGAGGCAGAATAGCAGGAAACAGATTCCAAGAGGTACGTTGGAATCGCCTTTAAAGCACAGGAAGATGGGCGGAAATTCGAAAATGACGCACTTGGCCAAAAAGGGCGTATGCATTTTCTCCTGAATATATTCAGGAGAAAACGCATACGCCCTTTTTGGCCAAGCAAGCAAGAGGGGAATGCAAATCTGCACTACAATGAAGTATCACTTCCCACCGGTCAAAAGGGACATCCACAAATGTGTAAAAACCAGAAAGGCCAGACTGGCCCTGGAGAACAGGGAGCCTTTTTATGCTGATGGGCGGGATGTAAATTGCGAACTGCCTCACTGGAGGAGTGCATAGCGTTCCCTAAAACAAGTAAATAACAGAGCTACAGAGCCAAGGGCACTTCCAGTCTAGGGAATATACCTTGGGAAATCTGAAAACAATAAGACAGAGCCACCCCAAAATTTAGGGCTGCACTGCTTACAAGAACCTCAACTTGGGTACAACATAAATATCACAGGAAATATAAAAATGTTTCAAAAAACTGTGGTATTTATGTACGATGGAATATCCCTCAGCCATGAAATCAATGTCATAAGACCAGGAGCAGCAAAGTGAGTGGATTCAGGAACGATGATTCTAAGTGAAATAAGTCACACAGAAAAAGAAACTTATCATAAGATATCACTTATGAAGATCCTGTAAGCATGGCTACAAATGAACTGAGTTAGGAAAGAGGACAGAGTCTCACATTTAGAAAACACTCTTATGCCTGCTTAAGGGTAAGGAGAGGTGGGGTGATGCATAAATACAGAGTTTGATATAAGTACATGTACCATTTCTAAAACGAACTGTGGAATAGACAAGACTTACAGCTTCCTCAGTGAAAGGGACTCTAAACCCCATATTTCGTGCAGAGGAATAGATCTGACTAGTAAGAATCTTAAAACCTATGTATTGATATGTCTCTGTAAGGGAATCAAGTGTGTCTAGACTGGCATAAACATGGCAGCGAGAATCAGCTCAAACCCACTATAAAAAGAATTTCAAATACAAAACCAAAAAACAGGGAAATTCTTTACATTTCCTTCAGGCTCTGTAATGAAACCTGAAATGACCCTATCTACAATGAAAGCTGGATGTGGCATAAGGCTGGACACTTGGGACTGAGAGGATTGGTGAGATTGGGTGAGCACATGCAGACCCTTTAAGGCAAAAATGCATGGCCCCCATTCCATGGGTCCCAACTCTCCATGTTGAAGGGAATATTACTACAGCTATAACATGTACGGGAAACCTAGAGAATGGACACACTGTGAATACAAAAGGTTTCTAAAATTCAATGAGTAGTCCCTCTCCTGGTGATCCGGTTTGACTTTCCAACTGCTTTACTATCAATCTCCCAACTTGGAGAGACAACCCCTTTAACCTCCTGGTTCGCACAGGTTGCCAATTTGGCAGAGGATGGAAGGGAAGTGGGAGAACCAATGAGAGAGTAGCTGTTAGGCATTTGGACGGGCACATGTCACTCTAATATCCCGGCAGGAAGAAGAATTAACCAGAGTCTCAGCCACTCACCGGGAACCAGTATAGGTCCTGAACCAAAATTTTGGACTTGCGTACAGCTCACAAAAAACGAGTTGAAAAAGGGAGCTCAGGGGCACAGCAATTCACAAACTGGCAGAGTAATAAAGGATAAGTATCCTCCAAAAATCTGTTGATGGAAGGCAACGAGGCGGAGTTGAAAGTGAGGCAGAATAGCAGGAAACAGATTCCAAGAGCTACGTAGGAATTGCCTTTAAAGCACAGGTAGAGGGGAACAACTTCGACAATGACGCACTTGGCCAAAAAGTGCGTATGTGGTTTCTCCTGAATATATTCAGGAGAAAACGCATACGCACTTTTTGGCCAAGCAAGCAAGCGGGCAATGCAAATCTTCACTACAAAGAAGTATCACTTCCCACCGGTCAAAAGGGACATCCAAAAATGTGTAAAACCAGAAAGCCAAGACAGGCCCTGGAGAACAGGGAGCCTTGTTATTCTGATGGGCGGGATGTAAATTGCCAACTGCCTCACTGGAGGAGTGCATTGTGTTCCCTAAAACAAGTAAACAACAGAGCTACAGAGCCAAGGGCTCTTTCAGTCTAGGGAATATACCTTGGGAAAACTGAAAATCAATAAGACAGAGCCACCCCCAAATTTAGGACTGCACTGCTTACAAGAACCTCAACTTGGGTACACCTTAAATATCCCAGGAAATATAAAAATGGTTCAAAAAACTGTGGTATTTATGTACGATGGAATATCCCTCAGCCATGAAATCAATGTCATAAGACCAGGAGCAGCAAAGTGAGTGGATTCAGGTACGATGATTCTAAGTGAAATAAGTCACACAGAAAAAGAAACTTATCATAAGATATCACTTATGAAGATCCTGTAAACATGGCTACACATGAACTGAGTTAGGAAAGAGAACAGAGTCTCACATTTAGAAAACACTCTTATGCCTGCTTAAGGGGAAAGGAGAGGTGGGGTGATGCATAAAACCAGAGTTTGATATAAGCACAGGTACCATTTCTAAAACCAACTGTGGAATAGACAAGACCTACACCTTCCTCAATGAAAGAGACTCAAAACCCCATATTTCCCGCAGAGGAATAGTTCTGACTAGTAAGAATCTTAAAACCTATGTATTGATATGTCTCGGTAAGGGAATCAAGTGTGTCTAGACTGGCATAAACATGACAGTGAGAATCAGCTCAAACCCACTATAAAAAGGAATTTCAAAAAAAAACCAAAAAACAGGGAAATTCTTTACATTTCCTTCAGGTTCTCTGATGAAACCTGGAATGACCCTATCTACAATGACAGCTGGATGTGGTATAAGGCTGGACACCTGGGACTGAGAGGATTGGTGAGATTGGGTGAGCAAATTCAGACCCTTTAAAGCAAAAATGCATGGCCCCCATTCCCTGGGTCCCAACTCTCCAGGTGGAAGGGAATATTACTACAGTTATAACATGTATGGGAAACCTAGAGAATGGACACACTGTGAATACAAAAGGTTTCTAAAACTCAACGAATAGTCCCTCTCCTGGTGCTCCCGTTTGACTTTCCAACTGCTTTACTCTCAATCTCCCAAATTGGAGAGACAGCCCCTTTAACCTCCTGGTTCGCACAGGTTGCCAATTTGGCAGAGGATGGAAGGGAAGAGGGAGAACCAATGAGAGAGTAGCTGTTAGGCATTTGGACGGGCACATGTCACTCTAATTTCCCGGAAGGAAGAAGAATTAACCAGAGTGTCAGCCACCCACCGGAAACCAGTAAAGTTCCTGAACCAAAATTTTGGACTTGCATACAGCTCACAAAAAACGAGTTGAAAAATGGAGCTCAGGGGCACAGCAATTCACAAACGGGCAGAGTAATAATGGACAACTATCGTCCAAAAATCTGTTGAGGGAAGGCAACGAGGCGGACATGAAAGCGAGGCAGAATAGCAGGAAACAGATTTCAAGAGGTACGTAGGAATTGCCTCTAAAGCACAGGAAGAGGGGCACAACTTCGACAATGACGCACTTGGCCAAAAAGTGCGTATGCGTTTTCTCCTGAATATACTCAGGAGAAAACGCATATGCCCTTTTTGGCCAAGCAAGCAAGCGGGCAATGCAAATCTGCACTACAAAGAAGTATCACTTCCCACCGGTCAAAAGGGACATCCAAAAATGTGTAAAACCAGAAAGCCAAGACAGGCCCTGGAGAACAGGGAGCCTTGATATGCTGATGGGCGGGATGTAAATTGCCAACTCCCTCAATGGAGGAGTGCATTGTGTTCCCTAAAACAAGTAAACAACAGAGCTACAGAGCCAAGGACACTTTCAGTCTAGGGAATATACCTTGGGAAAACTGAAAATCAATAAGACAGAGCCACCCGCAAATTTAGGGCTGCACTTCTTACAAGAACCTAAACTTGGGTACACCTTAAATATCCCAGGAAATATAAAAATGGTTCAAAAAACTGAGGTATTTTTGTACGATGGAATATCCCTCAGCCATGAAATCAATGTCATAATCCCAGGAGGACCAAAGTGAGTGGATTCAGGTACGATGATTCTAAGTGAAATAAGTCACACAGAAAAAGAAACTTATCATAAGATATCACTTATGAAGATCCTGTAAACATGGCTACACATGAACAGAGTTAGGAAAGAGAACAGAGTCTCACATTTAGAAAACACTCTTATGCCTGCTTAAGGGGAAAGGAGAGGTGGGGTGATGCATAAAACCAGAGTTTGATATAAGTACAGGTACCAATTCTAAAACCAACTGTGGAATAGACAAGACCTACATCTTCATCAATGAAAGGGACTCAAAACCCCATATTTCCCACAGAGCAATAGATCTTACAAGTAAGAATCTTAAAACCTATATATTGATATGTCACCGTAAGGGAATCAAGTGTGTCTAGACTGGCATAAACATGGCAGCGAGAATCTGCTCAAACCAACTTTAAAAAGGAATTTCAAAAACAAAACCAAAAAACAGGGAAATTCTTTACAATTCCTTCAGGGTCTCTGATGAAACCTGGAATGACCCTGTCTACAGAGACAGCTGGATGTGGTATAAGGCTGGACACCTGGGACTGAGAGTATTGGTGAGATTGGGTGAGCAAATGCAGACCCTTTAAAGCAAAAATGCTTGGCCCCCATTCCATGGGTCCCAACTCTCCAGGTTGAAGGGAATATTACTACAGCTATAACATGTATGGGAAACCTAGAGAATGGACACACTGTGAATACAAAAGGTTTCTAAAACTCAACGAGTAGTCCCTCTCTTGGTGATCCGGTTTGACTTTCCAACTGCTTTACTATCAATCTCCCAACTTGGAGAGACAACCCCTTTAACCTCCTGGTTCGCACAGGTTGCCAATTTGGCAGAGGATGGAAGGGAAGAGGGAGAACCATAGAGAGAGTAGCTGTTAGGCATTTGGACGGGCACATGTCACTGTAATTTCCCGGCAGGAAGAAGAATTAACCAAAGTCTCAGCCACCCACCGGGAACCAGTATAGGTCCTGAACCAAAAGTTTGGACTTGCGAACAGCTCACAAAAAACGAGTTGAAAAATTGAGCTCAGGGGCACAGCAATTCACAAACTGGCAGACTAATAAAGGACAACTATCGTCCAAAAATATGTTGAGGGAAGGCAACGAGGCAGACTTGAAAACGAGGCAGAATACCAGGAAACAGATTTCAAGAGGTACGTTGGAATCGCCTTTAAAGCACAGGAAGAGGGGCACAACTTCGACAATGACGCACTTGGCCAAAAGGGCGTATGCGTTTTCTCCTGAATATATTCAGGAGAAAACGCATAAACCCATTTTGGACAAGCAAGCAAGCGGGCAATGGAAATCTGCACTACAAAGAAGTATCACTTCCCAGCGGTAAAAAGGGACATCCACAAATGTGTAAAAACCAGAAAGGCAAGACAGGCCCTGGAGAACAGGGAGCCTTGTTATGCTGATGGGCTGGATGTATATTGCCAACTGCCTCACTTGAGGAGTGTATTGCGTTCCCTAAAACAAGTAAACAACAGAGCTACAGAGCCAAGGGCACTTCCAGTCTAGGGAATATACCTTGGGAAAACTGAAAATCAATAAGACAGAGCCACACCCAAATTTAGGGCTGCACTGCTTATAAGAACCTCAACTTGTGTACACCGTAAATATCCCAGGAAATATAAAAATGGTTCAAAAAATTGTAGTACTTATGTACGATGGAATATCCCTCAGCCATGAAATCAATGTCATAAGACCAGGAGCAGCAAAGTGAATGGATTCAGTTACGAAGATTCTAAGTGAAATAAGTCACACAGAAAACAGAAACTTATCATAAGATATCACTTATGAAGATCCTGTAAACATGGCTACACATGAACTGAGTTAGGAAAGAGAACAGAGTCTCACATTTAGAAAACACTCTTATGCCTGCTTAAGGGGGAAGGAGAGGTGGGGTGATGCATAAAACCATAGTTTGATATAAGTACAGGTACCATTTCTAAAACCATCTGTGTAATATACAAGACATACACCTTCCTCAATGAAAGGGACTCAAAACCCCATATTTCCCGCAGAGGAATAGATCTGACTAGTAAGAATCTTAAAACCTATGTATTGATATGACTCTGTAAGGGAATCAAGTGTGTCTAGACTGGCATAAACATGACAGTGAGAATCAGCTCAAAACCACTATAAAAAGGAATTTCAAAAACAAAACCAAAAAACAGGGAAATTCTTTACATTTCCTTCAGGGTCTCTGATGAAACCTGGAATGACCCTATCTACAATGACAGCTGGATGTGGTATAAGGCTGTACACTTGGGACTGAGAGGATTGGTGAGATTGGGTGAGCAAATTCAGACCCTTTAAAGCAAAAATGCATGGCCCCCATTCCATGGGTCCCAACTCTCCAGGTGGAAGGGAATATTACTACAGCTATAACATGTACGGGAAACCTAGAGAATGGACACACTGTGAATACAAAAGGTTTCTAAAACTCAACGAGTAGTCCCTCTCCTGGTGCTCCTGTTTGACTTTCCAACTGCCTTACTATCAATCTCCCAAATTGGAGAGACAGCCCCTTTAACCTCCTGGTTCGCACAGGTTGCCAATTTTGCAGAGGATGGAAGGAAAGAGGGAGAACCAAAGAGAGAGTAGCTGTTAGGCATTTGGAAGGGCACATGTCACTGTAATTTCCCGGCAGGAAGAAGAATTAACCAAAGTCTCAGCCACCCACCGAGAACCAGTATAGGTCATGAACCAAAATTTTGGACTTGCGTACAGCTCACAAAAAACGAGTTGAAAAATGGAGCTCAGGGACACAGCAATTCACAAACTGGCAGAGTAAAAAAGGACAACTATCGTCCAAAAATCTGTTGAGGGAAGGCAACGATGTGGACTTGAAAGTGAGGCAGAATAGAAGGAAAAAGATTTCAAGAGGTACGTTGGAATCGCCTTTAAAGCACATTAAGAGGTGCACAACTTCGACAATGACACACTTGGCCAAAAGTGCGTAGGCATTTTTTCCTGAATATATTCACGAGAAAACGCATACGCCCTTTTTGGCCAAGCAAGCAAGCAGGCAATGCAAATCTGCACTACAAAGAAGTATCACTTCCCACCGGTCAAATGGGACATCCACAAATGTGTAAAAACCAGAAAGGCAATACAGGCCCTGGAGAACAGGGAGCCTTGTTATGATGATGGGCGGGATGTAAATTGCCAACTGCCTCACTGGAGGAGTGCATTGCGTTCCCTAAAACAAGTAAACAACAGAGCTACAGAGCCAAGGGCACTTCCAGTCTAGGGAATATACCTTGGGAAAACTGAAAATCAATAAGACAGAGCCACACCCAAATTTAGGGCTGCACTGCTTATAAGAACCTCAACTTGTGTACACCGTAAATATCCCAGGAAATATAAAAATGGTTCAAAAAATTGTAGTACTTATGTACGATGGAATATCCCTCAGCCATGAAATCAATGTCATAAGACCAGGAGCAGCAAAGTGAATGGATTCAGTTACGAAGATTCTAAGTGAAATAAGTCACACAGAAAACAGAAACTTATCATAAGATATCACTTATGAAGATCCTGTAAACATGGCTACACATGAACTGAGTTAGGAAAGAGAACAGAGTCTCACATTTAGAAAACACTCTTATGCCTGCTTAAGGGGGAAGGAGAGGTGGGGTGATGCATAAAACCTGAGTTTGACATAAGCACAGGTACCATTTCTAAAACCAACTTTGGAATAGACAAGACCTACACCTTCCTCAGTGAAAGGGCCTCAAAACCCCATATTTCCCGCAGAGGAATAGATCTGACTAGTAAGAATCTTAAAACCTATGTATTGATATGTCTCTTTAAGGGAATCAAGTGTGTCTAGACTGGCATAAACATGGCAGCGAGAATCAGCTCAAACCCACTATAAGAAGGAAATTCAAAAACAAAACCAAAAAACAGGGAAATTCTTTACAATTCCTTCAGGTTCTCTGATGAAACCTGGAATGACCCTATCTACAATGACAGCTGGATGTTGTATAAGGCTGGACACCTGGGACTGAGAGGATTGGTGAGATTGGGTGAGCAAATGCAGACCGTTTAAAGCAAAAATGCATGGCCCCCATTCCATGGGTCCCAACTCTCCAGGTTGAAGGGAATATTACTACACCTATAACATGTACGGGAAACCTAGGAAATGGACACAGTGTGAGTACAAAAGGATTCTAAAACTCAACGAATAGTCCCTCTCCTGGTGCTCCCATTTGAATTTCCAACTGCTTTACTATCAGTCTCCCAAATTGGAGAGACAGCCCCTTTAAGCTCCTGGTTCGCACAGGTTGCCAATTTTGCAGAGGATGGAAGTGAAGAGGGAGAACCAATGAGAGAGTAGCTGTTAGGCATTTGGACGGGCATATTTCACTCTGATTTCCCGGCAGGAAGAAGAATTAACCAGAGTCTCAGCCACCCACCGGGAACCAGTATAGGTCCTGAACCAAAATTTTGGACTTGTGTATAGCTCACAAAAAACGAGTTGAAAAATGGAGCTCAGGGGCACAGCAATTCACAAACTGGCAGAGTAATAAATACAACTATCGTCCAAAAATCTGTTGAGGGAAGGCAACGAGGCGGACTTGAAAGCGAGGCAGAATAGCAGGAAACAGATGTCAAGAGGTACGTTGGAATCGCCTTTAAAGCACAGGAAGAGGGGCACAACTTCGACAATGGCGCACTTGGCCAAAAAGGGCATATGCGTTTTCCCTGAATATATTCAGGAGAAAACGCATACGCCCTTTTTGGCCAAGCAAGCAAGCGTGCAACACAAATGTGCACTACAAAGTAGTATCACTACCCACCAGTCAAAAGGGACATCCACAAATGTGTAAAAACCAGAAAGGCAAGACAGGCCTTGGAGAACAGGGAGCCTTGTTATGCTGATGGGCGGGATGTAAATTGCCAACTGCCTCACTGGAGGAGTGCATTGCGTTCCCTAAAACAAGGAAATAACAGAGCTACTGAGCCAAGGGCTCTTCCAGTCTAGGAATTATACCTTGGGAAAACTGAAAATCAATAAGACAGAGCCACCCCCAAATTTAGGGCTGCACTGCTTACAAGAACCTCAACTTGAGTACACCTTAAATATCCCAGGAAATATAAAAATGGTTCAAAAAACTGTGGTATTTATGTACGATGGAATATCCCTCAGCCATGAAATCAATGTCATAAGACCAGGAGCAGCAAAGTGAGTGGATTCAGGTACAATGATTCTAAGTGAAATAAGTCACACAGAAAAAGAAACTTATCATAAGATATCACTTATGAAGATGCTGTAAACATGGCTACACATGAACTGAGTTAGGAAAGAGAACAGAGTCTCACATTTAGAAAACACTCTTATGCCTTCTTAAGGGGAAAGGAGAGGTGGGGTGATGCATAAAACCAGAGTTTGATATAAGTACAGGTACCATTTCAAAAACCAACTGGGGAATAGGCAAGACCTACACCTTCCTCAGTGAAAGGGACTCAAAACCCCATATTTCCCGCAGAGGAATAGATCTGAGTAGTAAGAATCTTAAAACCTCTGTATTGATATGTCTCTGTCAGGGAATCAAGTGTGTCTAGACTGGCATAAACATGACAGCTAGAATCAGCTCAAACACACTATAAAAGGGATTTCAAAAAGAAAACCAAAAAACAGGGAAATTCTTTACATTTCCTTCAGGGTCTCTGATGAATCCTGGAATGACCCTATCTACAATGACAGCTGGATGTGGTATAAGGCTGGACACTTGGGACTGAGAGGCTTGGTGAGATTGGGTGAGCAAATGCAGACCCTTTAAAGCAAAAATGCATGGCCCCCATTCCATGGGTCCCAACTCTTCAGGTTGAAGGGAATATTTCTACAGCTATAACATGTATGGGAAACCTAGAGAATGGACACACTGTGAATACAAAAGGTTTCTAAAACTCAACGAATAGTCCCTCTCCTGGTGCTCCGGTTTGACTTTCCAACTGTTTTACTATCAATCTCCCAAAATGGAGAGACAGCCCCTTAAAGCTCCTGGTTCGCACAGGTTGCCAATTTTGCAGAGGATGGAAGGGAATATTGAGAACCATTGAGAGAGTAGCTGTTAGGCATTTGGACGGGAACATGTCACTCTAATTTCCCGGCAGGAAGAAGAATTTACAAAAGTCTCAGCCACCCACCAGGAACCAGTATAGTTCCGGAACCAAAATTTTGGACTTGCGTACAGCTCACAAAAAACGAGTTGAAAAATGGAGCTCAGGGGCACAGCAATTCACACACTGCCAGAGTAATAAAGGACAACTATCGTCCAAATATTTGTTGAGGGAAGGCAATGAAGCGGACTTGAAATTGAGGCAGAATAGCAGGAAACATATTTCAAGAGGTACGTTGGAATTGCCTTTAAAGCACAGGAAGAGGGGTACAACTTCGACAATGACGCACTTGGCCAAAAGGGCGTATGTGTTTTCCCCTGAATATATTCAGGAGAAAACGCATACCCCCTTTTTGTCCAAGCAAGCAAGCGGGCAAAGCAAATCTGCACTACAAAGAAGTATCACGTCCCAACGGTCAAAAGGGACATCCACAAATGTGTAAAAACCAGAAAGGCAAGACAGGCCCTGGAGAACAGGGAGCCTTGTTATGCTGATGGGCGGGATGTAAATTGCCAACTGCCTCACTGGAGGAGTGCATTGCGTTCCCTAAAACAAGTAAACAACAGAGCTACAGAGCCAAAGGCACTTCCAGTCCAGGGAATATACCTTGGGAAAACTGAAAATCAATAAGACAGAGCCACACACAAATTGAGGGCTGCACTGCTTACAAGAACGTCAACATGGGTACAACTAAAATATCCCAGGAAATATAAAGATGGTTCAAAAAACTATTTTATTTATGTACGATGGAATATCCCTCAGCTATGAAATCAATGTCATAAGACCAGGAGCAGCAAAGTGAGTGGATACAGGTACGATGATTCTAAGTGAAATAAGTCACACACAAAAATAAATTTATCATAAGATATCACTTATGAAGATCCTGTAAACATGGCTACACATGAACTGAGTTAGGAAAGAGAACAGAGTCTCACATTAAGAAAACACTCTTATGCCTGCTTAAGGGGAAAGGAGAGGTGGGGTGATGCATAATACCAGAGTTTGATATAAGTACAGGTACCGTTTCTAAAACCAACTGTGGAATAGACAAGACCTACACCTTTCTCAGTGAAAGGGACTCAAAACCCCATATTTCCCGCAGAGGAATAGATCTGACTATTAAGAATCTTAAAACCTATGTATTGATACGTCTCTGTAAGGGAATCATGTTTGTCTAGACTGGCAGCGAGAATCAGCTCAAATCCACTATAAAAAGGAATTTCAAAAACAAAACCAAAAAACAGGGAAATTCTTTACATTTCCTTCAGGGTCTCTGATGAAACCTGGAATGACCGTATCTACAATGACAGCTGGATGTGACATAAGGCTGGACACTTGGGACTGAGAGGATTGGTGACATTGGGTGAGCAAATGCAGACAATTTAATGCAAAAATACGTGACCCCCATTCCATGGTTCCCAACTCTCCATGTTGAAGGGAATATTACTACAGCTATAACATGTACGGAAAACATAGAAAATGGACACACTGTGAATACAAATGGTTTCTAAAACTCAACGAGTAGTCCCGCTCCAGGTGCTCCGGTTTCACTTTCCAACAGCTTTACTATCAATCTCCCAACTTGGAGAGACAGCCCCTTTAAATTCCTGGTTCGCACAGGATGCCAATTTTGCAGAGGATGGAAGGGAAGAGGGAGAACCAATGAGAGATTAGCTGTTAGGCATTTGGACGGGCACATGTCACTCTAATTTCCGGCAGGAAGAAGAATTAACCAAAGTCTCAGAAACCCACCGGGAACCAGTATAGGTCCTGAACCAAAATTTTGGACTTGTGCACAGCTCACAAAAAACGAGTTGAAAAATGGAGCTCAGGGGCACAGCAATTCACAAACTGGCAGAGTAATAAAGGACAACAATCGTCCAAAAATCTCTTGAGGGAAGGCAACGAGGCGGACTTGAAAGCGAGGCAGAATAGCAAGAATCAGATTTCAAGAGGTAGGTTGGAATCGCCTTTAAAGCATAGGAAGAGGGTCACAACTTCGAAAATGACGCACTTGGCCAAAAAGGGCATATGCGTTTTCTCCTGAATATATTCAGGAGAAAACGCATACGCCCTTTTTGGCCAAGCAAGCAAGCGGGCAATGCAAATCTGCACTACAAAGAAGTATCAATTCCCTCCGGTCAAAAGTGACATCCACAAAATGTGTAAAAACCAGAAAGGCAAGACAGGCCCTGGAGAACAGGGAGCCTTGTTATGCTGATGGGCGGGATGTAAATTGCCAACTGCCTCACTGGAGGAGTGCATTGCGTTCCCTAAAACAAGTAAACAACAGAGCTACAGAGCCAAAGGCACTTCCAGTCTAGGGAATATACCCTGGGAAAACTGAAAATCAATAAGACACAGCCACCCCCAAATTAAGGGCTGCACTTCTTACAAGAACCTCAACTTGGGTACACCTTAAATATCCCGGGAAATATAAAAATGGTTCAAAAAATTGTGGTACTTACGTACGATGGAATATCCCTCAGCAATGAAATCAATGTCATAGGACCAGGAGCAGCAAAGTGAGTGGATTCAGATACGATGATTCTAAGTGAAATAAGTCAAACAGAAAAATAAACTTATCATAAGATATCACTTATGAAGATCCTGTAAACATGGCTAAACATGAACTGAGTTAGGAAAGAGAACAGATTCTCACATTTAGAAAACACTCTTATGCCTGTTAAAGGGGGAAGGAGAAGTGGGGTGATGCATAAAACCACAGTTTGATATAAGCACAGGTACCGTTTCTAAAACCAACTGTGGAATACACAAGACCTACACCTTCCGCAGTGAAAGGGACTCAAAACCCCATATTTCCCGCAGAGGAATAGATCTGTCTAGTAAGAATCTTAAAACCTTTGTATTGATATGTCTCCATTAGGGAATCAAGAGTGTCTAGACTGGCATAAACATGGCAGCGAAAATCAGCTCAAACACACTATAAAAATGAATTTCATAAACAAAACCAATAAACAGGGAAATTCTTTACAATTCCTTCAGGGTCTCTGATGAAACCTGGAATGACCCTATCTACAATGACAGCTAGATGTGGCATAAGGCTGGACACTTGGGACTGAGAGGATTGGTGAGATTGGGTGAGCAAATGGAGACCCTTAAAAGCAAAAATGCATGGCCCACATTCCATGGGTCCCAACTCTCCATGTTGAAGGGAATATTACTACAGCTATAACATGTACGATAAACCTAAGGAATGGACACATTGTGAATAAAAAAGTTTCTAATACTCAACGAATAGTCCCACTCCATGTGCTCCAGTTAGACTTTCCAACTGCTTTACTATCATTCTCGCAACTTGGAGAGACAGTCCCTTTAAACTCCTGGTTTGCACAGGTTGCCAATTTGGCAGAGGATGGAAGGGAAAAGGGAGAACCAATGAGAGAGTAGCTGTTAGGCATTTGGACGGGCACATGTCACTCTAATTTCCCGGCAGGAAGATGAATTAACCAAAGTCTCAGCCACCCACCGGGAACCAGTATAGGTCCTGAACCAAAATTTTGGAGTTGGGTACAGCTCACAAAAAACGAGTTGAAAACACGAGATCAGGGGCACAGCAATTCACAAACTGGCAGAGTAATAAAGGACAGCTATCGTCCAAAAATCTGTTGATGGAAGGCATCGAGGCTGACTTGAAAGCGAGGCAGAATAGCAGGAAACAGATTTCAAGATGTACGTTGGAATCGCCGTTAAAGCACAGGAAGAGGGGCACAACTTCAACAATGATGCACTTGGCCAAAAAGGGCGTATGCGTTTTCTTCTGAATATACGCAGGAGAAAATGCATACGCCCTTTTTGGCCAAGCAAGCTAGTGGGCAATGCAAATCTGCACTACAAAGAAGTATCACTTCCTACAGGTCAAATGGGACATCAACAAAATGTGTAAAACCAGAAAGGCAAGACATGCCCTGGAGAACAGAGAGCCTTGTTATGCTGATGGGCGGGTTGTAAATTGCCAACTGCCTCACTGGAGGAGTGCATTGTGTTCCCTAAAACAAGTAAACAACAGAGCTACAGAGCCAAGGGCACTTCCAGTCTAGGGAATATACCTTGGGAAAACTGAAAATCAATAAGACAGAGCCACCCCCAAATTTAGGGCTGCACTGCTTACAAGAACCTCAACTTGGGTACACCTAAAATATCCCAGGAAATATAAAAATGGTTCAAATAATTGTGGTACTCATGTACGATGGAATATCCCCCAGCCATGAAATCAATGTCATAAGACCAGGATGAGCAAGGTGAGTGGATTCAGGTACGATGATTCTAAGTGAAATAAGTCACACAGAAAAAGAAACTTATCATAAGATATAACTTATGAAGATCCTGTAAACATGGCTACAAAGGAACTGAAGTAGGAAAGAGAACAGAGTCTCACATTTAGAAAACACTCTTATTCCTGCTTAAGCGGAAGGAGAGTTGGGGTGATGAATAAAACCAGAGTTTGATATAAGCACAGGTACCGTTTCTAAAACCAACTTTGGAATAGACAAGATCGACACCTTCCTCAGTTAAAGGGACTCAAAACCCCATATTTCCAGCAGAGGAATAGATCTGACTAGTAAGAAACTTAAAACCTATGTACTGATATGGCTCTGTAAGGGAATCAAGTGTGTCTAGACTGGCATAAACATAGCAGCAAGAATCAGCTCACACCCACTATAAAAAGGAATTTCAAAAACAAAACCAAAAAACAGGGAAATTCTTTACATTTCCTTCAGGGTCTCTGATGAAACCTGGAATGACCCTATCTACAATGACAGCTGGATGTGGCATAAGGCTGGACACTTGGGACTGAGAGGATTGGTGAGATTGGGTGAGCAAATGCAGACCCTTTAAAGCAAAAATGCATGGCCCCCATTCCCTGGGTCCCAACTCTCCAGGTTGAAGGGAATATTACTACAGCTATAACATGTATGGGAAACCTAGAGAATGGACACACTGTGAATACAAATGGTTTCTAAAACTCAATGAGTAGTCCCACTCCTGGTTCTCCAGTTTGACTTTCCATCTGCTTTACTATCAATCTCCCAACTTGGAGAGACAGTCCCTTTAACCTCCTGGTTCGCACAGGTTGCCAATTTGGCAGAGGATAGAAGGGAAGAGGGAGAACCAATGAGAGAGTACCTGTTAGGCATTTGGACGGGCATATGTCGCTCTAATTTTCCAGCTGGAAGAATAATTAACCAAAGTCTCAGCTATCCACCGGGAACCGGTATATGTCCTGAACCAAAATTTTGGACTTGCCTAGAGCTCACAAAAAACGAGTTGAAAAATGGAGCTCAGGTGCACAGCTATTCACAAAATGGCAGGGTAATAAAGGACAACTATGGTCCAAAAATCTGTTGAGGGAAGGCAACGAGGCAGACTTGAAAGTGAGGCAGAATAGCAGGAAACAGATTTCAAGAGGTACGTTGGAATCGCCTTTAAAGCACAGGAAGAGGGGCACAACTTCGACAATGTCACACTTGGCCAAAAAGGGCGTATGCGTTTTCTCCTGAATATATTCAAGAGAAAACGCATACGCCCTTTTTGGCAAGTGAGCAAGGGGGCAAAGCAAATCTGCACTACAAAGAAGTATCACTTCCCACCGTTCAAAAGGGACATCCACAAAATGTGTAAAAACCAGAAAGGCAAGACAGGCCCTGGAGAACAGGGAGCCTTGTTATGCTGATGGGCGGGATGTAAATTGCCAAATGCCTCACTGGAGGAGTGCATTGCGTTCGCTAAAACAAATAAACAACAGAGCTACAGAGCCAAAGGCACTTCCAGTCTAGGGAATATACCCTGGGAAAACTGAAAATCAATAAGACAGAGCCACCCCCAAATTTTGGGCTGCACTGCTTACAAGAACCTCAACTTGGGTACACCTTAAATATCCCAGGAAATATAAAAATGGTTCAAAAAACTGTGGTATTTATGTACGATGGAATATCCCTCAGCCATGAAATCAATGTCATAAGACCAGGAGCAGCAAAGTGAGTGGATTCAGGTCCGATGATTCTAAGTGAAATAAGTCACACAGAAAAAGAAACTTATCATAAGATATCACTTATGAAGATCCTGTAAACATGGCTACACATGAACTGAGTTAGGAAAAAGAACAGAGTCTCAAATTTAGAAAACACTCTTATGCCTGTTTAAGGGGGAAGGATAGGTGGGGTGATGCATAAAACCGGAGTTTGATATAAGCACAGGTACCGTTTCTAAAACCAACTGTGGAATAGACAAGACCTACACCTTCCTCAGTGAAAGGGACTCAAAACCCCATATTTCCCGCAGAGTAATAGATCTCACTAGTAAGAATCTTAAAACCTATGTATAGATATGTCTCCGTAAGGGAATCATGTGTCTCTAGACTGGCATAAACATGGCAGCGAGAATCAGCTCAAACCCACTATAAAAAGAATTTCAAAAACAAAACCAAAAAACTGGGAAATTCATTACAATTCCTTCATTGTATCTGATGAAACCTGGAATGACCATATCTACAATGACAGTTGGATGTGGCATAAGGCTGGACACCTGGGGCTGACAGGATTGGTGAGATTGGGTGAGCAAATTCAGACCCTTTAAAGCAAAAATGCATGGACCCCATTCCATGGATCCCAACTCTCCAGGTTGAAGGGAATATTACTACAGCTATAACATGTACGGGAATCCTAGAGAATGGACACTCTATAAATACAAAAGGTTTCTAAAACTCAACGAATAGTCCCTCTCCTGGTGCTCCGGTTTGACTTTCCTACTGCTTTACTATCAATCTCTCAACTTCGAGAGAGAGCCCCTTTAAGCTCCTAGTTCGCACAGGTTGCCAATTTGGGAGAGGATGGAAGGGAAGAGGGAGAACCAATGAGAGAATAGCTCTTAGGCTTTTGGACCGGCACATGTCACTCTAATATCCCGGCAGGAAGAAGAATGAACCAAAGTCTAAGCCACCCACCAGGATCCAGAATAGGTCCTGAATCAAAATTTTGGACTTGCGTACAGCTCACAAAAAACGAGTTGAATAATGGTGCTCAGGGGCACAGCAATTCACAAACTGGCAGATTAATAAAGGACAACTATCGTCCAAAAATCTGTTGAGGGAAGAGAAAGAGGCGGACTTGAAAGCGAGGAAGAATAGCAGGAAACAGATATCATGAGGTACGTTGGAATCGCTTTTAAAGCACAGGAAGAGGGGCACAACTTCAACAATGACTCACTTGGCCAAAAAGGGCGTATGCGTTTTTTTCCTGAATATATTCAGAAGAAAACACATACGCCCTTTTTGGCCAAGCAAGCAAGCGGGCAATGCAAATCTGCACTACAAAGATGTATCACTTCCCTCCGGTCAAAAGGGACATCCACAAAATGTGTAAAAACCAGAAACGCAAGACAGGCCCTGGAGAATAGGGAACCTTGTTATGCTGATGGGCGGGATGTAAATTGCATCTGCCTCACTGGAGTAGTGCATTGCGTTCCCTAAAACAAGTAAACAACAGAGCTACAGAGCCAAGGGCACTTCCAGTCTAGCGAATATACCTTAGGAAAACTGAAAATCAATAAGACAGAGCCACCCCCAAATTTAGGGCTGCACTGCTTACAAGAACCTCAACTTCGGTACAACTTAAATATCCCAGGAAATATAAAAATGGTTCAAAAAACTGTGGTACTTATGTACGATGGAATATCCCTCAGCCATGAAATCAATGTCATAAGACCAGGAGCAGCAAAGTGAGTGGATTCAGGTACGATGATTCTAAATGAAATAAGTCACACAGAAAAACAAACTTATCATAAGATATCACTTATGAAGATCCTGTAAAGATGGCTACACATGAACTTAGTTAGGAAAGAGAACAGAGTCTCACATTTAGAAAACACTCTTATGCCTCCTTAAGGGGGAAGGAGAGGCGGGGTGATGCATAAAACCAAAGTTTGACATAAGCACAGGTACCATTTCTAAAACCAACTTTGGAATAGACAAGACCTACACCTTCCTCAGTGAAAGGGACGCAAAACCCCATATTTCCCACAGAGGAATATATCTGACTAGTAAGTATCTTAAAACCTATGTATTGATATGTCTCTGTAATGGAATGAAGTGTGTCTAGACTGGCATAATCATGGCAGCGAGAATCAGCTCAAACCCACTATAAAAAGGAATTTCAAAAACAAAACCTAAAAAAAGGGAAATTCTTTACAATTCCTTCAGGGTCTCTGATGAAACCTGGAATGACCCTATCTACAATGACAGCTGGACGTGGCATAAGGCTGGACACCTGGGGCTGACAGGATTGTTGAGATTGGGTGAGCAAATGCAGACCCTTTAAAGCAAAAATGCATGGCCCCCATTCCATGGGTCCCAACTCTCCAGGTTGAAGGGAATATTACTACAGCTATAACAAGTATGGGAAACCTAGAGAATGTACACACTGTGAATACAAATGTTTCTAAAACTCAACGAATAGTCCCTCTCCTGGTGCTCCGGTTTGACATTCCAAATGCTTTACTATCAAACTCCCAACTTGGAGAGACAGCCCCTTTAAGCTCCTGGTTCGCACATGTTGCCAATTTGGCAGAGGATGGAAGGGAAAAGGGAGAACCAATAAGAGAATAGCTGTTAGGTTTTTGGACGGGCACATGTCACTCTAATTTCCCATCAGGAAGAAGCATTAACCAAAGGCTCAGCCTGAAGCCCTGGAACCAGACTAGGGCCTAAAGCCATCCTGCGGTATTGCAGCCAGCTCACAAATAGGCAGTTTGAAAAATGGATATCAGGGGCACAGCAATTCACAATCTTGCAGAGTTATAAAGGACAACTATCATCCAGAAATATATTGAGGTAAGGCCGTGAAGAGGATTTGAATGCAAGGCAGAATTGAAGGAAACAGATTTCAAGAGGTACATTGGAGTCATCTTTAAAGCACATGAAAAGCGACAGAACTCCAACAACGTTGCCCTTGGCAGAAAAGGGAGTATGTGTATTTTCTTGAATATATTCGGGAAAAAATGCATACGCCCTTTTTGGCCAAGCAAGCCATCAGGCATTGAAAATCCACACTACATAGAAGTGTCCCTTACCTCCAGTCAAAAGGGCCATCCACAAATAGTGTGAAAACCACAAATGCAGGACAGGCCATGGAGAAAAGGGAGCCTGGTTACACCGATGGACAGGATGTAAATTGCCAACAGCCTCTCTGCAGAACTGTATGTTGTTTTCTAAAACAGAGCTACAGAGCATAGCACACTTCCACTCATGGGCGTGTATTTTGGGAAAACTAAAAATCCGCAACACACAGCCAGCGCAAAGTTTAGGGCTGCTCTGTTTACAAGAACCTCGACTTCGGTACACTTTAAATATCCCAGGAAAGGAAAAAAATGGATATAGAGGTTGTGGTACTTATATACAATGGAATGTCACTCAGACATAAAATCAATATCATAAGGCCAATAGCAGCATAATGAGTGGCTTTAGGTACGATGATGCTAAGTGAAATGAGCCACAAAGAAACAGAAACTTATTGTAATATATCACTTATAGAGGGAATGTAAACATGGCTACACATGAACTGAATTTCAAAAGAGAACAGAGTTACACATTTAGAAAACACACTTATGCCTCCTTAAGGGGAAAGGTGACGTGGGGTGATGTGTAAAAGCAGAGTTTGAAATTAGCACAGATACCATTCCATATACCAAATATGTAATAGACAAGACCTACTCCTTTCTCAATGAACTGGACACAAAACACCCTATTCACTGAAGAGGAATTTATCTGACTGGTAACAATCTTGAAACCTATGTATTTATATGTCTCCATAATGGAATCAAGTGTATGTAGATTGGCATAAACACAGATCAATGGAACAGGACAGAAAGCCCAGAGAGAAACCTACATACCTATGGCTATCTCATCTATGACAAAGGAGCTAAGGATATACAATGGAGAAAAGACAGTCTCTTCAGTAATTGGTGCTGGGAAAACTGGACCCCTACACATAAAAGAATGAAATTAGAACACTCCATAACACCATACACAAAAATAAACTCTAAATGGATTAGAGATCTAAATATAAGACCAGACACTATAAAACACTTTGAGGAAACCATAGGCAGAACACTCTATGACATAAATCACAGCAAGATCCTTTTTGACTCACCTTCTAGAGAAATGGATATAAAAACAGATATCAACAAATGGGACCTAATAAAACTTAAAAGCTTTTACACGGTACAGGAAAACATAAACAAGATGCAAAAACAACCCTCAGAATGGGAGAAAATATTTTCAAATGGAGCAATTGACAAAGGATTAATCTCCAAACTTTACAAGCACCTCATGTAGCTCAATATCACAAAAACAAACAACCCAATCCAAAAACGGCCAGAAGACCTAAATAGACATTTCTCCAAAGAAGATATGCAGATTACCAAGAAACACATGAAAGGATGCTGAACATCACTAAGCATTAGAGAAATGCAAATCATAACTATCGTGAGGTATCACCACACAGCAGTCAGAGTGGCAATCATCAAAAAAATCTACAAAACAATAAATGCTGGAGAGGCCTTTATTGGAGAAAAGGGAACACACTTGCACTGTGGGTGGGAACGTAAATTGATATGGGCACTAGGGAGAACAGTACGGAGGTTTGTCTAAATAACTAACAATAGAGGTACCATACGACACAACAATCCAACTACTGGGCATTTGCCTTGCGAAAACCATAATTCAAAAAGAGTTATGTACAAAAATGTTCATTGCAGCTCTATTTACAATAGCTTGGACATGGAAGCAACCTAAGTGTCCATCGACAGATGAATGGATAAAGAAGATCTGGCACATATATACAATGGAATATTACTCAGCCATAAAAAGAAGCAAAACTGACTTATTTGTACTGAGGTGGATGGATTTAGAATCTGTCCTACACAGTGAAGTAAGTCAGAAAGTGAAAAACAAATACTGTATGTTAACAGAGATATACGGAATCTAAAGAAGAAAAAAAAGATTTTGAAGAACCTAGTGGCAGGACAGGATTAAGGACACAGACATAGAGAAAGGACTTGAGGACACCGGAAGGGGGATGGGTAAGATGAGACGAAGTGACAGAGTGGCATGGACATAAATACATTACCAAATGTAACACTGATAGCTACTGAGAATCAGCCACATAGAACAGGGAGATCAGCTCGGTGCTTTGTGACCTCATAAAGGGGTGTGATATGGAATGTGGGAGGGAGATGCAAGATGGAGGGGATCTGGTGATATTTGTATATGTATAGCTGATTCACTTTGTTATACAGCAGAAACTAACACTCCATTGTAAAACAATTATACTCCAATAAACGTGTAAAAGAAAAAAAAAGCAAAAGAAAGCCCAGGGATAAACCTACACACCTATGGTCAACTAATCTATGACAAAGGAGGCAAGACTATACAATGGAGATAAGACAGTCTCTTCAATCATTGGTGCTGGGAAATATGGACAGCTACATGTAAAAGAATGAAATTAGAACACTCCCCAACACCATACATAAAAATATATTCAAAATGGATTAGAGACCTTAATGTAAGACCGGACAGTATAAAACTCTGAGAGGAAAACTTACGAAGGATACTCTGACGTAAATCACAGCAAGATCTTTTTTGATCCACCTCCTATAGTAATGAAATAAAAAAGTAAACTAAACAGATGGGACCTAATGAAATGTAAAAGCTTTTGCAAAGCAAAGGAAACTACAAACAAGACGAAAAGACAACCCTCAGAATGGCAGAACATATTTGCCAATGAATCAATGGACAAATAATTAATCTCCAATATATATAAACAGCTCATGCAGCTCAATATTAATAAAACAAACAACCCAATACAAAAATGGAAGAAGATCTAAATAGACATTTCTTCCAAGAAGACATAGAGATGGCCAGTACACACATGAAAATCTGCTCAACATCACTAATTATTAGAGAAATGGAAATCGAAAGTACAATGAGGTATCACGTCACACCTGTTAGAATGGGCATCATCAGAAAATCTACAAACAACAAATGCTGGAGAGGGTGTGGAGAAAAGGAACCTTCTTCCACTATTGCTGGGAATGTAAATCGATATAGTCTCTATGGAGAACAGTATGGAGGTTCCTTAAAAAACTAAAAATAGAATTACCATATAATCCAGCAATCCCACTACTGGGCATATACCCAGAGAAAACCATAAATCAAAAAGACACATTCACCACAATGTTCGTTGCAGTACTATTTACAATAGCCAGGTAATGAAAGCAACCTAAGTGCCCACAGACAAATGAATGGATAAAGATGTGGTACATATATACAATGGAATATTACTCAGCCATACATAGGAATGAAATTGGGTCATTTGTAGAGACCTTGATGGATCTAGAGACTGTCATACAGAGTGAAGTAAGTCAGAAAGAGAAAAACAAATATTGTATGTTAATGCATATATGTGGAACCTAGAAAAATGGTAAAGAGGAACCGGTTTCCAGGGCAGAGATAGAGACACAGATGTAGAGAACAAACATATGGACACCAAGGTGGGAACGACATGTGAGGGTGGTGGTGGGATGAATTGGGAGACTGGGATTCACATGTGCACACATATGTATAAAATAGATATCCAGTAAGAACCTGCTGTATAGAAGAAATAAATAAGTTTTTAAAAAATTAAAAGTAAATAAATAACATTTAATAAAATAAACCAAAAAACGTTTTTCCCTTCACATAGATGTCTTTATATTAATGCATTATTTCCATGTTTATATCTCCAAATTAAAAAAAAAGAGGAATAAATAAAATCTACCTTGAACCAAAAAGAAAAAAAGAAAAAAAAAAAAAAAAACAGAACCCCTCAGTTATACAGAGGATAATCGTATCAGGGCACTTGCTCCAGTTGTAAAAAATTCTTAAGTTGGTCAGAGGTGGGAAATCGTCTCCCATGCAGTGAGCAGCGCTCCCCCCCCACAAGGAACATCCTCATTGCAAAGCTGGGGGACTGTGTCGAGGCATCTGTGAATAAATGTGAGCTGAGCCCCAGTCCTGCTGCAGCTGAACTCTCCCCACCCTTTCCAGGTAAAACAGCTGAATATGTACAAGAACTTGCAAGCCTAGAGGAAGGGCTGTGGAGCCACACCAACGACAGCACGCATGCCGACTTGGTGCCTGCTGGCCAGCCAGGATGGTCCTGGCCCCAGATGCTCTTCTGGAAGCTTTCCATTTCCCTACCTGAGATACCCTCCTGCCACGGCCCCCACTGCTTTTTTACTTCCTCACCTCTGCCTGGGGAGAAATTCCAGCGGCAGGTATGGGTGACACATCCTCTTCTTTAGCAGGTGGCAGCCTGGCAACTCCTGCAGAAAGTCCAGCAGAGCCCCACTCACACTGGGCCACCCACAAAGCCATGGCCCCTCACTCCCTCCCACCACCCCAGCCCCGACACTGCTGACGGGGCAGAGAATATGGCGTCAGGCACAGCTACAGGGGCTCTTGCTGACTGGAGAGGTGTTTATATTGACCTCAACCAAGGCACACCTGGGGAGGGCTGGCAGGCAGTGTCAGATGCCCAAATCAGCCAATCCTCACCCCTCAGGGGATCACAGTTGCAGAAAATGAAACTTTCTAAACGGGCCACGGCCAAGGAACAGGTGTGGGCTCTTGAGAGTCAGGATAGACAAGGGGCTTCAGCTGCGGCTTTTTTCTCATCATTTTATCTGGTCCATGAGTGGAAAACAACTTCAAGAAGACCCTATACTAATGAGAGGAACCCAGGAGTCAGGGAGAGGAGTGATGGTGGGTGGAGACAGAGGCCTGGTGCCCTGGCTGCAGTGGAAGTGTCTGGAAGACCAGGCCGAGAGAGGCTGCACAGAGTGATAGCCAGGGTCACAGACCTGTCAGGGCTGCTGTTTGTTAGTTCAAGTCCTGCTCTGAGGCGTTCTGTGTCAGCTATGAGCGACAGGTGAGCTGGGGGTTCTCTGCAATGTGGGCTATGTGCACAGTTCTTGTGTGTCCAGCCCTGCTTGGGTACCTGCCCAGGGGAGCTCCGTATCCTGGGAAGGGCCTGGATATGAGAGCCCAATGGGCTGCTGGGTAACTGCACAGGTGAGCTCCATACCCTGGGAGGGACTTGACCACGAGGGCCCCGTGGGCTGTGGGGTGGGGGGTGCAGCCCAGGTGAGCTCCATATCCTGGGATTGGCCTGACCACGAGAGTCCCATTGGCTGCTGGGGACCTGGTAAAGGATATCAGGACAGTCAGTGAAGCCACCGAGGATATACATCCAGTAGCTCCTATTTCCTACACCCTGCTGGTCATTCTACCATCCACCAGGCCATGGCATTCTGTATTAGACTTCAATGATGCCTTCTTCTGTATTCCATTCATCTCAGAGTCACAAGGATTTTTGGTTTGTTAGTGGCAGGACACAACATGCAACCAAAGCAATAATGCTGGGCCGTCCTTCCCCAATGGTTCAAAAATACCCACACCATCATTGGGGAAATGTCCTCTAAAGACCTAAAAGTTCTACCTCTGTAAAAGGGAACCCTCCTTCAATATGCAGAGGACATTCTGATCGCCAGGCCTACTAAAGACGCCTCTGAACTACCTAGTCAAGAAAGGATAGAAGGTGTCCAAGAAAAAGGCTCAAATATCCCAGGCTAAGGTGACATGCCTAGGCTTCATTGTCACAGATATTCGGAGAAACACATCCCAGGATAGGGAAGAAGACATTTGCAGCCTTACCTCTTCTAAAACTAGATGACAGCTTAGGGGTTCCTGGGGAGGCCAAGGTTTTCTGCATCTGGATCCCTAACTACAGTCTAATAGCTGGGCCTCTACATGAAACACTGACACGAAAAGATGATGATCCTTTTGAATAGAATCCAGAAGCAGCCTTTCAAGAATGGAAAGAGCAGTCAATTCAGACCCTTGCCCAGGAACTCCCTAATTTAGCTAAACCCTTTTACCTTTACATACCCGGTCATAGGTTAATCGCCCTTGGAGCATTAGTGCAAAAACTGGGACCACTTGAAATGGAGCAACACAAGAATGCCCTTCAGGTATGATAAACTATGGTCACCAAGGGCTTTGCCCACCGACTCATCAGGCCAGGATACTGGGGTATCTAAAAAGCAGAATCAAAAGCCCGCAAGGCCAGCTCCCTCCTAAGGGAAAAGGACCCCACGTGGTGATCCTAACCACCCATCATGCCCTGAAGTTGAAGGGGTCGCTCTGTGGACACACTGACCTCGAGTGAGGAGGCCCTCCAACTCCAACCTCCAGAGAGACAAACGGGGGCAACAGGCCACCAAAATGACTCGTGTGACCATCACTTGACCTGGAGTATCTCTCAGAAAACAACCAGACTGTGCCCCGAAAGAGCAGACTACTGCTTGAAGGACTTACTGCACCCAGAGGGGAGCTAATAAGCTTGGCGGGGGAAACATATATCATGCTTTCACCATAGAAAGCCCTACAGACACTGCGGTGATGGTGGTCAATATGACCGGCTGGACTGCTGGCTACTTCTAAAGGCCGTTGACTCAGTGGACGTCATGGTCCTGGATCACCACTGACCCTTGACTGTCTGGGAGTTGTGTGGGCAGGGCTCTGACAAATGGTGCTGTGTGTACATTAATTCAGGGACCTAATTAAAGAAAGCACAGACTAGTGGTCAGAGCATCTAGGCTGGCAAAAAACGTCAGCCTAAGGTCGCCGAACAAATGTGGGGTGGGGTGATAACTGCCACCGCAGCATCTCTGCGCATCTCTTTCCTGGACCCTTAAAGGTCATTAGAATCTATAACACTTCCAATGCTGGTGCTCAGGCGGACGAGAAATGAGGCAGGAGTCCTTGGGACAATCAACCTCACCTGGAGGCTGGTGGGGAGACGTTTTGCCCCTCCCCCCATGTATCAGGGCTCCCACCACAGCATGAAGCAGTTACAAAAGAGGGGTCTGCACCCTCAACACTCCAAGAATGAGGAACAGAACCAAAAGCCGAGGAGGTGTTCATCCCCGGCAACGTTCATTAAAAACTCCTGGGAGATAAAAAGAGAATCTGGGCAATAAAATAAAGTCTAACCTGTTTTTCCTTTGTGCTTTGTCTAATTTCACGTGCTCCTAGGGTTCCGCATGCAGAGGTCCCACACCCGGCACTTCAGACCCGATTTCCTAGTTCAGAATGGCTGGGTCGACACCTCTTCTAGCGGGGTCCCATGCAGACTCCGCGGCATAGAGCCTGAGCTGCAGCCAACCCAGCCCTCGAGAGCTCCATCCGCTCCCTCCCACTGACGCTGCCGGGATCCCTACACAGCAGCCCAGCCCACAGCCCGTGGGGGAGTGCACGCTCTCACCTCTCCTTTCTGTTTTCAAAATAATGTTTCCTTTGCTTCTGAACCAAACTCAGTCTTGATCTGTTGGCTCCAATGACACTGGGCACGGGGACTCCTGTTGGGGTCCACTCTGGAGGATCAGTAACAGAAATTGAGAACATTGTAACTTCAATGAACAGATGTGTGAGCCAAACTGTAGTAAACATAGAGCAGTGTATATCGCTCGGGTAAAATAAGATGTTTCTAAGACTTACATTTGATATTTCCATCACCTTCCTATAAGCAAGTTCAGTGAAGACGTTGGTCTTATTTGTCAGGTCAACATTAGAGAAATGAAGTGATTTATTTCCATGGATGTACATCGAATACTCTTGGCTGAAGCTTCAATCGTGTTTTCAATGCTTTTCCATTGAAAATGTTACCTCTCTTTCAGCTCCCCCATTTCTGAGAAGTATAAAATCTTATAATTTATTATTACCAAAGGGGAAAGGTAGGAGAAGGGATAAATTAACAGTTTGGGATTAACACATACACACTGCTATGTATAAAATAGATCATCAACAAGGAACTACTGTATAGCACAGGGAACTACACTGAATATTTTGCAATAACCTATAAGGGGAAATAATCTGAAAAAGAATAGATATTTTTATTGACATCATCTATCAATGACAGACAAAATGTAACCTAAGCAAGGCCAATGGTGAGCGCTTCTGACCCTGAAGATTTCAATCATCTAAAGTTTGGGCTCTGCCTGTTTCCCAAGGCCCTTAATGGACATGCGTGTAGCCGTAGCCTAAAAATTCCCCAGTTTGGGGTTCGGGGAGGCACTGATTTGGAAAAATCCCTGGTGTTCTCCTTACATGCACGGGACCCTTCCTACAGCTAAAACATGCCTGTCACACCTAGAGGATAGTACACCATTTGATCGGAAAGAGTTTGGAAAAGGCACCTCATCTCCTCATCGCCTGGTGCTTGGGTTCACCCCTCCAGCATCTTTCCTAACAACCTCCTCACTTGGGCATATCAGCACCGTCAACATCCTGTTGCACACAGTTTGGAATTTGTCCAGAGGATGAAGCGGAAGGATGAGAAAAATTTAGAGACAAGTCTTAGGTGTTCGGACAGGCACATGCCACTCTAATTTTCAATCCGGAAGACAAATTCATCAAAGGCTAGAATTGCCCACGGAAACAGAATAGGGCTAGAGGAAATCCCGCTGTTTTGTGTCCAGTTTCCATAAACACGAGTTGAATAATGGAACTCAGGGTCACTAAAATTCATGAAACTGCAGAGTTGAAAATATCTATCGTCGAAAAATGTCTTGAGGTAAGTCACAGAAAAGGACTTGTAAGCAAGGGAGAGTGGCAGGAAACATATTTGAGCAGGTAGAAAGGACTCCCCGTTAAAGTACAAGAAAAGGGTCTGAACTTCGCCAATGATGCTGTTGGCCAAAAAGGGCGTATGCATTTTTTCTGAATAGATTCAAGAAAAGGCCATACACACTTTTTATCCAACCAAACAGGTGGACACTGGAAATCAATACTACAAAATGTATCACTTCACATCAGTCAGAAGGGCCATCCACGTAAAGTGTAAACACCAGAAATGCAGGACAGGGCAAGGAGAAAAGGGAGCCCTGTGAGGCTGATAGTGGAAATGCAATTTGCCAACAGCCACTCTGGCGAAGTGTATTGTGTTTGCTAAAACATCTAAAAAATGAGCTACAGAGCATAGGGCACTTGCACTCATGGGCGTATACCTTGGGGAAAACAAAAATCGACAGAAAACAGGCACCCCAACGTTTACCACCTCTCTGTTAAAAAGGGCCTCAAATTGGATATAACCAAAATGTCCCTGGAAGGATAAAATGGATAAAAGAGATGGGGTACTTATGTAGAGTGGAATATGACTCATCCAGAAATCAATGAAATAAGGCCAGTTGGAACAACTCTGGAGGAGTTACATACGATCATTCTAAGTGACATATGTCAGAAAGAAAAAGACACATATCATAAGATGTCACTTAAAGGTGGAATCAAAAATGGCTACACATGAAATAAATTACAATACAGAAACATAGTCAAATATGTAGAAAATAGACATAAGGCTGCTAAATGGGAAAGGTGGGGAATGGTGAGGTATTATCCAGGAGGTTGAAATTAGCAAAGATACCATTCCAAGTACCAAATTGAATAACTGACAAGGCCTACACGGTACCTCAAAGAACTGCACTCAGTCCACTCAAGTCACTGGAAAATAATACATATGACTGGTAAGCATCTGAAAAGGAATTTACTGTTGTCTCACAGTACATGAATCAAGTGGATGTACAGGAGCAAAAAACAGAGCTTTGAAAATCAGCTGTAACCAATATAAAAATAAATTTAAAAATATTTATAGAAACAGTGAGACAGACAAAAATTCTTACAACTTTTGTTGAAGGTCTACGATGTAACATGAATTGAACACATGTAGACCCACAGCAGGATGATATATAAGGCTGGAAGCTATGCACGCTAAGAGATGTTAGAGAGGCTTGGTGAGAAAATGCAGACCTTTTAAAGTAATACTGCCTGGTACCCATTCCATGGGTCCCAAATCTGCAGGTTCAAGGGAATCTTCTGACAGTGAAAACATGCCTGGGAAACTGAGATGAATGTACACCATGTGCTCAGGAAAAGGTGTCTAAAATGCACCTCATTTTTGATCTCCTGGTGCTGAGGTTCGCCATTCCAGCCACATTACTAAAAATCTCCCCACTTGGAGAATCAGCACCTTTAACCTCCTGTTTTACACAGTTTTCAATTTGTGCAGAGGATAAATGGGAAGAGGGGGAACCAATGAGAGGTTAGCTGTAGGAGTTTTGACAGGCACATGCCACTCCATTTTCCCATTAGGAAGAAGAATTAACCAAAGGCTCAGCCTGCCTCCACAGAACCGGAATAGGGCCGGAAGCAATCCAATGGTTTGGCATACAACACACAAAAAAAGCGAGTTGCAAAATGCAGCTCAGGAGCAGACAATTCAAAGACCTGCAAAGATATAAATGATAACCAACGTCCAAAAATATATTCAGGTAAGGCAACGAAGAGGATCTGAATGAGAGGCAGAATTGCAGGAAACAGATTTCAAAAGGTAGATTCTACTCACATTTAAATCATATGAAAAGCAGCAGAATTTCTAAAATGATGCAGTTGGGCAAAAGGGTGTATCTGTTTTTTTCGTGAATATCTTCAGGAAAAAGACACAGACAGAGATTTTGGCCAACCAAGCAAGAGGGAAATGCATATCTGCACAACAAAGAAGTCTCAATTTCCACTGCTCAGAAAGGCCATCCAAAAAATGTGTACAAACCAGAAATGCAGGAGAGGCCATGGGAAACAGGGAGCCAAGTCACGCTGATGGGTGGGGTATAAATATCCAAGAGCCACTCTGAAGAAGTGTATGCTGTTTCCTAAAACATCTAAAATACAAAGCCCCCGAGCAAAGGGGACTTCAACTCATGGGCATATAACTTGGGAAGAATAAATATCAATAAGACACAGGCACCCCAAAGTTTAGGGCTGCTCTGCATACAAGAACCTCAACTTTGGTACACCTAAAATATCCCAGGAAAAACAGAAATGCATAAAGAACTTGTGGTAATTTTGTACAACGGAATATCACTCAGACGTGAAATCAATGTATATAAGGCCAGTAGCAGCATAATGAGTGGATTTAAGTATGATGATTCTAAGGGAAATTAGTCACACAGAAAAAAGAATCTTATCATAAGATATCACTTATAGAGGAAATATCAATATCACAACACATGAACTGAATTAGGAAAGAGAACAAAGTCTCACGTTTAGAAATAAAAATCTTATGCCTGCTTCAGGAGAAACGAGAGGTGGGGTGATGCATAAAACCAGAGTTTGATATTAACACAGGTACCATTCCATAAACCAAATACAGAGTAGACAAGACCTACAACTTCCTCAGTGAACGGGACTCAACACCCCTATTTCCCGCATAGGTATATATCTGACTAGTAAGAATCTTAAAACCTATGTATTAATATGTCTTCGTAAGGGAACCAATTGTGTCTAGACTGGCATAAACAAGTCAGTGATAATCAGCTCAACCCCATTATAAACATGAATTTCAAAAACAAAACCAAAAAACAGCGAAATTCTTACACAATTCCTTCAAAGGTTCTGATGAAACCTGGAATGACCCTATCGGCAAAGACAGCTGGATGAGATATAAGGCTGGAGACTTGGGACTGAGAGGACTGGTGAGATTGGGAGAGAAAATGCAGACCCTTAAACTAGTAATGCATGCAACCATTCCATGGGTCCCAAATCTCCAGGTAGAAGGGAATATCACTACAGTTATAACATGTATGGGAAACCTAAAGAATGGACAACCTGTCATGGCAAAAGTTTCTAAAACTCTCCTAATTTTTCTTCTCCTTCTGCTCCAGTTTGGTATTCCAACTGCTTTACTATCAATCTCCCAACTTAGGAGAGTCAGCCCCTATAACCTCCTGGTGCACACAGTTTGCTAATTGTGCAGAGGATGAAAGGGAAGAGGGAGAACCTATCAGAGTAGATGTAGGCATTTGGACGGGCACATGTCACTCAAATTTCCCGTCAGCAAGAAGAATTAACCAAAGCCTCAGCCACCCACAGGGAACCAATATAGCCACCCCTGGAACCAGTATAGGTCCTGAAGCAAAATTGTGGATTTGCGGCCAGCTCACAAAAATGGGATTTGAAAATTGGGGCTCAGGGGCACAGCAATTCACAAACCTGCAGAGTTATAAAGGACTACTCTCTTCCAAAATCTCTTGAGGGAAGGTAAAGAAGGGTACTTGAAAATGAGGCAGAATTGCACAAAACATATTTCAAGAGGTAAATTGGAATCGCCTTTAAAGTACAGGAAAAGCATCACAACTTGGACAGTGATGCCGTTGGCCAAAAAGGGCGTATGCCTTTTCTCCTGAATATATTCAGGAGAAAATGCATACGCACTTTCTGGCCAATTAAGCAAGCACACAATGCAAATGCACACTACAAAGAATTGTCACTTCCCACCGGTCAAAAGGGACTTCCGAATATCTGTAAAAAACAGAAAGGCAAGAGAGAGTTGACAAGGGCATGAAGCAATGTGATCCCAATGGTTATGGAGGAATGTAATGACAAGCACATGGAGCATTGTGATGACAAGATTATGTAGCATTTTGCTGACAAAGGCAAGGAGCATTGTGATGACAAGCTTCATGGAGCACTGTGATGACAAGTGTCACGGAGCATTGTGATTACAGGGATCATGGAGCATTGGGATGACAAGGGCATGGATCACTGTGATGACAAGGGTCATGGAGCATTTTGATGACAAGAGTCCCAGATCGTAGTGTTGTCAGGGTTCATGGAGCGTTGTGATGACAGTGGTCATGGAGCATTGTGATGACAGGGGTCATGGAGCATTGTGATGAGAAGGTGAAGGAGCATTGGGCTGAAAATGCTCATGGAGTATTGTGATGAAAGGGGTCATGGAGCATTGTGATGACAAGGTACTGGTGCATTGTGATGAGAAGACCATGGAGCCTTGTGATGACAAGTCTCAAGGAGCATTCTGATGAAAAGGGGCATTGGGCATTGTGATTACAGGAGTCTTGGAGCATTGTGATGACAAGGGCATGAAGCATTAGGATGAGAAGGCCATGGAGCGTTCTGATGTCATGCATCATGGAGCTTTGTGATGACAAGGGCATGGAGCATTGTGATTACAGGGTTCTTGGAGCACTGTGATGAAAAGGGTATGGATCATTGTCATGAAAAAGGCATGGAGCCTTGTCATGACAGGGTTCAAGGAGCATACTGAAGACAAGTGTCAGGGAGCATTGTGATGACAATGGTATTGAGAATTGTGATGACAAAGGTCATGGAGCATTGTGATGAGAAGAAATGGATAATTGTTATGACAAGTGTCATGGGGCGTTGTGATGATAAGTGTTATGGAACATTGTGATCACAAGGATTTGGAGCATTGTGATGACAGAGGTCATGGAGCATTTTGATTTCATTGTGATGACAATAGCCTGAACCATTATGATGTTGCACATGGTGCATTGTGATGACAGGGTTCATGGAGCATTGAGATGAAAAGGGGCATGGATTATTGTTATTACAGGAGTCTTGGAGCATTGTGATGACATGGGCATGGAGCATCATGAATGAGAAGGCCATGGATCATTCTGATGACATGCGTCATGGAGCTTTGTGATGACAAGGGCATGTAGCATTGTGATTACAGGGTTCTTGGAGCATTGTGATGACAAGGGTCATTGAGCCTTGTGATGACAAGGCTGTGGAACATTGTAATGGCAGTGGTCATGAAGCATAGTTATGAGAGGGGTAATGGAGCATTGTGATGAGAAGGGCATGGAGCATTGGTCTGAAATGTTTCATGGATTATTGTGATGAGAGTGGGCATGGAGCATTGTGATGACAAGGACACTGAACACTGTGATACATGGGTCATGGTGGATTGTAATGAAAAGGGCATGGAGCATTTTGAAGAGAAGGGCATCGGGCATTGTGATGATAAGCATCATGGGGCTTTGTGATGACAAGGGCATGGAACAATGTGATGAGAGGGTTCATGGAGCATTGTGATGAAAATGACTTGGAGCATTTTGATGACAGGGGCATGGAGCATTGGTCTGATAAGTTTCATGGATAATTGTGTTGAGAGTGGGCATGGCACATTGGGATGATAAGGGCATGGAGCATTGGGAAGACAAGGTCATGGAATATTGTGAAGACAGGTGTCTGGGAGCATTGTGATGACATATTTCATGGCCCATTGTGATGACATTGGCATGGAGCATTGTGATGCCAAGTGTTATGGAGGATTGTGATGACAAAGGTAATGGAGCATTGTGATGACAAGGGCTTGGAGCATTGTGATGACAAGAGCATGTAACACTGTTATGAGAACTGTCATGGAGCATTGTGATGACAAGGACGTGGAGAATTTTGATAACAAGGTACATGGAGTATTGTGATGATCAGGGCATGGATCATTGTGATTGCAAGACCGTGGAGCACTGTGATGAGAAGACCATGGATAATTGTGATGACGAGCATCATGGAGCACTCTAATGACAAGGGGCATGGAGCATTGTGATGACACGGTTCATGGATCATTGTGATGACAAGTGTCACGGAGCATTCTGATGACAAGCTTGTGGAGTATTGTGATGACAATGGCATGGAGCATTGTGATGAAAAGGGCATGGATCATTGTGATGAAAAATGCATGGAGACATGTCATGACAGGGTTCAAGGAGCATACTGACGACAAGTGTCAGGGAGCATTGTGATGACAAGTGTATTGAGAATTGTGATGACAAAGGTCATGGAGCATTGTGATGAGAAGTCCATGGATAATTGTGATGACCAGCGGCATGGGGCGTTGTGATGGCAAGTGTTATGGAACATTGTGATCACAAGGGGTTGGAGCATTGTGATGACAGAGGTCATGGAGAATTTTGATTTCATTGTGATGACAATAGCATGAAGCATTATGATAGTGGGCATGGTGCACTGTGATGACAGGGTTCATGGAGCAATGAGATGAAAAGGGGCATGGAGCATGGTGATTACAGGGGTCTTGGAGCATTGTGGTGACAAGGGTCATGGAGCCTTGTGATGACAAGGCCGTGGAACATGGTGATGGAAGGGGTCATGGAGCATTGTTATGACAGGGGTAATGGAGCATTGTGATGACAAGGGCATGGAGCATTGGGCTGAAAATATTCATGGAGTATTGTGATGACAGGGGTCATGGAACATTGTGATGACAATGGAATGGAGCACTGTGATGACAAGTTCCTGGAGCATTGTGATGAGAAAACCATGGAGCCTTATAATGAAAAGTCTCATGGAGAATTCTGATGAAAAGGGGCAGGGAGCATTGTGATGGCAGTGGTCTTGGAGCATTGTGATGACAAGGGCATGGAGCACTGTGATGAGAAGGCAATGGAGCATTCTGACAGGCGTCATGGAGCTTTGTGATGACAAGGGCATGGAGCATTGTGATTACAGGGGTCTTGGAGCATTGTGATGAAAAGAGCATGGATCATTCTTATGAAAAAGACATGGAGCCTTGTCATGACAGGTTTCAAGGAGCATACAGACAACAAGAGTCAGGGAGCATTTTGATGACCAGTGTATTGAGCACTGTGATGACAAAGGTCATGGAGCATTGTGACGACAAGGACGTGGAGTATTGTGATGACAAGCACATGGAGCTTGCTATGACAGGGGTCATGGAGCATTGCGATGACAAGTGCATTGAGAATTGTGATGACAAAGCATGTAACACTTTGATGAGAAGTGTCATGGAGCATAGTGATGCCAGGAACGTGGAGAATTGTGATGACAGGGACATGGAGCAGTGTGATGACAAGGGCATGGACCATGGTGATGGCAAGACCGTGGAGCATTGTGATGAGAAGACCATGGATAATTGTGATGACAAGCCTCATGGAGCACTGTAATGACAAGGGGTGTGGAGCATTGTGATGACAGGGGTCATGGAGCATTGTTATGACAGGGGTAATTGAGCATTGTGATGAGAAGTGCATGGAGCATTGGTCTGAAATATTTCATGGATTATTGTGATGAGAGTGGGCATGGAGCATTGTGATGACAAGGGCTCGGAACACAGTGATACATGGGTCATGGAGGATTGTAATGACAACGGCATGGAGCATTGTGATGAGAAGGCCATGTAGCATTCTGATGGCATGCGTCATGGAGCTTTGTGATGATAAGGGCATGGAGCATTGTGATTACAGGGTTCTTGGAGCTTTGTGATGACAAGGGTCATGGAGCCTTGTGATGACAAGGCCGTGGAACGTTGTGATGGCATGGGTCATGGAGCATTGTGATGACAAGCGCAGCAGCATTGTTCTGAAATTTTTCATGGATTATTGTGATGAGAGTTGGCATTGAGCATTGTAATGACAAGGGCACGGAACACAGTGATACATGGGTCATGGAGGATTGTAATGACAAGGGCATGGAGCATTGTGATGAAAAGGGCATCGAGTAGTGTGATAAATGTCATGGAGCTTTTTGATGACAATTGCATGGATCAATGTGATGAGAGGGTCCATGGAGCATTGTGATGACAATGGCATGGAGCATTGTGATGCCAAGGGTCATGGAGCTTTGTGATGACAAAGGTCATGGAGCATTTTGATGACAAGGGCGTGGTGCCTTGTGATGAGAAGGGCAGGGAGCATTGTGATGACAGGGTCATGGAGCATTTTGATGCAAAGGGTCATGGAGCATTTTGATGAAAGGGGTTATGGAGCACTGTGATGTCAGGGGTCATCGAACATTGTGATGATAAGTGCATGTAGCATTGTGATGACAGGAGTCATGGAACATTGTGATGACAGCGGTGAGGGAGTACTGTGATGAATAGTGATGTAACATTGTGATATCAGTGGTGAGAGAGCACTTTGATGAGAAGTGCATGGAGCATTGTGATGACAAGGTATAAGGGGCATAGTGATGACAAGATTGTGGAGCACTGTGATGACAAGCGCATGGCACATTGTGATGACAAGGGTCATGGAGCATTGTGCTGACAAGCCCATGGAGCATTGTGATGACAAGGGTCATGGAGCATTGTGTTGAGAAAGGCATAGAGCATTGTGATGACATGGGTCAAAGAGCATTGTGATGAAAACTTCATGGAGCACTGTGGTTAAAATGTCATAGAGACTGTTGATGATGAAGGCATGGAGCATTGTGATGACAAAGGTCATGAAGCATTGTGATGACTGGAGTCACGGAGCAATGTGATGACAGGGGTCATGGAGCATTGTGATGACAAGGGCATGGAGCGTTCGTCTAATAAGTTTCATGGATTATTGCGATGACAGTTGGAATGGCACACTGTGATGGCAAGGGAATGGAGTATTGTGATGACAAGGTCATGCAGTATTATGAAGACAGGTGTCAGGGAGCATTGTGATGACATATGTAATGGCCCATTGTGATGACAGTCGCATGGAGCATTGTGATGCCAAGTATCATGGAGGATTCTGATGACAAAGATAATGGAGCATTGTGATGACAATGGCTTGGAGTATTGTGATGACAAGGGTCAGGGAGCATTGTGCCAACAAGTACAAGGAGAATTGTGATGACAAGGGTCATGGAGCATTCTGATGACAATCTTGTGGAGTATTTTGATGACAATGGCATGGAGCATTGTGATGAAAATGGAATGGGACATTGTGATGAAAAAGGCATGGAGCCTTTTTGTGACAGGGTTCAAGGAGCATTCTGACGACAAGTATCAGGGAGCATTGTGATGACAAGTGTATTGAGCATTGTGATGACAAAGGTCATGGAGCATTGTGACAATAAGGGCATGGAGTATTGAGATGACAGGCGTCATGGAGAGTTGTGATGACAAGTGTTATGGAACATTGTGATCACAAGAGTTTGGAGCATTGTGATGACAGAGGTCATGGATCATTTTGATTTCAAGGAGCATGGAGCATTGTGATGACAAGGGCATGAAGCAATATGATCCCAAGTTTCATGGAGGATCGTGATGACAATGGTAATGGAGTATTGTGATGACAAGCGCATAGAGCATTGTAATGACAAGGTCATGTAGCATTTTGCTGACAAAGGCATGGAGCATTGTGATGACAGGTGTCATGGAGCACTGTGATGACAAACATCACGGAGCATTGTGAATACAGGGGCCATGGAGCATTGGGATGACAAGGGAATGGATCAATGTAATGACAAGGGTCATGGAGCATTGGGCTGAAAATGTTCATGGGCTATTGTGATGACAGGGGTCATGGAGCATTGTGATGACTAGGGAATGGAGCATTGTGATGACAAGAGTCCCTTATCATTGTGTTGTCAGGTGTCATGGAGCGTTGTGATGACAGTGGTCATGGAGCATTGTGATGATATGGGTCATGGAGCATTGTGATGAGAAGGTCATGGAGTATTGGGCTGAAAATGTTCATGGAGTATTGTGATGACAGGGGTCATGGAGCATTGTGATGATAAGGGAATGGAGCATTTTGATGACAATGTCCTTGAGCATTTTGATGAGAAGACCATGGATTCATGGGATGACAAGTCTCATGGAGCATTCTGATGAAAAGGGGAATGGAGAATTGTGATTACAGGTGTCTTGGAGCATTGTGATGACAATGGCATGGAACATTGTGATGAGAAGGCCATGGAGCATTCTCATGACATTTGTCATGGAGCTTTGTGAAGACAAGGGCAAGGAGCATTGTGATTGCAGGGGTCTTGGAGCATTGTGATGAAAAGGGCATGGAACATTGTGATGAAAAAGGCATGGAGCCTTGTCATGAAAGGGTTCAAGGAGCATACTGATGGCAAGAGTCAGGGAGCATTGTGATGACAAGTTTATTTAGAATTGTGATGACAAATGTCATGGGGCATTGAGATGGGAAGACCATGGATAATTGTGATGAGTAGCGTCCTGGGGCATTGTGATGACAAGTGTTATGGAACATTGTGATCACAAGGGTTTGGAGCATTGTGATGACAGAGGTCATGGAGCATTTTGATTTCATTTTGATGACAATAGCATGAAGCATTATGATGATGGGCATGGTGCATTGTGATGACAGGGTTCATGGAGCATTGTGATGAAAAGGGGCATGGATCATTGGTCTGAGAAGTTTCATGGATTATTGTGATGACATTGGGCATGGCACATTGTGATGACAAGGGCATGGAGCATTGTGATGACAAGTTCATGGAGTATTGTGAAGACAGGTGTCAGGGAGCATTGTGATGACATATTTCATGTTCCATAGTGATGACAATAGAACGGAGCATTGTGATGCCAAGTGTCATGGAGGATTGTTGTGACAGTGGTAAAGGAGCATTGTGATGACAAGGGCATGGAGCATTGTGATGACAAGGGCCACTGATAATTTTAATTTCCAGTTCGTGAAACATTGTGATGACAAGCGCATGGAGCTTCCTATGACAGGGGTCATGGAGCATTGTGATGACAAGTGCATGGAGTATTGTGATGACAAGAGCATATAACATTGTGATGAGAAGTGCCATGGAGCACTGTGATGACAAGGACGTGGAGCATTGTGAGGACAAGGGACATTGAGCTGTGAGATGACCAGGGCATGGAGCATTCTGATGGCAAAACCGTGGAGCATTGTGATGTGAAGACCTTGAGTAATTGTGATGACGAGCATCATGGAGCACTGTAATGAAAAGGGGCATGAAGCACTGTGATGATTGGTGTCAGGGGGCATTGGGATGACAGGGGTCATGGAGCATTGTGATATCAAGAGCATGTAATGTTGTGATGAGAAGTGTCATGTAGCATCATGATGACAAGGACGAGGAGAATTGTGATGACAAGGGACATGGAGCATTGTGATAACTAGGGCATGGTGCAATGTGATGACAGGGGTCATGGAGCATTATTATGACAAGGGCCATGGTGCATTCGGACACAAGATATCACTTATGAAGGGAATGTAAACATGGCTACATATGAACTGAATTAGGAAACAGAACAGAGTCTCAGATTTAGAAAACACTCTTATGCTTGCTGAAGGGGAAAGGAGAGGTGGGGAGATGCACAAAACCAAGGTCTGATATTAGCACAGGTACCGTTACATAATCCAAATACAGAATAGACAAGAACTACTCCTTCCGTAGTGAACGGGACACAAAACCCTTATTTCCAGCAGAGGAATATACCTGACTACTAAGAATCTTAAAATCAGTGTATTTATATGTCTCTGTAAGGGAATCAATTTTGTCTAGACCGGCAAAAACAAGTCAGGGAAAATCAGCTCAACCCCATTATAAAACAGAATTTGAAAAACAAAACAAAATAGAAAAAAAACAGCGATATTCTTACACAATTACTTCAAGGGCTCTGATGCAACCTGGAATGACACTATCTACAACAACAGCTGGAAGAGACATAAGGCTGGACACATGGGACTGAGGGGATTGGTGAGATTGCTGGCGAAAATGCAGTCCCTTTGAAGCCATAATGCGTGCCACCCATTCGATGGGTGCCAACTCTCCAGATTGAAGGTAATATTACTACAGCTATAAAATGTACGGAAAACCTAGAAAGTGGACACACTGTGAATACGAAAGTTTTCTAAAACTCAAAGAACAGTCCCTCTCCTGGTGCTCGGGTTTCACTTTCCAACTGCTTTACTATCAATCTCCCAACTTGGCGAGACGGCCCCTTTAACCTCCTGGTTCCCACTGGTTGCTAATTTGGCTGAGGATGAAAGGGAAGAGGGAGGACAAATGAGAGAGTAGCTGTTAGGTATTTCGACGGGCACATGTCACTCTAATTTCCCGGTAGGAAGAAGAATTAACCAAAGTCTCAGCCACCCACTGGGAACCAGTATAGTTCCTGAACCAAAATTTTAGACGTGCGTTCAGCTCACAAAAAACCGAGTTGAAAAATGGAGCTCAGGGGCACAGCAATTCACAAACTGGCAGATTAATAAAGGACAACTATCACCCAAAAATCTGTTGAGGGAAGGCAACGAGGCCAACTTGAAAGCGAGGCAGAATAGCAGGAAACAGATTTCAAGAGGTACGTAGGAAATGCCTGTAAGCACAGGAAGAGGGGCACAACTTCGACAATGATGCACTTGCCCAAAAAGGGCGTATGTGTTTTCTCCTGAATATATTCAGGAGAAAAAAAATACGCCCTTTTTAGCCAAGCAAGTAAGCGGGCAATGCAAATCTGCACTACAAAGAAGTATCTCTTCCCACCCGTCAAAAGGAACATCCACAAAATGTGTAAAAACCAGAAAGGCAAGACAGGCCCTGGAGAACAGGAGCCTTGTTATGAAGATGGGCGGGAGGTAAATTGCCAACTGCCTCAATGGAGGAGTGCGTTGTGTTCCCTAAAACAAGTAAACAACACAGCTACAGAGCCAAGGGCATTTCCAGTCTAGGGAAAATACCTTGGGAAAACTGAAAATCAATAAGACAGAGCCACCCCCATATGTAGGGCTGCACTGCTTACAAGAACCTCAACTTGGGTACACCTTAAATATCCCAAAATATAACAATGGTTCAAAAAATTGTGCTACTTACGTACGATGGAATATCGCTCAGCCATGAAATCAATGTCATAATACCAGGAGCAGCAAAGTGAGTGGATTCACGTACGATGATTCTAAGTGAAATAAGTCACACAGAAAAAGAAACTTATCATAAGATATCACTTATGAAGAACCTGTAAAAATGGCTACACATGAACTGAGTTAGGAAAGAGAACAGAGTCTCACATGTAGAAAACACTCTTAAGCCTGCTTAACGGGGAAAGAGAGGTGGGGTGATGCATAAAACCAGAGTTTGATATAAGCACAGGTACCGTTCAAAAAACCAACTATGGAATTGATAAGACGTACACATTCCTCAGTGAAAGGGACTCAAAACCCCATATTTCCCGCAGAGGAATAGATCTGCCTAGTAAGAATTTTAAAACCTATGTAATGAAATGTCTCCGTAAGGGAATCTGGTGTGTCTTGACTGGCATAAACTTGGCAGTGAGAATCAGCTCAAACCCACTATAAAAAGGAATTTCAAAAACAAAACAAATAAACAGGGAAATTATTTTCAATTACTTCAGGGTCTCTGACAAAACCTGGAATGACCCTATCTACAATGACAGCTGGATGTGGCATAAGGCTGGACACTTGGGACTGCGAGGATGGGTGAGACTGTGTGAGCAAATGCACACCATTTAAAGCAATAATGCATGGACCCCATTCCATGGGTCCCAAATCTGCAGGTTGAAAGGAATATTACTACAGATATAACATGTACAGGAAACCAAGACAATGGACACACAGTTAATACGAAAGGTTTCTAAAACACAATGAATAGTACATCTCCTGGTGCTCCTGTTTGACTTTCCAACTGCCTTACTATCAATCAACCAACTTGGAGAGACAGCCCCTTTAACATCCTGATTCACACAGGTTGCCAATTTGGCAGAGTTTGGAAGGGAAGAGGGAGAACCAATGAGAGAGTAGCTGTTAGGCATTTGGACGGGCATATGTCATTCTAATTTCCCGGCAGGAAGAAGAATTAACCAAAGTCTCACCAACCCACCAGGAACCAGTATAGGTCCTGAACCAAAATTTTGGACTTGCGTTCAGCTCACAAATAACGAATTGATAAATGGAGCTCAGGGGCACAGCAATTCACAAACTGGCAGAGTAATAAAGGACAACTATCTTCCAAAAATCTGTTGAGGGACGGCAACAAGGCGGACTCAAAAGCGAGGCAGAATAGCAGGAAAGAGATTTCAAGAGATATATTGGAATCGCCTCTAAAGCACAGGAAGAGGGGCACAACTTCGACAATGATGCACTTGGCCAAAAAGGGTGTATAGGTTTTCTCCTGAATATATTCAGGAGAAAACGCATACGTCCTTTTTGGGGAAGGAAGCAAGCGGGCAATACAAATCAGCACTACAAGGAAGTATCTCTTCCCACCGGTCAAAAGGGACATCCACAAAATTTCCAAAAAACCAGGAATGCAACACAGGCCCTCAAGAACAGGGAGCCTTGTTAAGCTGATGGGCGGGATGTAAATTGCCAACTGCCTCACTGGAGGAGTGCATTGTGTTCCCTAAAACAAGTAAACAACACAGCTACAGAGCCAAGGGCACTTCCAGTCTAGGGAATATACCTTGGGAAAGCTGAAAATCAGTAAGACACAGCCACCCCCAAATTTAGGGCTGCACTGCTCACAAGAACCTCAACTTGGGTACACCTTAAATATCCCAGGAAATATAAAAATGGTTCAAAAAATTTTGGTACTTATGTACAATGGAATATCCCTCAGGCATGCAATCAATGTCATAAGACCAGTAGCAGCAAAGTGAGTGAATATAGGTACGATGATTCTAAGTGAAATAAGTCACACAGAAAAAGAAACTTATCATAAGATATCACATATGAAGATCCTGTAAACATGGCTACACATGAACTGAGTTAGGAAAGAGAACAGAGTCACACATTTAGAAAACACTCTTATGCCTTCTTAAGGGGGAAGGAGATGTGCGGTGATGCATAAAACCACAGTTTGATATAAGCACAGGTACCGTTGCAAAAACCAACTTTGGAATAGACAAGACCTACACCTTCCTCAGTGAAAGGGCCTCAAAACCCCATATTTCCCGCAGAGGAATTGATCTGACTAGTAAGAATCTTAAAACCTATGTATTGATATGTCTCCGTAAGGGAATCAAGTGTGTCTAGACTGGCATAAACATGGCAGCGAGAATCAGCTCAAACCCAGTATAAAAAGGTATTTCAAAGGCAAAAGAAAAAACAAGGAAATTCTTTACAATTCCTTCAGGGTCTCTGATGAAACCTGGAATGACCCTATCTACAATGACAGCTGGTGTTGGCATAAGGCTGGACACTTGGGACTGAGAGGATTGGTGAGATTGGGTGAGCAAATGCAGACCCTTTAAAGCAAAAATGCATGGCCCCCATTCCATGGGTCACAACTCTCCAGCTTGAAGGGTATATTACTAGAGCTATAACATGTATGGGAAACCTAGTGAATGGACACACTTTGAATACAAAAGGTTTCTATAACTCAACGGGTAGTCCCTCTCCTGGTGCTCCGGTTTGACTTTCCATCTGCTTTACTATCAATCTCCCAACTTTGAGAGACAACACCTTTAAGCTCCTGGTTCGCACAGGTTGCCAATTTAGCAGAGGATGGAAGGGAAAAGGGAGAACCAATGAGAGAGTAGCTGATAGGCATTTGGACGGGCACATGTCACTCTAATTTCCCGGCAGGAAGAAGAATTAACAAAAGTCTCAGCCACCCACGGGGAACCAGTATAGGTCCTGAAAAAAAATTTTGGACTTGCGTTCAGCTCACAAAAAACAAGTTGAAAAATGGAGCTCAGGGGCACAGCAATTCACAAACTGGCAGAGTAATAATGGACAAGTATCATCAAAATCCATTGAAGGAAGTCAACGAGGCAGACTTAAAAGCGAGGCAGAATAGCAAGAAACAGATTCCAAGAGGTACGTTGGAATCACCTGTAAAGCACAGGAAGATGGGCACAACTTCGACCATGATGCACTTGGCCAAAAAGTGCGCATGTGTTTTCTCCTGAATATATTCAGCAGAAAATGCATACGCCCTTTGTGGCCGAGCAAGCAAGTGGCAATGCAAATCTGCACTACAAAGAAGTATCACTTCCCACCGATCAAAAGGGACATACACAAAATGTGTAAAAACCTGAAAGCCAAGACAAGCCCTGGAGAACAGGGAGAATTGTTATGCTGATGGTCGGGATGTAAATTGCCAACTGCCTCACTGGAGGAGTGCACTGTGTCCCCTAAAACAAGTAAACAACAGAGCTACAGAGCCAAGGGCACTTCCAGTCTAGGGAATATTCCTTTGGAAAACTGAAAGTCAATAAGACAGGGCCACCGCAAATTTAGGGCTGCACTGCTTACAAGAACCTCAACTTGGGAACACCTTAAATAACCCAGGAAATATAAAAATGGTTCAAAAAACTGTGGTATTTATGTACGATGGAATATCCCTCAGCCATAAAATTAATGTCATATGACCAGGAGAAGCAAAGTGAGTGGAGTCAGGTACGATGATTCTAAGTGAAATAATTCACACAGAAAAAGAAACTTATCATAAGATATCACTTATGAAGATCCTGTAAACATGGCTACACATGAACTGAGTTAGGAAAGAGAACAGAGTCTCACATTTAGAAAACACTCTTATGCCTGCTTAAGGGGAAAGGAGAGGTGGGTTGATGCATAAAACCAGAGTTTGATATAAGCACAGGTACCATTTCTAAAACCAACTGTGGAATAGACAAGACCTACACCTTCCTCATTGAAAGGGACTCAAAACACCGTATTTCCCGGAGAGGAATAGATCTGACTAGTAAGAATCTTAAAACCTATGTACAGATATGTCTCTGTAAGGGAATAAAGTGGGTCTAGACTGGCATAAACATGGAAGTGAGAATCAGCTCAAACCCACTATAAAAAGGAATTTCAAAAAGAAAACCAAAAAACAGGGAAATTATTTACATTTCCTTCAGGGTCTCTGATGAAACCTGGAATGACCCTATCTACAATGACAGCTGGATGTGGCATAAGGCTGAACACTTGGGACTGAGAGGATTGGTGAGATTGGGTGAGCAAATGCAGACCCTTTAAAGCAAAAATGCATGGCCCCCATTCCATGGGTCCCGACTCTCCATGTTGAAGGGAATTTTACTACAGCTATAACATGTACGGGAAACCTAGAGAATGGACACACTGTGAATACAAAACGTTTGTAAATCTCAACGAGTAGTCCCTCTCCTGGTGCTCAGGTTTGACTTTCCAACTGCTTTTCTATCAATCTCCCAACTTGGAGAGACAACCCCTTTAACCTTCTGGTTCGCACAGGTTGCCAATTTGGCAGAGGATGGAAGGGAAGAGGGAGAACCAATGAGAGAGTAGCTGTAAGGCATATGGACTGGCACATGTCACTCTAATTTCCCGGCACGAAGAAGAATTAACCAGTGTCTCAGCCACCCAACGGGAACCAGTATAGGTCCTGAACCAAAATTTTGGACATGCGTACAGCTCTCAAAAAACGAGTTGAAAAATGGAGCTCAGGGGCACAGCAATTCACAAACTGGCAGAGTAATAAAGGACAACTATCGTCCAAAAATCTGTTGAGGGAAGGCAGCGAGGCGGACTTGAAAGCGAGACAGAATAGCAGGAAACAGATTTCAAGAGGTACGTTGGAATCGCCTTTAAAGCAGAGGAAGAGGGGCACAACTTCGACAATGACGCACTTGGCCAAAAAGGGCGTATGCGTTTTCTTCTGAATATATTCAGAAGAAAACGCATACGCCCTTTTTGGCCAAGCAAGCAAGCGGGCAATGCAAATCTGCACTACAAAGAAGTATCACTTCCCACCGGTCAAATGGGACATTCACAAAATGTGTAAAAACAGAAAGGCAGGACAGGCCCTGGAGAAGAGGGAGCCTTGTTATGGTGATGGGCGGCATGTAAATTGCCAACTGCCTCACTGGAGGAGTGCATTGCGTTCCCTAAAACAAGTAAACAACAGAGCTACAGAGCCAAGGACACTTCCAGTCTAGGGAATATACCTTGGGAAAACTGAAAATCAATAAGACAGAGCCACCCCCAAATTTAGGGCTGCACTGCTTACAAGAACCTCAACTTGGGTACAACTTAAATATCCCAGGAAATATAAAAATGGTTCAAAAAACTGTGGTATATATGTACGATGGTATATCCCTCAGCCATGAAATCAATGTCATAAGACCAGGAGCAGCAAAGTGAGTGGATTCAGGTACGATGATTCTAAGTGAAATAATTCACACCGAAAAAGAAACTTATCATAAGATATCACTCATGAAGATCCTGTAAACATGGCTACACAGGAACTGAGTTAGGAAAGAGAACAGAGTCTCACATTTAGAAAACACTCTTATGCCTGCTTAAGGGGAAAGGAGAGGTGGGGTGATGCATAAAACCAGAGTTTGATATAAGCACAGGTACCATTTCTAAAACCAACTGTGGAATAGACAAGACCTACACCTTCCTCAGTGAAAGGGACTCAAAACCCCATATTTCCCGCAGAGGAATAGATCTGACTAGTAAGAATCTTAAAACCTATGTATTGATATGTCTCTGTAAGGGAATCAAGTGTGTCTAGACTGGCATAAACATGGCAGCGAGAATCAGCTCAAACCCACTATAAAAAGGAATTTCAAAAACAAAACCAAAAAACAGGGAAATTCTTTACATTTCCTTCAGGGTCTCTGATGAAACCTGGAATGACACTATCTACAATGACAGCTGGATGTGGCATAAGTCTGGACACTTGGGAACGAGAGGATTGGTGAGATTGGGTGAGCAAATGCAGACCCTTTAAAGCAAAAATGCATGGCCCCCATTCCATGGGTCCCAACTCTCCATGTTGACGGGAATATTACTACAGCTATAACATGTACGGGAAACCTAGAGAATGGACACACAGTGAATACAAAATGTTTCTAAAACTCAACAAGTAGTCCCTCACCTGGTGCTCCGGTTTGACTTTCCAACTGCTTTGCTATCAATATCCCAACTTGGAGAGACAACACCTTTAACCTCCTGGTTTGCACAGGTTGCCAATTTCGCAGAGGATGGAAGGGAAGAGGGAGAACCAATGAGAGAGTAGCTGTTAGGCATTTGGACGGGCACATGTCACTCTAATTTCCCGGCAGGAAGAAGAATTAACCAGAGTCTCAGCCACCCACCGGGAACCAGTATAGTTCCTGAACCAAAATTTTGGACTTGCGTACAGCTCACAAAAAACGAGTTGAAAAATGGAGCTCAGGGGCACAGCAATTCACAAACTGGCAGAGTAATAAAGGACAACTCTCGTCCAAAAATCTGTTGAGGGAAGGCAGCGAGGCGGACTTGAAAGCGAGACAGAATAGCAGGAAACAGATTTCAAGAGGTACGTTGTAATCGCCTTTAAAGCACAGGAAGAGGGGCACAACTTCGACAATGACGCACTTGGCCAAAAAGGGCGTATGCGTTTTCTCCTGAATATATTCAGGAGAAAACGCATACGCCCTTTTTGGCCAAGCAAGCAAGCGGGCAATGCAAATCTGCACTACAAAGAAGAATCACTTCCCACCGGTCAAAAGGGACATCCACAAATGTGTAAAAACCAGAAAGGTAAGACAGGCCCTGGAGAAGAGGGAGCCTTGTTATGCTGATGGGCGGGATGTAAATTGCAAACTGCCTCACTGGAGGAGTGCATTGCGTTCCCTAATACAAGTAAACAACAGAGCTACAAAGCCAAGGGCACTTCCAGTCTAGGGAATATACCTTGGGAAAACTGAAAATCTATAAGACAGAGCCACTCCCAAATTTAGGGCTGCACTGCTTACAAGAACCTCAACTTGGGTACACCTTAAATATCCCAGGAAATGTTATAATGGTTCAAAAAACTGTGGTATTTATGTCCGATGGAATATCCCTCAGCTATGAAATCAATGTCATAAGACCAGGAGCAGCAAAGTGAGTGGATTCAGGTACGATGATTCTAAGTGAAATAAGTCACACAGAAAAAGAAACTTATCATAAGATATCACTTATGAAGATCCTGTAAACATGGCTACACATGAACTGAGTTAGGAAAGAGAACAGAGTCTCACATTTAGAAAACACTCTTATGCCTGCTTAAGGGGAAAGGAGAGGTGGGGTGATGCATAAAACCAGAGTTTGATATAAGCACAGTTACCATTTCTAAAACCAACTGTGGTATAGACAAGGCCTACACCTTCCTCAGTGAAAGGGACTCAAAACCCCATATTTCCCGCAGAGGAATAGATCTGACTAGTAAGAATCTTAAAACCTATGTATTGATATGTCTCTGTAAGGGAATCAAGTGTGTCTAGACTGGCATAAACATGGCAGCAAGAATCAGCTCAAACCCACTATAAAAAGGAAGTTCAAAAACAAAACCAAAAAAAAAGGGAAATTCTTTACATTTCCTTCAGGGTCTCTGATGAAACCTGGAATGACCCTATCTACAATGACAGCTGGATGTGGCATAAGGCTGGACACTTGGGACTGAGAGGATTGGTGAGATTGGGTGAGCAAATGCAGACCCTTTAAAGCAAAAATGCATGGCCCCCATTCCATGTGTCCCAACTCTCCATGTTGAAGGGAATATTACTACAGCTATAATATGTACGGGAAACCTAGAGAATGGACACACTGTGAATACAAAAGGCTTCTAAAACTCAAAGAGTAGTCCCTCTCCTGGTGCTCCGGTTTGACTTTCCAACTGCTTTACTATCAGTCTCCCAACTTGGAGAGACAACCCCTTTAAACTCCTAGTACGCACAGGTTGCCAATTTCGCAGAGGATGGAAGTGAAGAGGGAGAACCAATGAGAGAGTAGCTGTTAGGCATTTGGACGGACACATGTCACTCTAATTTCCCGTCAGGAAGAAGAATTAACAAGAATCCCAGCCACCCACCGGGAACCAGTATACGTCCTGAACCAAAATTTTGGACTTGCGTACAGCTCACAAAAAACGAGTTGAAAAATGGAGCTCAGGAGCACAGCAATTCACAAACTGGCAGAGTAATAAAGGACAACTCTCGTCCAAAAATCTGTTGAGGGAAGGCAACGAGGCGGACTTTAAAGCGAGGCAGAATGCAAGGAAACAGATTTCAAGAGGTACGTTGGAATTGCCTTTAAAGCACATGAAGAGGGGCACAACTTCGACAATGACACACTTGGCCAAAAAGGGCGTATGCGTTTTCTCCTGAATATATTCAGGAGAAAACGCATACGCCCTTTTTGGCCAAGCAAGCAAGCGGGCAATGCAAATCTGCAGTACAAAGAAGTATCACTTCCAACCGGTCAAAAGGGACATCCACAAATGTGTAAAAACCAGAAAGGCAAGACAGTCCCTGGAGAACAGGGAGCCTTGTTATGCTGAAGGGCGGGATGTAAAATGCCAACTGCCTCACTGGAGGAGTGCATTGCGTTCCCTAAAACAAGTAAACAACAGAGCTACAGAGCCAAGGGCACTTCCAGTCTAGGGAATATACCTTGGGAAAACTGAAAATTAATAAGAGAGAGCCACTCACAAATTTAGGGCTGCACTGTTTACAAGAACCTCAACTTGGGTACACCGCAAATATCTCAGGAAATGTTAAAATGTTTCGAAAAACTGTGGTATTTATGTACGATGGAATATCCCTCAGCCATGAAATCAATGTCATAAGACCAGGAGCAACAAAGTGAGTGGATTCAGGTACGATGATTCTAAGTGAAATAAGTCACACAGAAAAAGAAACTTATCATAAGATATCACTTATGAAGACCCTGTAAACATGGCTACACATGAACTGAGTTAGGAAAGAGAACAGAGTCTCACATTTAGAAAACACTCTTATGCCTGCTTAAGGGGAAAGGAGAGGTGGGGTGATGCATAAAACCAGGGTTTGATATAAGCACAGGTACCATTTCTAAAACCAACTGTGGAATAGACAAGACCTACACCTTCCTCAGTGAAAGGGACTCAAAACCCCATATTTCCCGCAGAGGAATAGATCTGACTAGTAAGAATCTTAAAACCTATGTATTGATATGTCTCTGTAAGGGAATCAAGTGTGTCTAGACTGGCATAAACATGGCAGTGAGAATCAGCTCCAACCCACTATAAAAAGGAATTTCAAAAACAAAACCAAAAAACAGGGAAATTCTTTACATTTCCTTCAGGGTCTCTGATGAAACCTGGAATGACCCTATCTACAATGACAGCTGGATGTGGCATAAGGCCGGACACCTGGGAGTGAGAGGATTGGTGACATTGGGTGAGAAAATGCAGACCCTTTAAAGCAAAAATGCATGGCCCCCATTCCTTGGGTCCCAACTCTCCATGTTGAAAGGAATACTACTACAGATATAACACGTATGGGAAACCTAGAGAATGGACACACTGTGAATACAAAAGGTTTCTAAAACTCAACGAGTAGTCCCTCTCCTGGTGCTCCGCTTTGACTTTCCAACTGCTTTACTATCAATCTCCCAACTTGGAGAGACAACCCCTTTAACCTCCTGGTACGCACAGGTTGCCAATTTCGCAGAGGATGGAAGGGAAGAGGGAGAACCAATGAGAGAGTAGCTGTTAGGCATTTGGAAGGGCACATGTCACTCTAATTTCCCGGCAGGAAGAAGAATTAACCAGAGTCTCAGCCACCCACCGGGAACCAGTATACGTCCTGAACCAAAATTTTGGACTTGCGTCCAGCTCACAAAAACGAGTTGAAAAATGGAGCTCAGGGGCACAGCAATTCACAAAATGGCAGAGTAATAAAGGACAACTATCGTCCAAAAAATCTGTTGAGATAAGGCAGGTAGGCGGACTTGAAAGAGAGACAGAATAGCAGGAAACAGATTTCAAGAGGTACATTGGAATCGCCTTTAAAGCACAGGAAGAGGGGCACAACTTCGACAATGACGCACTTGGCCAAAAAGTGCGTATGCGTTTTCTCCTGGATATATTCACAGGAGAAAATGCATACGCCCTTTTTGGCCAAGCAAGCAAGCGGGCAATGCATATCTGCACTGCAAAGAAGTATCACTTCCCACCGGTCAAAAGGGACATCCACAAAATGTGTAAAAAACAGAAAGGCAAGAGAGGCCCTGCAGAAGAGGGAGCCTTGTTATGCTGATGGGCGGGATGTAAATTGCAAACTGCTTCACTGGAGGAGTGCATTGCGTTCCCTAAAACAAGTAAACAACAGAGCTACAGAGCCAAGGGCACTTCCAGTCTAGGGAATATACCTTGGGAAAACTGAAAATCAATAAGACAGAGCCACCCCCAAATTTAGGGCTGCACTGCTTACAAGAACCTCAACTTGGGTACAACTTAAATATCCCAGGAAATATAAAAATGGTTCAAAAAACTGTGGTATTTCTGTAGGACGGAATATCCCTCAGCGATGAAATCAATGTCATAAGACCAGGAGCAGCAAAGTGAGTGGATTCAGGTACGATGATTCTAAGTGAAATAAGTCACACAGAAAAAGAAACTTATCATAAGATATCACTTATGAAGATCCTGTAAACATGGCTACACATGAACAGAGTTAGGAAAGAGAACAGAGTCTCACATTTAGAAAACACTTTTATGCCTGCTTAAGGGGAAAGGAGAGGTGGGGTGATGCATAAATCCAGAGTTTGATATAAGCACAGGTACCATTAATAAAACCAACTGTGGAATAGAGAAGACCTACACCCTCCTCAGTGAAAGGGACTCAAAACCCCATATTTCCCGCAGAGGAATAGATCTGACTAGTAAGAATCTTAAAACCTATGTATTGTTATGTCTCTGTAAGGGAATCAAGTGTGTCTAGACTGGCATAAACATGGCAGCGAGAATCAGCTCAAACCCACTATAAAAAGGAATTTCAAAAAGAAAACCAAAAAACAGGGATATTCTTTACATTTCCTTCAGGGTCTCTGGTGAAACCTTGAATGATCCTATCTACAATGACAGCTGGATGTGGCATAAGGCTGGAAACCTGAGACTGAGAGGATTGGTGAGATTGGGTGAGCAAATGCAGACCCTTTAAAGCAAAAATGCATGGCCCCCATTCCATGGGTCCCAACTCTCCATGTTGAAGGGAATATTACTACAGCTATAACATGTACGGGAAACCTAGAGAATGGACACACTGTGAATACAAAAGGTTTCTAAATCTCAACGAGTAGTCCCTCTCCTGGTGCTCCGGTTTGACTTTCCAACTGCTTTACTATCAATCTCCCAACTTGGAGAGACAACCCCTTTAACCTCCTGGTTCGCACAGGTTGCCAATTTCACAGAGGATGGAAGGGAAGAGGGAGAAGCAATGAGAGAGTAGCTGTTAGGCATTTGGACGGGCACATGTCACTCTAATTTCCCGGCAGGAAGAAGAATTAACCAGAGTCTAAGCCACCCACCGGGAACCAGTATAGGTCCTGAACCAAAATTTTGGACTTGCGTACAGCTCCCAAAAACGAGTTGAAAAATGGAGCTCAGGGGCACAGCAATTCACAAACTGGCAGAGTAATAAAGGACAACTATCGTCCAAAAAATAAGTTGAGGGAAGGCAGCGAGGCGGACTTGAAAGAGAGACAGAATAGCAGGAAACAGATTTCAAGAGTTACGTTGGAATCGCCTTTAAAATACAGGAAAAGGGGCACAACTTCGACAATGACGCACTTGGCCAAAAAGGGCGTATGCGTTTTCTCCTGAATATATTCAGGAGAAAACGCATATGCCCTTTTTGGCCAAGCAAGCAAGTGGCAATGCAAATCTGCACTACAAAGAAGTATCACTTCCCACCGGTCAAATGGGACATCCACAAATGTGTAAAAACCAGAAAGGCAAGACAGGCCCTGGAGAACAGGGAGCCTTGTTATGCTGATGGGCGTGATGTAAATTGCCAACTGCCTCACTGGAGCAGTGCATTGCGTTCCCTAAAACAAGTAAACAACAGAGCTACAGAGCCAAGGGCACTTCCAGCCTAGGCAATATACCTCGGGAAAACTGAAAATCAATAAGACAGAGCCACCCCCAAATTTAGGGCTGCACTGCTTACAAGAACCTCAACTTGGGTACACCTTAAATATCCCAGGAAATATAAAAATGGTTCAAAAACTGTGGTATTTATGTACGACGGAATATCCCTCAGCCATGAAATCAATGTCACAAGACCAGGCAAGCAAAGTGAGTGGATTCAGGTACGATGATTCTAAGTGAAATAAGTCACACAGAAAAAGAAACTTATCATAAGATATGACTTATGAAGATCCTGTAAACATGGCTACACATGAACTGAGTTAGGAAAGAGAACAGAGTCTCACATTTAGAAAACACTTTTATGCCTGCTTAAGGGGAAAGGAGAGTTGGGGTGATGCATAAAACCAGAGGTTGGTATAAGCACAGGTACCATTACTAAAACCAACTGTGGAATAGACAAGACCTACACCTTCCTCAGTGAAAGGCATTCAAAACCCCATATTTCCCGCAGAGGAATAGATCTGACTAGTAAGAAACTTAAAACCTATGTATTGATATGTCTCTGTAAGGGAATCAAGTGTGTCTAGACTGGCATAAACATGGCAGCGAGAATCAGCTCAAACCCACTATAAAAAGGAATTTCAAAAAGAAAACCAAAAAACAGGGAAATTCTTTACATTTCCTTCAGGGTCTCTGATGAAACCTGGAATGACCCTATCTACAATGACAGCTGTATTTGGCATAAGGCCGGACACTTGGGACTGAGAGGACTGGTGAGATAGGTTGAGCAAATGCAGACCCTTTAAAGCAAAAATGCATAGCCCCCATTCCATGGGTCCCAACTCTCCATGTTGAAGGGAATATTACTACAGCTATAACATATACGGGAAACCTAGAGAATGGACACACTGTGAATACAAAAGGTTTCTAAAACTCAATGAGTAGTCCCTCTCCTGGTGATCCTGTTTGACTTTCCAACTGATTTACTATCAATCTCCCAACTTGGAGAGACAACCCCTTTAACCTCCTGGTTCGCAAAGGTTGCCAATTTGGCAGATGATGGAAGGGATGAGGGAGAACCAATGAGAGAGTAGCTCTTTGGCATATGGACGGGCACATGTCACTCCAATTTCTCGGCAGGAAGAAGAATTAACCAGAGTCTCAGCCACCCACCGGGAACCAGTATAGGTCCTAAACCAAAATTTTCGACTAGCGTACAGCTCACAAAAAACGAGTTGAAAAATGTAGCTCAGGGGCACAGCAATTCACAAACTAGCAGAGTAATAAAGGACAACTATCGTCCAAAAATCTGTTGAGGGACAGCAACGAGGCGGACTTGAAAGCGAGGCAGAATAGCAGGAAACAGATTTCAAGAGGTATGTTGGAATCGCCTTTAAAGCACAGGAAGAGGGGCACAACTTCGACAATGACGCACTTGGCCAAAAAGGGCGTATGCGTTTTCTCCAGAATATATTCAGGAGAAAACGCATACGCCCTTTTTGGCCAAGCAAGCAAGCGGGCAATGCAAAGCTGCTCTACAAAGAAGTATCACTTCCCACCGGTGAAAAGGGTCATCCACAAATGTGTAAAAACCAGAAAGGCAAGACAGGCCCTGGAGAACAGGGAGCCTTGTTATGCTGATGGGCGGGATGTAAATTGCCAACTGCCTCACTGGAGGAGTGCATTGCGTTCCCTAAAAGAAGTCAACAACAGAGCTACTGAGCCAAGTGCACTTCCAGTCTAGGTTATATACCTTGGGAAAACTGAAAATCAATAAGACAGAGCCACCCCCATATGTAGGGCTGCACTGCTTACAAGAACCTCAACTTGGGTACACCTTAAATATCCCAGGAAATATAAAAATGGTTCAAAATACTGTGGTATTTATGTACGATGGAATATCCCTCAGCCATGAAATCAATGTCATAAGACCAGGAGCAGCAAAGTGAGTGGATTCAGGTACGATGATTCTAAGTGAAATAAGTCACACAGAAAAAGAAACTTATCATAAGATATCACTTAAGAAGTTCCTGTAAACATGGCTACACATGAACTGAGTTAGGAAAGAGAACAGAGTCTCACATTTAGAAAACACTCTTATGCCCGTTTAAGGGGAAAGGAGAGGTGGGGTGATGCATAAAACCAGCGTTTGATATAAGCACAGGTACCGTTTCTAAAACCACCTGTGGAATAGACAAGACCTACACCTTCCTCAGTGAAAGGGACTCAAAACCCCATATTTCCCGCAGAGGAATAGACATGACTAGTAAGAATCTTAAAACCTATGTATTGATATGTTTCCATTAGGGAATCAAGAGTGTCTAGACTGGCATAAACATGGCAGCGAGAATCAGCTCAAACCCACTATAAAAAGGAATTTCAAAAACAAAACCAAAAAACAGGGAAATTCTTTACAATTCCTTCAGGGTCTCTGATGAAACCTGGAATGACCCTATCTACAATGACAGCTAGATGTGGCATAAGGCTGGACACTTGGGACTGAGAGGATTGGTGAGATTGGGTGAGCAAATGCAGACACTTTAAAGCAAAAATGCATGGCCCCCATTCCATGGGTCCCAACTGTCCATGTTGAAGGGAATATTACTACAGCTATAACATGTTCTAGAAACCTAAGGAATGGACACATTGTGAATACAAAAGTTTCTAAAACTCAACGAATAGTCCCTCTCCAGGTGCTCCCGTTAGACATTTCAACTGATTTACTATCAATCTCCCAAATTGGCGAGACAGCCCCTTTAAGCTCCTGGTTCGCACAGATTTCCAATTTTGCAGAGAATGGAGGGGAAGTGGGAGAACCAATGAGAGAGTAGCTGTTAGGCATTTGGACGGGCACATGTCCCTCTAATTTCCCGGCAGGAAGAAGAATTAACCAAAGTCTCAGCCACCCACCGGGAACCAGTATACGTCCTAAACCAAAATTTTTGACTGGCGTACAGCTCACAAAAAACGAGTTTTAAAATTGAGCTCAGGGACACAGCAATTCACAAACTGGCAGAGTAATAAAGGACAACTATCGTCCAAAAATCTGTTGAGGGAAGGCAACGAGGCGGACTTGAAAGCGAGGCAGAATAGCAGGAAACAGATTTCAAGAGGTACGTTGGAATCGCCTTTAAAGCACAGGAAGAAGGGTACAACATCGACAATGACGCACTTGGCCAAAAAGGGCGTATGCGTTTTCTCCTGAATATATTCAGGGGAAAACGCATACGCCCTTTATGGCCAAGCAAGCAAGCGGGCAATGCAAATCTGCACTACAAAGAAGTATCACTTCCCACCGGTCAAAAGGGACATCCACAAATGTGTAAAAACCAGAAAGGCAAGACAGGCCCTGGAGAACAGGGAGCCTTGTTATGCTGATGGGCGGGATGTAAATTGCCAACTGCCTCACTGGAGGAGTGCATTGTGTTCCCTAAAAGAAGTCAACAACAGAGCTACTGAGCCAAGGGCACTTCCAGTCTAGGGAATATACCTTGTGAAAACTGAAAATCAATAAGACAGAGCCACCCCCATATTTAGTGCTGCACTGCTTAAAAGAACCTAAACTTGGGTACACCTTAAATATCCCAGGAAATATAAAAATGGTTCAAAATACTGTGGTATTTATGTACGATGGAATATCCCTCAGCCATGAAATCAATGTCATAAGACCAGGAGCAGCAAAGTGAGTGGATTCAGGTACGATGATTCTAAGGGAAATAAGTCACACAGAAAAAGAAACTTATCATAAGACATCACTTATGAAGTTCCTGTAAACATGGCTACACATGAACTGAGTTAGGAAAGAGAACAGAGTCTCACATTTAGAAAACATTCTTATGCCTGCTTAAGGGGGAAGGAGAGGTGGGGTGATGCATAAAAACAGAGTTTGACCTAAGCACAGGTACCATTTCTATAACCAACTTTGGAATAGACAAGACCTACACCTTCCTCAGTGAAAGGCATTCAAAACCCCATATTTCCCCCAGAGGAATAGATCTGACTAGTAAGAAACTTAAAACATATGTATTGATATGTCTCTGTAAGGGAATCAAGTGTGTCTAGACTGGCATAAACATAGCAGCGAGAATCAGCTCAAACCCACTATAAAAATGAATTTTAAAAACAAAACCAGTAAACAGGGAAATTCTTAACAATTCCTTCAGGGTCTCTGATGAAACCTGGAATGACCCTATCTACAATGACAGCTGGATGTGGCATAAGGCTGGACACTTGGGACTGAGAGGATTGGTGAGATTGGGTGAGCAAATGCAGACCCTTTAAAGCAGAAATGCATGGCCCCCATTCCATGGGTCCCAACTCTCCATGTTGAAGGGAATATTACTACAGCTATAACATGTACGGGAAACCTAGAGAATGGACACACTGTGAATACAAAAGGTTTCTAAAACTCAACGAGTAGTCCCTCTCCTGGTGATCCGGTTTGACTTTCCAACTGCTTTACTATCAATCTCCCAACTCGGAGAGACAACCCCTTTAACCTCCTGGTTCGCACAGGTTGCCAACTTGGCAGATGATGGAAGGGATGAGGGAGAACCAATGAGAGAGTAGCTGTTTGGCATATGGACGGGCACATGTCACTCCAATTTCCCGGCAGGAAGAAGAATTAACCAGAGTCTCAGCCACCAACCGGGAACCAGTATAGGTCCTGAACCAAATTTTAGACTTGCGTACAGCTCACAAAAAATGAGTTGAAAAATGTAGCTCAGGGGCACAGCAATTCACAAACTAGCAGATTAATAAAGGACAACTATCGTCCAAAAATCTGTTGAGGGAAGGCAACGAGGCGGACTTGAAAGCGAGGCAGAATAGCAGGAAACAGATTTCCAGAGGTACGTTGGAATCAGCTTTAAAGCACAGGAAGAGGGGCACAACATCGACAATGACGCACTTGGCCAAAAGGGCATAGGCGTTTTCTCCTGAATATATTGAGGAGAAAACGCATACACCCTTTTTGGCCAAGCAAGCAAGTGGGCACAGCAAATCTGCACTACAAAGAAGTATCACTTTCCACAAGTCAAAAGGGACATCCACAAATGTGTAAAAACCAGAAAGGCATGACAGGCCCTGGAAAACAGGGAGCCTTGTTATGCTGATGGGCGGGATGTAAATTGCCAACTGTCTCACTGGAGGAGTGCATTGTGATCCCTCAAACGAGTAATCAACAGAGCTACAGAGCCATGGGCACTTCAAGTCTAGGGAATATACATTGGGAAAACTGAAAATCAATAAGACATAGCCACCCCAAAATTAAGGGCTGCACTGCTTACAAGAACCTCAACTTGGGTACACCTTAAATATCACAGGAAATATAAAAATGGTTCAAAAAATTGTGGTACTTTCGAACGATGGAATATCACTGAGCCATGAAATCAATGTCATAAGACAAGTAGCAGCAAAGTGAGTGGATTCAGGTACGAAGATTGTAAGTGAAATAAGTCACAGAGAAAAAGAAACATCATAAGATATCACTTATGAAGATCCTGTAAACATAGCTACACATGAACTGAGTTAGGAAAAAGAACAGAATCTCACATTTAGAAAATACTCTTATGCCTGTTTACGGGGAAAGGAGAGGTGGGGTGATGCATAAAACCAGAGTTTGGTATAAGCACAGGTACCGTTCCAGAAACCAACTATGAAATAGACTAGACCTACAGCTTCCTCAGTTAAAGGGACTCAAAACTCTATATTTCCCACAGAGGAATAGTTCTGACTAGTAAGAATCTTAAAACCTATGTATTGATATGTCTCTGTAAGGGAATTATGTGTGTTTAGACTGGCTTAATCATGGCAGCGAGAATCAGCTCAAACCCACTATAAAAAGGAATTTCAAAAACTATACAAAAAAACAGGGAAGTTCTTTACAATTCATTCAGAGTCTCTGATGAAACCTGGAATGACCCTGTTTACAATGACAGCTGGATGTGGCATATGGCTGGACACTTGGGACTGAGAGGATTGTTGAGATTGGGTGAGCAAATGCAGACCCTTTAAAGCAAAAATGCATGGCCCCCATTCCATGGGACCCAACTCTCCAGGTTGAAGGGAATATCACTACAGCTATAACATGTACGGGAAACCTAGAGAATGGACACACTGTGAATACGAAAGGTTACTAAAACTCAACGAATTGTCCCTCTCCTGGTGCACCGGTTTGACTTTCCAACGGATTTACTATCAATCTCCTATCTTGGAGAGACAGCCCCTTTAACCTCCTGGTTCGCACAGGTTGCCAATTTGGCAGAGGATGGAAGGGAATATGGAGAACCAATGAGAGACTAGCTGTTAGGCATTTGGACGGGTACATGTCACTCTAATTTCCCGGCAGGAAGAAGAATTAACCAAAGTCTCAGCCACCCACCGGGAACCAGTATACGTCCCGAACCAAAATTTTGGACTTGCGTACAGCTCACAAAATACGAGTTGAAAAATTGAGCTCAGGGGCACAGCAATTCACAAACTGGCAGAGTAATAAAGGACAACTATCGTCCAAAAATCTGTTGAGGGAAGGCAACGAGGCGGACTTGAAAGCGAGGCAGAATAGCAGGAAAGAGATTTCAAGAGGTACGTTGGAATCGCCTGTAAAGCACAGGAAGAGGGGCACAACTTTTTGAATATTGCACTTGGGCAAAAAGGGCGTATGTGTTTTCTCTCCTGAATATATTCAGGAGAAAATGCATACGCCCTTTTTGGCCAAGCAAGCAAGCGGGCAATGCAAATCTCCACTACAAAGAAGTATCACTTCCCACTGGTAAAAATGGACATCCAGAAAATATGTAAAAACCAGAAAGGCAAGACAGGCCCTGGAGAACAGGGAGTCTTGTTAGGCTAATGGGCAGAATGTAAATTTCTAAATGCCTCTCTGGGGGAGTGCATTGTGTTCCCTAAAACAAATAAAAAACTGAGCTTCAGAGCCAATTGCAGTTCCAGTCTAGGGAATATACATTTGGAAAAATGAAAATCAGTAGGACAGAGCCACCCCAAAATTTAGGGCTGCACTGCTTACACGAACCTCAACTTGGGTACACCTTAAATGTCCCAGGAAAGAAAAAAATGGTTCAAGAAATTGTGGTACTTACGTACGACTGAATATCCCTTAGCCATGAAATCAATGTCATAAGGCCAGTAGCAGCAAAATGAGTGGATTCAGGTACAATGATTCTAAGTGAAATAAGTCACATTGAAAAAGAAACTTATCATAAGATATCACTTACAAAGGTCCTGTAACAATGGCTACACATGAACTGAGTTAGGAAAGATAACAGAGTAACAAATCTTATCATATGTTATCACTCATAGGGTGAATGTACACATGGCTACACATGAACTGGATTAAAAACCAACAGAGTCACACATTTAGAAAACAATCTTCTGCCTGCTTAAGAGGAAAGCCGAGGTTGGGTGATGCATAAAACCACAGTTTTAAATTAACACAGATACTGTTACCTAAACCAAGTATGTAATAGACAACACCTACTCCCCGCACAATGAACTGGACTCAACAACCCCTATTCATTGCAGAGGAATATATCTGACTCTAAGAATTTTAAAACATATATATTCTCATGTCTCCACAAAGAAAGCATATGTGTGTATAATGGCATGAACACAGCACTGAAATTCAGCTAAACCACCTTATAAAAATAAGTTTCAAAAGCAAAATGCAAAAACAGTGAAACAGAGAGAAATCTTAAAAATTACGTTCAGGGCCTGTGATCCAACCTGGATTGACCACCTTTACACCCACAGCTGGATGAGACATAAGACTGGACACTTGGGGCTGACAAGATTGCTGAGGTTGTGTGAGCAAAAGAACGCCACTTAGAGCAATACTGTGTGCTACGCATTCTAGTGGTCTCAACTCTCCAGGTTTAAGGGAATATTCCTACAGTTAAAACATGCAAGGGAAACCCAGTGGATGGTACACTGTGTAATTAGGAAAGTTTCCTAAAAGGTACCTCATTTTTCCTTTCGTCGTGCTCGGCTTCAAAATTCCATCTGCATTACTAAAAATCTCCCCACTTGGAGTGTCAGCGCCTTTACCCTCCTTTTATGCACAGTTTGCAAATTGTGCAGAGGATGAACAGGAAGAGGGGAAACAAATGAGAGATTAGCTGTAGGTGTTTGGATGGGCACATATCACTCTACTTTCCCATCAGGAAGAAGCATTAACCAAAGGCTCAGCCTGAAGCCGTGGAACCAGACTAGGGCCTAAAGCCATCCTGCGCTATTGCAGCCAGCTCACAAATAGGCAGTTTGAAAAATGGATATCAGGGGCACAGCAATTCACAAACTTGCAGAGTTATAAAGGACAACTATCATCCAGAAATATATTCAGGTAAGGTCGTGAAGAGGATTTGAATGCAAGGCAGAATTGAAGGAAACAGATTTCAAGAGGTACATTGGAGTCATCTTTAAAGCACATGAAAAGCGACAGAACTCCAACAACGTTGCCCTTGGCAGAAAAGGGAGTATATATATTTTCTTGAATATATTCGGGAAAAAATGCATACGCCCTTTTTGGCCAAGCAAGCCATCAGGCATTGAAAATCCACACTACATAGAAGTGTCCCTTACCTCCAGTCAAAAGGGCCTTCCACAAATAGTGTGAAAACCACAAATGCAGGACAGGCCATGGAGAAAAGGGAGCCTGGTTACACCGATGGACAGGATGTAAATTGCCAACAGCCTCTCTGCAGAACTGTATGTTGTTTTCTAAAACAGAGCTACAGAGCATAGCACACTTCCACTCATGGGCGTGTATTTTGGGAAAACTAAAAATCCGCAACACACAGCCAGCACAAAGTTTAGGGCTGCTCTGTTTACAAGAACCTCGACTTCGGTACACTTTAAATATCCCAGGAAAGGAAAAAAATGGATATAGATGTTGTGGTACTTATATACAATGGAATGTCACTCAGACATAAAATCAATGTCATAAGGCCAATAGCAGCATAATGAGTGGCTTTAGGTACGATGATGCTAAGTGAAATGAGCCACAAAGAAACAGAAACTTATTGTAATATATCACTTATAGAGGGAATGTAAACATGGCTACACATGAACTGAATTTCAAAAGAGAACAGAGTTACACATTTAGAAAACACACTTATGCCTCCTTAAGGGGAAAGGTGACGTGGGATGATGTGTAAAAGCAGAGTTTGAAATTAGCACAGATACCATTCCATATACCAAATATGTAATAGACAAGACCTACTCCTTTCTCAATGAACTGGACACAAAACACCCTATTCACTGAAGAGGAATTTATCTGACTGGTAACAATCTTGAAACCTATGTATTTATATGTCTCCATAATGGAATCAAGTGTATGTAGATTGGCATAAACACAGATCAATGGAACAGGACAGAAAGCCCAGAGTTAAACCTACATACCTATGGCTATCTCATCTATGACAAAGGAGCTAAGGATATACAATGGAGAAAAGACAGTCTGTTCAGTAATTGGTGCTGGGAAAACTGGACCCCTACACATAAAAGAATGAAATTAGAACACTCCATAACACCATACACAAAAATAAACTCTAAATGGATTAGAGATCTAAATATAAGAGCAGACACTATAAAACACTTAGAGGAAACCATAGGCAGAACACTCTATGACATAAATCACAGCAAGATCCTTTTTGACTCACCTTCTAGAGAAATGGATATAAAAACAGAAATCAACAAATGGGACCTAATAAAACTTAAAAGCTTTTACACGGTACAGGAAAACATAAACAAGATGCAAAAACAACCCTCAGAATGGGAGAAAATATTTTCAAATGAAGCAATTGACAAAGGATTAATCTCCAAACTTTACGAGCACCTCATGTAGCTCAATATCACAAAAACAAAGAACCCAATCCAAAAACGGCCAGAAGACCTAAATAGACATTTCTCCAAAGAAGATATACAGATTACCAAGAAACACATGAAAGGATGCTGAACATCACTAATCATTAGAGAAATGCAAATCATAACTATCGTGAGGTATCACCACACAGCAGTCAGAGTGGCAATCATCAAAAAAATCTACAAAACAATAAATGCTGGAGAGGCCTTTATTGGAGAAAAGGGAACACACTTGCACTGTGGGTGGGAACGTAAATTGATATGGGCACTATGGAGAACAGTACGGAGGTTCCTCTAAATAACTAACAATAGAGGTACCATACGACACAACAATCCAACTACTGGGCATTTGCCTTGCGAAAACCATAATTCAAAAAGAGTTATGTACAAAAAAGTTCATTGCAGCTCTATTTACAATAGCTTGGACATGGAAGCAACCTAAGTGTCCATCGGCAGATGAATGGATAAAGAAGATCTGGCACATATATACAATGGAATATTACTCAGCCATAAAAAGAAGCAAAACTGAGTTATTTGTACTGAGGTGGATGGACTTAGAATGTGTCCTACACAGTGAAGTAAGTCAGAAAGGGAAAAACAAATACTGTATGTTAACAGAGATATACGGAATCTAATGAAGAAAAAAAAGATTTTGAAGAACCTAGTGGCAGGACAGGATTAAGGACACAGACATAGAGAAAGGTCTTGAGGACACCGGAAGGGGGATGGGTAAGCTGAGACGAAGTGACAGAGTGGCATGGACATAAACACATTACCAAATGTAACACTGATAGCTACTGAGAATCAGCCACATAGAACAGGGAGATCAGCTCGGTGCTTTGTGACCACATAAAGGGGTGTGATATGGAATGTGGGAGGGAGATGCAAGAGGGAGGGGATCTGGTGATATTTGTATACGTATAGCTGATTCACTTTGTTATACAGCAGAAACTAACACTCCATTGTAAAACAATTATACTCCAATAAACGTGTAAAAGAAAAAAAAAGCAAAAGAAAGCCCAGGGATAAACCTACACACCTATGGTCAACTAATCTATGACAAAGGAGGCAAGACTATACAATGGAGATAAGACAGTCTCTTCAATCATTTGTGCTGGGAAATATGGACAGCTACATGTAAAAGAATGAAATTAGAACACTCCCCAACACCATACATAAAAATATATTCAAAATGGATTAGAGACCTTAATGTAAGACCGGACAGTATAAAACTCTGAGAGGAAAACTTACGAAGGATACTCTGACGTAAATCACAGCAAGATCTTTTTTGATCCACCTCCTATAGTAATGAAATAAAAAAGTAAACTAAACAGATGGGATCTAATGAAATGTAAAAGCTTTTGCAAAGCAAAGGAAACTACAAACAAGACGAAAAGACAACCCTCAGAATGGCAGAACATATTTGCCAATGAATCAATGGACAAATAATTAATCTCCAATATATATAAACAGCTCATGCAGCTCAATATTAATAAAACAAACAACCCAATACAAAAATGGAAGAAGATCTAAATAGACATTTCTTCCAAGAAGACATAGAGATGGCCAGTACGCACATGAAAATCTGCTCAACATCACTAATTATTAGAGAAATGGAAATCGAAACTACAATGAGGTATCACGTCACACCTGTTAGAATGGGCATCATCAGAAAATCTACAAACAACAAATGCTGGAGAGGGTGTGGAGAAAAGGAACCTTCTTCCACTATTGCTGGGAATGTAAATCGATATAGTCTCTATGGAGAACAGTATGGAGGTTCCTTAAAAAACTAAAAATAGAATTACCATATAATCCAGCAATCCCACTACTGGGCATATACCCAGAGAAAACCATAAATCAAAAAGACACATTCACCACAATGTTCATTGCAGTACTATTTACAATAGCCAGGTAATGAAAGCAACCTAAGTGCCCACAGACAGATGAATGGATAAAGATGTGGTACATATATACAATGGAATATTACTCAGCCATACATAGGAATGAAATTGGGTCATTTGTAGAGACCTTGATGGATCTAGAGACTGTCATACAGAGTGAAGTAAGTCAGAAAGAGAAAAACAAATATTGTATGTTAATGCATATATGTGGAACCTAGAAAAATGGTAAAGACGAACCGGTTTCCAGGGCGGAGATAGAGACACAGATGTAGAGAACAAACATGTGGACACCAAGGTGGGAACGACATGTGAGGGTGGTGGTGGGATGAATTGGGAGACTGGGATTCACATTTGCACACATATGTATAAAATAGATATCCAGTAAGAACCTGCTGTATAAAAGAAATAAATAAATTTTAAAAAAATTAAAAATAAATAAATAACATTTAATAAAATAAACCAAAAAACGTTTTTCCCTTCACATAGATGTCTTTATATTAATGCATTATTTCCATGTTTATATCTCCAAATTAAAAAAAAAAGAGGAATAAATAAAATCTACCTTGAACCAAAAAGAAAAAAAGAAAAAAAATAAATAAACAGAACCCCACAGTTACACAGAGGATAATCGTATCAGGGCACTTGCTACAGTTGTAAAAAATTCTTAAGTTGGTCAGAGGTGGGAAATCGTCTCCCATGCAGTGAGCAGCGCTCCCCCCCCACAAGGAACATCCTCATTGCAAAGCTGGGGGACTGTGTCGAGGCATCTGTGAGTAAATGTGAGCTGAGCCCCAGTCCTGCTGCAGCTGAACTCTCCCCACCCTTTCCAGGTAAAACAGCTGAATATGTACAAGAACTTGCAAGCCTAGAAGAAGGGCTGTGGAGCCACACCAACGACAGCACGCATGCCGACTTGGTGCCTGCTGGCCAGCCAGGATGGTCCTGGCCCCAGATGCTCTTCTGGAAGCTTTCCATTTCCCTACCTGAGATACCCCTCCTGCCATGGCCCCCACTGCTTTTTTACTTCCTCACCTCTGCCTGGGGAGAAATTCCAGCGGCAGGTATGGGTGACACATCCTCTTCTTTAGCAGGTGGCAGCCTGGCAACTCCTGCAGAAAGTCCAGCAGAGCCCCACTCACACTGGGCCACCCACAAAGCCATGGCCCCTCACTCCCTCCCATCACCCCAGCCCCGACACTGCTGACGGGGCAGAGAATATGGCGTCAGGCACAGCTACAGGGGCTCTTGCTGACTGGAGAGGTGTTTATATTGACCTCAACCAAGGCACACCTGGGGAGGGCTGGCAGGCAGTGTCAGGCTGCCCAAATCAGCCAATCCTCACCCCTCAGAGGATCACAGCTGCAGAAAATGAAACTTGCTAAACGGGCCACGGCCAAGGAACAGGTGTGGGCTCTTGAGAGTCAGGATAGAAAAGGGGCTTCAGCTGCGGCTTTTTTTCTCATCATTTTATCTGGTCCATGAGTGGAAAACAACTACAAGAAGACCCTATACTAATGAGAGGAACCCAGGAGTCAGGGAGAGGAGTGATGGTGGGTGGAGACAGAGGCCTGGTGCCCTGGCTGCAGTGGAAGCGTCTGGAAGACCAGGCCGAGAGAGGCTGCACAGAGTGATAGCCAGGGTCACAGACCTGTCAGGGCTGCTGTTTGTTAGTTCAAGTCCTGCTCTGAGGCGTTCTGTGTCAGCTGTGAGCGACAGGTGAGCTGGGGGTTCTCTGCAATGTCGGCTATGTGCACAGTTCCTGTGTGTCCAGCCCTGCTAGGGTACCTGCCCAGGGGAGCTCCGTATCCTGGGAAGGGCCTGGATATGAGAGCCCAATAGGCTGCTGGGTAACTGCACAGGTGAGCTCCATACCCTGGGAGGGACTTGACCACGAGGGCCCAGTGGGCTGTGGGGTGGGGGGTGCAGCCCTGCAGGGCTCCATATCCTGGGATTGGCCTGACCACGAGAGTCCCATTGGCTGCTGGGGACCTGGTAAAGGATATCAGGACAGTCAGTGAAGCCACCGAGGATATACATCCAGTAGCTCCTATTTCCTACACCCTGCTGGTCATTCTACCATCCACCAGGCCATGGCATTCTGTATTAGACTTCAATGAATCCTTCTTCTGTATTCCATTCATCTCAGAGTCACAAGGATTTTTGGTTTGTCAGTGGCAGGACACAACATGCAACCAAAGCAATAATGCTGGGCCGTCCTTCCCCAATGGTTCAAAAATACCCACACCATCATTGGGGAAATGTCCTCTAAAGACCTAAAAGTTCTACCTCTGTAAAAGGGAACCCTCCTTCAATATGCAGAGGACATTCTGATCGCCAGGCCTACTAAAGACGCCTCTGAACTACCTAGTCAAGAAAGGATAGAAGGTGTCCAAGAAAAAGGCTCAAATATCCCAAGCTAAGGTGTCATGCCTAGGCTTCATTGTCACAGATATTCGGAGAAACACATGCCAGGATAGGGAAGAAGCCATTTGCAGCCTTACCTCTTCTAAAACTAGAAGACAGCTTAGGGGTTCCTGGGGAGGCCATGGTTTTCTGCATCTGGATCCCTAACTACAGTCTAATAGCTGGGCCTCTACATGAAACACTGACACGAAAAGATGATGATCCTTTTGAATAGAATCCAGAAGCAGCCTTTCAAGAATGGAAAGAGCAGTCAATTCAGACCCTTGCCCAGGAACTCCCTAATTTAGCTAAACCCTTTGACCTTTACATACCCGGTCATAGGTTAATCGCCCTTGGAGCCTTAGTGCAAAAACTGGGACCACTTGAAATGGAGCAACACAAGAATGCCCTTCAGGTATGATAAACTATGGTCACCAAGGGCTTTGCCCACCGACTCATCAGGCCAGGATACTGGGGTATCTAAAAAGCTGAATCAGAAGCCCGCAAGGCCAGCTCCCTCCTCAGGGAAAAGGACCCCACGTGGTGATCCTAACCACCCATCATGCCCTGAAGTTGAAGGGGTCGCTCTGTGGACACACTGACCTCGAGTGTGGAGGCCCTCCAACTCCAACCTCCAGAGAGACAAACGGGGGCAACAGGCCACCAAAATGACTCGTGTGACCATCACTTGACCTGGAGTTTCTCTCAGAAAACAACAAGACTGTGCCCCGAAAGAGCAGACTACTGCTTGCAGGACTTACTGCACCCAGAGGGGTGCTAATAAGCTTGGCGGGGGAAACATATATCATGCTTTCACCACAGAAAGCCCTACAGACACCGCGGTGATGGTGGTCAATATGACCGGCTGGACTGCTGGCTACTTCTAAAGGCCGTTGACTCAGTGGACGTCATGGTCCTGGATCACCACTGACCTTTGACTGTCTGAGATTTGTGTGGGCAGGGCTCTGACACATGGTGCTGTGTGTACATTAATTCAGGGACCTAATTAAAGAAAGCACAGACTAGTGGTCAGAGCATCTAGGCTGGCAAAAAACGTCAGCCTAAGGTCGCCGAACAAATGAGGGGTGGGGTGATACCTGCCACCGCAGCATCTCTGTGCATCTCTTTTCTGGACCCTTAAAGGTCATTAGAATCTATAACACTTCCAATGCTGGTGCTCAGGTGGACGAGACGTGAGGCAGGAGTCCTTGGGACAATCAACCTCTCCTGGAGGCCGGTGGGGAGACGTTTTGCCCCTCCCCCCATGTATCAGGGCTCCCACCACAGCATGAAGCAGTTACAAAAGAGGGGTCTGCACCCTCAACACCCCAAGAATGAGGAACAGAACCAAAAGCCGAGGAGGTGTTCAACTCCGGCAACGTTCATTAAAAACTCCTGGGAGATAAAAAGAGAATCTGGGCAATAAAATAAAGTCTAACCTGTGTTTCCTTTGTGCTTTGTCTAATTTCACGTGCTCCTTGGGTTCCGCATGCAGAGGTCCCACACCCGGCACTTCAGACCCGATTTCCTAGTTCAGAATGTCTGGGTCGACACCTCTTCTAGCGGGGTCCCATGCAGACTCCGCGGCATAGAGCCTGAGCTGCAGCCAACCCAGCCCTCGAGAGCTCCATCCCCTCCCTCCCACTGACGCTGCCGGGATCCCTACACTGCAGCCCAGCCCACAGCCCGTGGGGGAGTGCACGCTCTCACCTCTCCTTTCTGTTTTCAAAATAATGTTTCCTTTGCTTCTGAACCAAACTCAGTCTTGATCTGTTGGCTCCAATGACACTGGGCTCGGGGACTCCTGTTGGGGTCCACTCTGGAGGATCAGTAACAGAAATTGAGAACATTGTAACTTCAATGAACAGATGTGTGAGCCAAACTGTAGTTAACATAGAGCAGTGTATATCGCTCGGGTAAAATAAGATGTTTCTAAGACTTACATTTGATATTTCCATCACCTTCCTATAAGCAAGTTCAGTGAAGACGTTGGTCTTATTTGTCAGGTCAACATTAGAGAAATGAAGTGATTTATTTCCATGGATGTACATCGAATACTCTTGGCTGAAGCTTCAATCGTGTTTTCAATGCTTTTCCATTGAAAATGATACCTCTCTTTCAGATCCCCCATTTCTGAGAAGTATAAAATCTTATAATTTATTATAACCAAAGGGGAAAGGTAGGAGAAGGGATAAATTAACAGTTTGGGATTAACACATACACACTGCTATGTATAAAATAGATCATCAACAAGGAACTACTGTATAGCACAGGTAACTACACTGAATATTTTGCAATAACCTATAAGGGGAAATAATCTGAAAAATAATAGATATTTTTATTGACATCATCTATCAATGACAGACAAAATGTAACCAAAGCAAGGCCAATGGTGAGCGCTTCTGACCCTGAAGATTTCAATCATCTAAAGTTTGGGCTCTGCCTATTTCCCAAGGCCCTTAATGGGCATGCGTGTAGCCGTAGCTTAAAAATTCCCCAGTTTGGGGTTCGGGGAGGCACTGATGTGGAAAAATCCCTGGTGTCCTCCTTACATGCACGGGACCCTTCCTACAGCTAAAACATGCATGTCACACCTAGAGGATGGTACACCATTTGATCGGAAAGAGTTTGGAAAAGGCACCTCATCTCCTCATCGCCTGGTGCTTGGGTTCACCCCTCCAACATCTTTCCTAACAACCTCCTCACTTGGGGATATCAACACCGTCAACATCCTGTTGCACACAGTTTGGAATTTGTCCAGAGGATGAAGCGGAAGGATGAGAAAAATTTAGAGACAAGTCTTAGGTGTTCGGACAGGCACATGCCACTCTAATTTCCAATCCGGAAGACAAATTCATCAAAGGCTAGAAATGCCCACGCAAACAGAATAGGGCTAGAGGAAATCCCGCTGTTTTGTGTCCAGTTTCCAAAAACACAAGTTGAATAATGGAACTCAGGGGCACTAAAATTCATGAAACTGCAGAGTTGAAAATATCTATCGTCTAAAAATGTCTTGAGGTAAGTCACAGAAAAGGACTTGTAAGCAAGGGAGTGTGGCAGGAAACATATTTAACAGGTAGAAAGGACTCCCCGTTAAAGTATAAGAAAAGGGTCTGAACTTCGCCAATGATGCAGTTGGCCAAAAAGGGCGTATGCATTTTTTCTGAATATATTCAAGTAAAGGCCATACACACTTTTTATCCAACCAAACAGGTGGACACTGGAAATCAATACTACAAAATGTATCAGTTCACATCAGTCAGAAGGGCCATCCACGTAAAGTGTAAACACCATAAATGCAGGACAGGGCAAGGAGAAAAGGGAGCCCTGTGAGGCTGATAGTGGAAATGCAATTTGCCAACAGCCACTCTGGCGAAGTGTATTGTGTTTGCTAAAACATCTAAAAAATGAGCTACAGAGCATAGGGCACTTGCACTCATGGGCGTATACCTTGGGGAAAACAAAAATGGACAGAAAACAGGCACCCCAACGTTTACCACCTCTCTGTTAAAAAGGGCCTCAACTTGGATATAACCTAAATGTCCCTGGAAAGAAAAAATGGATAAAAGAGGTGGGGTACTTATGTAGAGTCGAATATGACTCATCCAGAAATCAATGAAATAAGGCCAGTTGGAACAACTCTGGAGGAGTTACATACGATCATTCTAAGTGACATATGTCAGAAAGAAAAAGACACATATCATAAGATGTCACTTAAAAGTGGAATCAAAAATGGCTACACATGAAATAAATTACAATACAGAAACATAGTCAAATATGTAGAAAATAGACATAAGGCTGCTAAATGGGAAAGATGGGGAATGGTGAGGTATTATCCAGGAGGTTGAAATTAGCAAAGATACCATTCCAAGTACCAAATTGAATAACTGACAAGGCCTACACGGTACCTCAAAGAACTGCACTCAGTCCACTCAAGTCACTGGAAAATAATACATATGACGGGTAAGCATCTGAAAAGGAATTTATTGTTGTCTCACAGTACATGAATCAAGTGGATGTACAGGAGCAAAAAACAGAGCTTTGAAAATCAGCTGTAACCAATATAAAAATAAATTTAAAAATAATTATTAAAACAGTGAGACAGACAAAAATTCTTACAACTTTTGTTGAAGGTCTACGATGTAACATGAATTGAACACATGTAGACCCACAGCAGGATGATATATAAGGCTGGAAGCTATGCACGCTAAGAGATGTTAGAGAGGCTTGGTGAGAAAATGCAGACCTTTTAAAGTAATACTGCCTGGTACCCATTCCATGGGTCCCAAATCTGCAGGTTCAAGGGAATCTTCTGACAGTGAAAACATGCCTGGGAAACTGAGATGAATGTACACCATGTGCTCAGGAAAAGGTGTCTAAAATGCACCTCATTTTTGATCTCCTGGTGCTGAGGTTCGCCATTCCAGCCACATTACTAACAATCTCCCCACTTGGAGAATCAGCACCTTTAACCTCCTGTTTTACACAGTTTTCAATTTGTGCAGAGGATAAATGGGAAGAGGGGGAACCAATGAGAGGTTAGCTGTAGGAGTTTTGACAGGCACATGCCACTCCATTTTCCCATTCGGAAGAAGAATTAACCAAAGGCTCAGCCTGCCTCCCCAGAACCGGAATAGGGCCGGAAGCAATCCAATGGTTTGGCATACAACACACAAAAAAAGCGAGTTGCAAAATGCAGCTCAGGAGCAGACAATTCAAAGACCTGCAAATATATAAACGATAACCAACGTCCAAAAATATATTCAGGTAAGGCAACGAAGAGGATCTGAATGAGAGGCAGAATTGCAGGAAACAGATTTCAAAAGGTAGATTCTACTCACCTTTAAATCATATGAAAAGCAGCAGAATTTCTAAAATGATGCAGTTGGGCAAAAGGGTGTATCTGATTTTTTCGTGAATATCTTCAGGAAAAAGACACAGACAGAGATTTTGGCCAACCAAGCAAGAGGGAAATGCATATCCGCACAACAAAGAAGTTTCAATTTCCACTGCTCAGAAAGGCCATCCAAAAAATGTGTACAAACCAGAAATGCAGGAGAGGCCATGGGAAACAGGGAGCCAAGTCACGCTGATGGGTGGGGTATAAATATCCAAGAGCCACTCTGAAGAAGTGTATGCTGTTTCCTAAAACATCTAAAATACAAAGCCCGCGAGCAAAGGGGACTTCAACTCATGGGCATATAACTTGGGAAGACTAAATATCAAGAAGACACAGGCACCCCAAAGTTTAGGGCTGCTCTGCATACAAGAACCTCAACTTTGGTACACCTAAAATATCCCAGGAAAAACAGAAATGCATAAAGAACTTGTGGTAATTTTGTACAACGGAATATCACTCAGACGTGAAATCAATGTATATAAGGCCAGTAGCAGCATAATGAGTGGATTTAAGTATGATGATTCTAAGGGAAATTAGTCACACAGAAAAAAGAATCTTATCATAAGATATCACTTATAGAGGAAATATCAATATCACAACACATGAACTGAATTAGGAAAGAGAACAAAGTCTCACGTTTAGAAAAATAAATCTTATGCCTGCTTCAGGAGAAAGGAGAGGTGGGGTGATGCATAAAACCAGAGTTTGATATTAACACAGGTACCATTCCATAAACCAAATACAGAATAGACAAGACCTACAACTTCCTCAGTGAACGGGACTCAACACCCCTATTTCCCGCATAGGTATATATCTGACTAGTAAGAATCTTAAAACCTATGTATTAATATGTCTTCGTAAGGGAACCAATTGTGTCTAGACTGTCATAAACAAGTCAGTGATAATCAGCTCAACCCCATTATAAAAATGAATTTCAAAAACAAAACCAAAAAACAGCGAAATTCTTACACAATTCCTTCAAAGGTTCTGATGAAACCTGTAATGACCCTATCGGCAAAGACAGCTGGATGAGATATAAGGCTGGAGACTTGGGACTGAGAGGACTGGTGAGATTGGGAGAGAAAATGCAGACCCTTAAAGTAGTAATGCATGCAACCATTCCATGGGTCCCAAATCTCCAGGTAGAAGGGAATATCACTACAGTTATAACATGTATGGGAAACCTAGAGAATGGACAACCTGTCATGGCAAAAGTTTCTAAAACTCTCCTAATTTTTCTTCTCCTGCTCCAGTTTGGTATTCCAACTGCTTTACTATCAATCTACCAACTTAGGAGAGTCAGCCCCTATAACCTCCTGGTGCACACAGTTTGCTAATTGTGCAGAGGATGAAAGGGAAGAGGGAGAACCTATCAGAGAGTAGATGTAGGCATTTGGACGGGCACATGTCACTCTAATTTCCCGTCAGCAAGAAGAATTAACCAAAGCCTCAGCCACCCACAGGGAACCAATATAGCCACCCCTGGAACCATTATAGGTCCTGAAGCAAAATTGTGGATTTGCGGCCAGCTCACAAAAATGGGATTTGAAAATTGGGGATCAGGGGCACAGCAATTCACAAACCTGCAGAGTTATAAAGGACTACTCTCTTCCAAAATCTCTTGAGGGAAGGTAAAGAAGGGGACTTGAAAATGAGGCAGAATTGCACAAAACATATTTCAAGAGGTAAATTGGAATCGCCTTTAAAGTACAGGAAAAGCATCACAACTTGGACAGTGATGCCGTTGGCCAAAAAGGGCGTATGCCTTTTCTCCTGAATATATTCAGGAGAAAACGCATACGCCCTTTCTGGCCAATTAAGCAAGCACACAATGCAAATGCACACTACAAAGTATTGTCACTTCCCACCGGTCAAAAGGGACATCCGAATATCTGTAAAAACCAGAAAGGCAAGAGAGAGTTGACAAGGGCATGAAGCAATGTGATCCCAATGGTTATGGAGGAATGTAATGACAAGCACATGGAACATTGTGATGACAAGATTATGTAGCATTTTGCTGACAAAGGCAAGGAGCATTGTGATGACAAGCTTCATGGAGCACTGTGATGACAAGTGTCACGGAGCATTGTGATTACAGGGATCATGGAGCATTGGGATGACAAGGGCATGGATCACTGTGATGACAAGTGTCACGGAGCATTTTGATGACAAGAGTCCCAGATCGTTGTGTTGTCAGGGTTCATGGAGCGTTGTGATGACAGTGGTCATGGAGCATTGTGATGACAGTGGTCATGGAGCATTGTGATGACAGGGTTCATGGATCACTGTGATGACAAGTGTCACGCAGATTTCTGATGACAATCTTGTGGAGTATTGTGATGACAATGGCATGGAGCATTGTGATAAAAAGGGCATGGATCATTGTGATGAAAAGGGCATGGAGACTTGTCATGAGAGTTTTCAATGAGCATACTGATGACAATTTCCAGGGAGCATTGTGATGACAAGTGTATTGAGAATTGTGATGACATAGGTCATGGAGCATTGTGATGAGAAGTCCATGGATAATTGTGGTAACCAGCATCATGGGGCGTTGTGATGACAAGTTTTATGGAACATTGTGATCACAGGGATTTGGAGCATTGTGATGACAGAGGTCATGGAGAATTTTGATTTCATTGTGATGACAATAGCATGAAGCATTATGATGATGGGCATGGTGCATTGTGATGACAGGGTTCATGGAGCACTGAGATGAAAAGTGGCATGGAGTATTGTTATTACAGGGGACTTGGAGCATTGTGATGAAAAGGGCATGGAGCATTGTGATGAGAAGGCCATGGAGCATTCTTATGACATGCGTCACGGAGCTTTGTGATGACATGGGCATGGAGCATTGTGATTGCTGGGGTCTTGGAGCATTGTGATGACAAGGGTCATGGAGTCTTGCGATGACAAAGCCATGGAACATTGTGATTGCAGAGGTTATGGAGCATTGTTATGACAGTGGTAATGGAGCATTGTGATGACAAGGGCATGGAGCATTGGTCTGAAAAATTTCATGGATTATTGTGATGAGAGTGGGCATGGAGCATTGTGATGACAAGTGCACGGAACACAGTGATACATGTGTCTTGGAGGATTGCAATAACAAAGGCATGGTGCATTGTGATGAGAAGGGCATCGAGCATTGTGATGACAAGCGTCATGGAGCTTTGTGATGACAACACCATGGAGCAATGTGATGAGAGGTTTCATGGAACTTTGCGATGACAATGGCATGGAGCATTGTGATGCCAAAGGTCATGGAGCTTTGTGATTACATTGGCCATGGAGCATTTTGATGACAAGTGTGTGGTGCATTGTTATGAGAAGGGCAGGGAGCATTGTGATGACAGGGTCATGGAGCAATTGGATGTAATGGTCATGAAACATTTTGATGACAGTGTTTATGGAACATTGTGATATTAGGGGTCATGGAGCATTGTGATCAAAAGGGTCAAGGAGCATTGTGATGACAAGGGTTATGGAACATTGTGATGTCAAGTGTCATGGAGCATTGTGATGATAAGGGCATGTAGCACTGTTGTGACAAGGGTCATGGAACATTGTTATGACAGGGATGTGGGAGTATTGTGATGATTAGCGATGGAACATTGTGATATCAGTGGTGAGAGAGCATTTTGATGAGATGAGCATGGAGCATTGTGATGACAAACTTGTGGAGCATTGTGATGAGAAATGCATGGCACTTTGTGATGACATGGGTCAGGAGCATTGTGCTGACAAATGCATGGAGCACTGTGATGACAAGGTTTATGGAGCATTGTGATGACAACGATGTGGAGCATTGTGATGACAAGGGCATGGCACATTGTGATGCCATCGGTCATGGAGTACTGTGCTGACAAAGGCATGGAGCATTGTGATGACAAGGGTCACCGAGAATTGTGATTAAATGTTCATGGAGCATTGTGGTGACAATTGTCACAGAGCCTTGTGATGACGAGGGCATGGATCATTGTGATGACAAAGGTCATGAAGCACTGTGATGACTGGAGTCACGGAGCATTGTGATGACCTGAGTCATAGAGCATTGTGATAAAAGAGCATGGAGCATTGTGATGAAAGGGGCATGGAGCATTTGTTTGACAATTTTCACGGATTATTGAGATGACAGTGGGCATGGTGAATTGTGATGACAAGGGCATCGAGCATTGTGATGAGAAGGTCATGGAGTACTGTGAAGACAGGTGTTGGAGCATTGTGATGACATATGTCATGGTCCATTGTGATGACAATGGATAGGAGCATTGTGATGCCAAGTGTCATGGAGGATTGTGATGACAAAGGTAACGGAGCATTTTGATGAAAAGGGCTTGGAGCATTTTGATGACAAGAGTCATGGAGCATTGTGATGACAATGGCCATTGAGAATTTTGATGACAAGTTCATGAAGTATTATGAGGACAATCACATGGAGCTTGCTATGACAGGGGTCATGGAGAATTGCGATGACAAGTGCATTGAGAATTGTGATGACAAAGCATGTAACACTGTGATGAGAAGTGTCATGGAGCATAGTGATGCCAAGAACGTGGAGAATTGTGCTGACACGGGACATGGAGCATTGTGATGACCAGGGCTTGGAGCATTGTGATGGCAAGACCGTGGAGCATTGTGATGAGAAGACCACGGGTAACTGTGATGACGAGCGTCATGGAGCACTGTAATGACAAGGGGTACGGAGCATTGTGATAACAGGGGTCAAGAAGCATTGTGATGACAAGGGTCAGGGAGCACTCTGATGACAAGCTTGTGGAGTATTTTGATGACAAAGGCATGGAGCATTGTGAAGAAAACGGCATGGGGCATTGTGATGAAAAAGGCATGGAGCCTTTTCATGACAGGTTTCAAGGAGCATTCTGACAACAAGTGTCAGGGAGCCTTGTGATGACAAAGGTCATGGAGCATTGTGACGACAAGCACATGGAGTATTGTGATGACAAGCACATGGAGCTTGCTATGACAGGGGTCATGGAGCATTGCGATGACAAGGGCATAGAGAATTGTGATGACAAAGCATGTAACACTTTGATGAGAAGTGTCATGGAGCATAGTGATGCCAAGAACGTGGAGAATTGTGATGACAGGGACATGGAGCAGTGTGATAACAAGAGCATGTAATGTTGTGATGAGAAGTGTCATGTAGCATCGACATGACAAGGACGAGGAGAATTGTGATGACAAGGGACATGGAGCATTGTGATAACTAGGGCATGGTGCAATGTGATGACAGGGGCCATGGTGCATTCTGACATAAGATATCACTTATGAAGGGAATGTAAACATGGCTACATATGAACTGAATTAGGAAACAGAACAGAGTCTCAGATTTAGAAAACACTCTTATGCTTGCTGAAGGGGAAAGGAGAGGTGGGGAGATGCACAAAACCAGAGTTTGATATTAGCACAGGTACCGTTCCATAATCCAAATACAGAATAGACAAAACTACTCCTTCCGTAGTGAACGGGACTCAAAACCCCTATTTCCAGCAGAGGAATATATCTGACTACTAAGAATCTTAAAATCAGTGTATTTATATGTCTCTGTAAGGGAATCAATTGTGTCTAGACCGCCAAAAACAAGTCAGGGAAAATCAGCTCAACCCCATTATAAAACTGAATTTGAAAAACAAAACAAAATAAAAAAAACAGCGATATTCTTAAATAATTCCTTCAAGGGCTCTGATGCAACCTGGAATGACACTATCTACAACGACAGCTGGAAGAGACATAAGGCTGGACACATGGGACTGAGGGGATTGGTGCGATTGCTGGCGAAAATGCAGTCCGTTTGAAGCCATAATGCGTGCCACCCATTCGATGGGTGCCAACTCTGCAGGTTGAAGGTAATATTACTACAGCCATAAAATGTACGGAAAACCTAGAGAGTGGACACACTGTGAATACGAAAGGTTTCTAAAACTCAAAGAACAGTCCCTCTCCTGGTGCTCCGGTTTGACTTTCCAACTGCTTTACTATCAAACTCCCAACTTGGCGAGACGGACCCTTTAACCTCCTGGTTCCCACTGGTTGCCAATTTGGCTGAGGATGAAAGGGAAGAGGGAGGACAAAAGAGAGAGTAGCTGTTAGGTATTTCGACGGGCACATGTCACTCTAATTTCCCGGTAGGAAGAAGAATTAACAAAAGTCTCAGCCATCCACCGGGAACCAGTATAGTTCCTGAACCAAAATTTTGGACGTGCGTTCAGCTCACAAAAAAACGAGTTGAAAAATGGAGCTCAGGGGCACAGCAATTCACAAACTGGCAGATTAATAAAGGACAACTATCACCCAAAAATCTGTTGAGGGAAGGCAACGAGGCCAACTTGAAAGTGAGGCAGAATAGCAGGAAACAGATTTCAAGAGGTACGTAGGAATTGCCTGTAAAGCACAGGAAGAGGGCACAACTTTGACAATGATGCACTTGCACAAAAATGGCGTATGCGTTTTCTCCTGAATATATTCAGGAGAAAACACATACGCCCTTTTTGGCCAAGCAAGCAAGCGGGCAATGCAAATCTGCACTATAAAGAAGTATCTCTTCCCACCCGTCAAAAGAGACATCCACAAAATGTGTAAAAACCAGAAAGGCAAGACAGGCCCTGGAGAACAGGAGCCTTGTTATGAAGATGGGCGGGAGGTAAATTGCCAACTGCCTCAGTGGAGGAGTGCGTTGTGTTCCCTAAAAGAAGTAAACAACAGAGCTACAGAGCCAAGGGCATTTCCAGTCTAGGGAAAATACCTTGGGAAAACTGAAAATCAATATGGCAGAGCCACCCCCGAATACAGGGCTGCACTGCTTACTAGAACCTCAACTTGGACACACCTTAAATATCCCAGGAAATATAAAAATGGTTCAAAAAATTGTGCTACGTACGTACGATGGAATATCCCTCAGCCATGAAATCAATGTCATAAGACCAGTAGGAGCAAAGTGAGTGGATTCACGTACGATTATTCTAAGTGAAATAAGTCACACAGAAAAAGAAACTTATAATAAGATATCACTTATGAAGAACCTGTAAACATGGCTACACATGAACTGAGTTAGGAAAGAGAACAGAGTGTCACATTTAGAAAACACTCTTATGCCTGCTTAAGTGGGAAGGAGAGGTGGGGTGATGCATAAAACCAGAGTTTGATATAAGCACAGGTACCGTTCAAAAAACCAACTATGGAATAGATAAGATGTACACATTCCTCAGTGAAAGGGACTCAAAACCCCATATTTCCCGCAGAGGAATAGATCTGCCTAGTAAGAATTTTAAAACCTATGTATTGATATGTCTCCCTAAGGAAATCTGGTGTGTCTAGACTGGCATAAACATGGCAGTGAGAATCAGCTCAAACCCACTATAAAAAGGAATTTCAAAAACAAAAAAAATAAACAGGGAAATTCTTTGCAATTCCTTCAAGGTCTCTGACAAAACCTGGAATGACCCTATCTACAATGACAGCTGGATGTGGCATAAGGTTGGACACTTGGGACTGCGAGGATGGGTGAGACTGTGTGAGCAAATGCACACCCTTTAAAGCAATAATGCATGGCCCACATTCCATGGGTCCCAACTCTCCAGGTTGAAGGGAATATTACTACAGATATAACATGTACAGGAAACCTAGAGAATGAAACACTGTTAATACGAAAGGTTTCTAAAACTCAACGAATAGTCCCTCTCCTACTGCTCCTGTTTGACTTTCCACCTGCCTTACTATCAATCAACCAACTTGCAGAGACAGCCCCTTTAACATCCTGATTCACACAGGTTGCCAATTAGGCAGAGGATGGCAGGGAAGAGGGAGAACCAATGAGAGAGTAGCTGTTAGGCATTTGGACGGGCATATGTCATTCTAATTTCACGGCAGGTAAAAGAATTAACCAAAGTCTCAGCCACCCACCGGGAACCAGTATAGGTCCTGAACCAAAATTTTGGACTTGCGTTCAGCTCACAAATAACGAGTTGATAAATGGAGCTCAGGGGCACAGCAATTCACAAACTGGCAGATTAATAAAGGACAACTATCATCCAAAAATCTGTTGCGGGAAGGCAACAAGGCGCTCTTGAAAGCGAGGCAGAAGAGCAGGAAACTGATTTCAAGAGGTACATAGGAATCGCCTCTAAAGTACAGGAAGAGGGGCACAACTTCGACAATGATGCACTTGGCCAAAAAGGTTGTATGTGTTTTCTCCTGAATATATTCTGGAGAAAATGCATACGCCCTTTTTGGGCAAGCAAGCAAGCGGGCAATTGAAATCTGCACTACAAAGAAGTATCACTTCCCACTGGTCAAAAGGGACATCCACAAAATGTGTAAAAACCAGAAAGGCAAGACCGGCACTAGAGAACAGGGAGCCTTGATATTCCTATCAGCGTGATGTAACCTGCCAACTGACTCAGTGGAGAGTGCCCTGTGTTCCCTAAAACAAGTAAACAAAAGAACTACAGAGCCAAGGGCACTTCCAGTCTAGGGAATATACCATGGGAATGCTGAAAATCAATAAGACAGAGCCACCCCCAAATTTAGGGCTGCACTGCTTACAAGAACCTCAACTTGGCTACACCTTAAATATCCCAGGAAATATAAAAGTGGTTCAAAAAATTATGGTACTTACGTATGATGGAATATCCCTCAGCCATGAAATCAATGTCATAAGACCAGAAGCAGCAAAGTGAGTGAATTCAGGTACGATGACTCTAAATGAAATAAGTCACACAGAAAAAGAAACTTATCATAAGATATAACTTATGAAGATGCTGTAAACATGGCTACACATGAACTGAGTTTGGAAAGAGAACAGAGTCTCACATTTAGAAAACACTGTTATGCCTGCTTAAGGGGCAAGCAGAGGTGGGGTGATGCATAAAACCAGAGTTTGATATAAGCACAGGTACCGTTCCAAAAACCACCTATGGAATAGACAAGACATACACCTTCCATTGAAAGGGACTCAAAACCCCATATTTCACAAAGAGGAATATATCTGACTAGTAAGATTCTTAAAACCTATGTATTGATATGTCTCCATAATGGAATCAAGGGTGTCTAGACTGGCGTAAACATGTCAGTGAGAATAAGTTCAAACTCACTATAAAAAGGAATTTCAAACACAAAACAAAAAAACAGCGAAATTCTTTACAATTCCTTCAGGGTCTCTGATGAAACCTGGAATGAACCTATCTACAATGAAAGCTGGATGTGGAATAATGCTGGACACTTGGAACTGAGAGGATTGGTGAGTTTGTGTGAGCAAATGCAGGCCATTTAAAGCAATAATGCATGGCCCCCATTCCATGGGTCACAACTGTCCAGGTTGAAGGGAATATTACTACAGCTATAACATGTATGGAAACCTAGAGAATGGACACACTGTGAATACGAAAGGTTTCTAAAACTCAACAAATAGTCCTTCTCCTGAGGCTCTGGTTTGCCTTTCCAACTGCTTTACTATCAAACTCCCAACAGGGAGAGACAGACCCTTTAACTTCCTGGTTCGCACATGTTGACAATTTGGCAGAGGATGGAAGGGAAGAGAGAGAACCAATGAGAGAGTAGCTGTTAGGCATTTGGACGGGCACATGTGACTCTAATTTCCCGGCATGAAGAAGAATTAACCAAAGGCTCAGCCACCCACCGGGAACCAGTATAGGTCCTGAACCAAAATTTTGGACTTGGGTTCAGCTCACAAAAAAACGAGTTGATAAAAGGAGCTCAGGGTCACAGCAATTCACAAACTGTCAGAGTAATCAAGGACAACTATCGTCCAAAAATCTGTTGAGGGAAGGTTACGAGTCGGACTTGAAATCGAGGCAGAATAGCAGGAAACTGATTTCAAGAGGTACGTAGGATTCGCCTGTAAAGCACAGGAAGAGGGGCACAACTTCGACAATGATGCACTGGGGCAAAAAGGGCGTGTGCATTTTCTCCATAATATATTCAGGAGAAAATGAATATGCCCTATTTGGCCAAGCAAGCAAGTGGGCAATGCAAATCTGCACTACAAATAAGTATCACTTCCCAATGGTCAAAAGGGACATCCACAAAATGTGTAAAAACCAGAAAGGCATGACAGGCCCTGGAGAACATGGAGCCTTGTTATGCTGATGGGCGGGATGTAAATTGCCAACTGCCTTACTGGAGGAGTGCATTGTGTTCCCTAAAACAAATAAACAAGAGAGCTACAGAGCCGAAGGCACTTCTAGTCTAGGGAATATACCGTGGAAAAACTGAAAATTAAACAGACAGAGCCACCCCCAAATTTAGGGCTGCACTGCTTACAAAAACCTCAACTTGGGTACACCTTTAATATACCAGGAAATATAAAAATGGTTCAAAATATTGTGATACTTTCGTACGATGGAATATACCTCAGCCATGAAATCAATGTCATAAGACCAGTAGCAGCAAAGTGAGTGGATTCAGGTACAATGATTCTAAGTGAAATAAGTCACATAGAAAAAAAAAACTTATGATAAGATATCACTTATGAAGATCTTGTAAACATGGCTACACTTGAACTCAGTTAGTAAAGAGAACAGAGTCTCACATTTAGAAAACACTCTTATGCCTGCTTAAGGGGGAAGGAGTGGTGGGGTGATGCATAAAACCAGAGTTTGATATAAGCACAGGAACCGTTCCAAAAACCAACTATGGAATAGATAAGACATACACATTCCTCAGTGAAAGGGACTCAAAACCCCATATTTCACGCAGAGGAATTGATCTGCCTGGTAAGAATTTTAAACATATATATTGATATGTCTCTGTAAGGGAATTAGTTGTGTCTAGACTGACATAAACATGGCAGTGAGAATCAGATCAAACCCAATATAAAAAGGATTTCAAAAACAAAAAAATAAACACGGAAAATCTTTGCAATTCTTTCAGGGTCTCTGATGAAACCTGGAATGACCCTATCTACAATGACAGCTGGATGTGGCATAAGGCTGAACAATTGGGACTGCGACTATTGGTTAGATTGGGTTAGGAAATGCAGACCCTTTAAAGAAATAATGCATGGCCCCAATTCCATGTGTCCCAGCTCTCCAGGTTGTAGGGAATATTAGTACAGCTATAACATGTACAGGAAACCTAGAGAATGGACACACTATTAATACGAAAGGTTTCTAAAACTCAAAGAATAGTCCCTCTCCTGGTGCTCCGGTTTGACTTTCCAACTGCCTTACTATCAATCTGCCAACTTGGAGAGACAGCCGCTTTAACCTCCTGATTCGCACAGGTTGCCAATTTGGCAGAGGATGGAAGGGAAGAGGGAGAAACAATGAGAGATTAAATTTAGGCATTTGGACGAACATATGTCAATCTAATTTCCCGGCAGCAAGAATAATTAACCAAAGACTCAGCCACCCACTGGGAAACAGTATAGGTCCTGAACCAAAATTTTGTACTTGCATTCAGCCCACAAACAACGAATTGATAAATGGAGCTCAGGGGCACAGCCATTCACAAACTAGCAGAGTAAAAAAGGACAACTATCGTCCAAAAATCTGTTGAGAGAAGGCAACGAGGCGGACTTGAAAGCGAAGCAGAATAGCAGGAAACTTATTTCCAGCGGTATGTAGGAATCACCTGTAAAGCACAGGAAGAGGGGCACAACTTCGACAATGATGCACTTGGCCAAAAAGGGCGTATGCATTTTCTCCTGAATATATTCAGGAGAAAACGCATACGCCCTTTTTGGCCAAGCAAGCAAGTGGGCAATTCAAATCTGCACTACAAAGTAGTATCACTTCCCACCGTTCAAAAGGGACATCCACAAATTGTGTAAAAACAAGAAAGGCAAGACAGGCCCTGGAGAACTGGGATCCTTGTTATTCTGATCAGCGTGATATATACTGCCAAGTGACTCAAAGGAGGAGTGCATTGTGTTCCCTAAAAGAAGTAAACAACAGAACTACAGAGCCAAGGGCACTTCCAGTCTAGGGAATATACCTTGGGAAAGCTGAAAATCAATAAGACAGAGCCACCCCCAAATTTAGGTCTGCACTGCTTACAAGAAACTCAACTTGGGTACACCTTAAATATCCCAGGAAATATAAAAATGGTTCAAAAAATTGTGGTACTTACGTACGATGGAATATCCCTCAGCCATGAAATCAATGTCATAAGAGCAGTAGCAGCAAAGTGAGTGGACTCAGGTACGATGATTCTAAGTGAAATAAGTCACACAGAAAGAGAAACTTTTCATAAGATATCACTGATGTAGATCCTGTGAACATGGCTACACATGAACTGAGTTAGGTAGGAGAACAGAGTCTCACATTTAGAAAACACTTTTATGCCTGCTTAAGGGGGAAGGAGAGATGGGGTGATGCATAACACCAAAGTTTGATATAAGCAAAGGTACCATTCCAAAAACCAACTATGCAATAGAAAAGACCTAAACCTTCCTCAGTGAAAAGGACTCAAAACCCATATTTCCTGCAGAGGAATATATCTCCGTAGTAAGATTCTTAACACCTATGTATTGATATGACTCCATAAGGGAATCAAGTTGTGTCTCGACTGTCATAAACATGGCAGCGAGAATCAGCTGAAACCCACTATAAAAAGGAAATTCGTAAACAAAACCAAAAAACAGGGAAATTCTTTACAATTCCTTCAGGGTCTCTGATGAAACCTGGAATGACCTTAACTACAATGACAGCTGGATGTGGCATAAGGCTGGACACTTGGAACTGAGAGGAATGGTGAGTCTGTGTGAGCAAATGCAGATCCTTTAAAGCAATAATGCATGGCCCCCTTTCCATGGGTCCCAACTCTCCAGGTTGAAGGGAATATTACTACAGCTATAACATGTACGGGAAACCTAGAGAATGGACACACTGTGAATACAAAAGATTTCTAAAACTCAACGAATAGTCCCTCTCCTGGTGCTCCGCTTTGACCTTCCAACTGCTTTACTATCAATCTCCCAAATTGGAGAGACAGACCCTTTAACCTCCTGGTTCGCACAGGTTGAAAATTTGGCAGACGATGGAAGGGAAGAGGGAGAACCAATGAGAGAGTAGGTGTTAGGCATTTGGTGGAGAACATGTCTGTCTAATTTCCCGGCAGAAAGAGGAATTAACCAAATTCTCAGCCACCCACCGGGAAGCAGTATAGGTCCTGAACCAAAATTTTCGACTTGCGTTCAGCTCGCAAAAACCGAGTTGAATAATATAGCTCAGGGCCACAGCAATTCACACACTGGCAGATTAATAAAGGACAACTATCATCCAAAAATCTGTTGAGGGAAGGCAAAGAGGCTGCCTTGAATGAGAGGCAGAATAGCAGGAAACAGATTTCAAGAGGTACATAAGAATTGCCTGTAAAGCACAGGAAGAGGGACACAACTTCGACAATGATGCACTGGGGCAAAAAGGGCGTGTGCGTTTTCTCCAGAATATATTCAGGAGAAAATGAATATGCCCTATTTGGCCAAGCAAGCAAGTGGGCAATGCAAATCTTCACTACAAATTTGTATCACATCCCAACGGTCAAAAGGGACATCCACAAAATGTGTAAAAACCAGAAAGGCAAGACAGGCCCTGGAGAACAGGGAGCCTTGTTATGCTTATGGGCGGGATGTAAACTGCCAACTGCCTTACTGGAGGAGTGCATTGTGTTCCCTAAAACAAATAAACAACAGAGCTACAGAGCCGAAGGCACTTCCAGTCTAGGGAATATACTGTGGGAAAACTGAAAATCAAAAAGACAGAGCCACCCCCAAATTTAGGGCTGCACTGCTTTCAAGAACCTCTACTTGGGTACAACTTAAATATCCCAGGAAATATAAAAATGGTTCAAAAAATTGTGGTACTTACGTACGATGCATTATCCCTCAGTCATGAAATCAATGTCATAAGACGAGGAGCAGCAGAGTGAGTGGATTCAGGTACGATGATTCTAGGTGAAATAAGTCACACAGAAAAAGAATCTTATCATAAGATATCACTTATGAAGATCCTGTAAACATGGCTACACTTGAACTCAGTTAGGAAAGAGAACAGAGTCTCACATTTAGAAAACACTCTTATGCCTTCTTAAGGGGGAAGGAGTGGTGGGGTGATGCATAAAACCAGAGTTTGATATAAGCACAGGTACCGTTCCAAAAACCAACTATGGAATAGGTAAGACATACACATTCCTCAGTGAAAGGGAATCAAAACATCATGTTTCACGCAGAGGAATTGATCTGCCTGGTAAGAATTTTAAACATATGTATTGATATGTCTCTGTAAAGGAATCAGTTGTGTCTAGACTGGCATAAACATGGCAGTGAGATTCAGCTCAAACCCACTATAAAAAGGAATTTCAAAAACAAATCAAATAAACACGGAAAATCGTTGCAATTCTTTCAGGGTCTCTGATGAAACCTGGAATGACCCTATCTACAATGAGAGCTGGATGTGGCATAAGGCTGCACACTTGGGACTGCGACTATTGGTGAGATTGGGTGAGGAAATGCCGACCCTTTAAAGAAATAATGCATGGCCCCCATTCCATGGGTCCCAACTCTCCAGGTTGAAGGGAATATTTGTACAGCTATAACATGTACAGGAAACCTAGAGAATGGACACACTATTAATACGAAATGTTTCTAAAACTCAAAGAATAGTCCCTCTCCTGGTGCTCCGGTTTGACTTTCCAACTGCCTTAATATCAATCTCCCAACTTGGAGAGACAGCCACTTTAAGCTCCTGATTCGCACAGGTTGCCAATTTGGCAGAGGATGGAAGGGAAGAGGGAGAACCAATGAGAGATTAAATGTTAGGCATTTAGACGGGCATATGTCAATCTAATTTCCCGGCAGGAAGAATAATTAACCAAAGTCTCAGCCACCCACTGGGAAACAGTATAGGTCCTGAACCAAAATTTTGTACTTGCGTTCAGCCCACAAATAACGAATTGATAAATGGAGCTCAGGGGCACAGCAATTCACAAACTAGCAGAGTAATATAGACAACTATCGTCCAAAAATCTGTTGAGAGAAGGCAACGAGGCAGACTTGAAAGCGAGGCAGAATAGCAGGAAACTGATTTCAAGAGGTATGTAGGAATCACCTGTAAAGCACAGGAAGAGGGGCACAACTTCGACAATGATGAACTTGGCCAAAAAGGGTGTATGCGTTTTCCCCTGAATATATTCAGGAGAAAACGCATACACCCTTTTTGGCCAAGCAAGCAAGTGGGCAATTCAAATCTGCACTACAAAGAAGTATCTCTTCCCAGCGGTCAAAAGGGACATCCACAAAATGTGTAATTAAAAGAAAGGCAAGACAGGCCCTGGAGAAAAGGGATCCTTGTTATTCTGATCAGCGTGATATATACTGCCAAGTGACTCAAAGGAGGAGTGCATTGTGTTCCCTAAAACAAGTAAACAGCAGAACTACAGAGCCAAGGGCACTTCCATTCTAGGAAATATACCTTGATAAAGCTGAAAATCAATAAGACAGAGCCACCCCCAAATTTTGGGCTGCAATGCTTACAAGAACCTCAACTTTGCAACACCTTAAATATCCCAGGAAATATAAAAATGGTTCAAAAAATTCTGGTACATATGTACGATGGAATATCCCTCTGCCATGAAATCAATGTCATAAGATAAGTACTACCAAAGGGAGTGGATTCAGGTACGATGATTCTAAGTGAAATAAGTCACACAGAAAAAAGAATCTTATCATAAGATATCACTTATGAAGATCCTGTAAACATGGCTACAACTGAACTGAGTTAGGAAAGAGAACAGAGTCTCACATTTAGAAAACACTCTTATGCCTGCTTAAGGGGGAAGGAGAGGTGGGGTGATGCATAAAACCATAGTTTGATATATGCACAGGTACCGTTCCAAAAACCAACTGTGGATTGGACAAGACCTACACCTTCCTCAGTGAAAGGGACTCAAAACCCCATATTTCTCGCAGAGGAATAGATCTAACTAGTAAGAATCTTAAAATCTATGTATTAATATGTCTCCGTAAGGGAATCAAGTTAGTCTAGACTGGCATAAACATGACAGCGAGAATCAGCTCAAAACCACTATAAAAAGTAATTTCACACACAAACAAAAAAACAGGGAAATTCTTTACAATTACTTCAGGGTCTCTGATGAAACCTGGAATGACCCTATCTACAATGACAGCTTGATATGGCATAAGTCTGGACACTTGGGACTGATAGGATTGGTGAGATTGGGTGAGCAAATGCAGACCCTTTAAAGCAATAATACATGGCCCCCATTCAATGGGTCCCATCTCTCCAGGTTGAAGGCAATATTACTACAGCTATAACATGTACGGAAAATCAAGAGAATGGACACACTGTGAATATGAATGGTTTCTAAAACTCAACGAATAATCCTTCTCCTGGTGCTCTGGTTTGACTTTCCACCTGCTTTACTATCAATCTCCCAACTTGGAGAGACAGCCCCTTTAACCTTGTGGTTCGCACAGGTTGCCAATTTGGCAGAGGATGGATGGGAAGAGGTAAAACCAATGAGAGAGTAGCTGTTAGGCTTTTGGACTGGCACGTATCCCTCTAATTTCACAGAAGGAAGAATAATTAACCAAAGTCTCAGCCATCTACCGGGAAACATTATAGGTCCTGAACCAAAACTTTGACTTGTGTTCAGCTCAAAAAAATACGAGGTGAAAAATGGAGCTCAGGGTCACAACAATTCACAAGCTTGCTGAGTAATAAAGGACAACTATCATACAAAAATCTGTTGAGGGAAGGCAACAAGGCGGACTCGAAAGCGAGGCAGAAGAGCAGGAAAGAGATTTCAAGAGATACATTGGAATCGCCTGTAAAGCAGAGGAAGAGGGGCACAACTTTGACAATGATGCACTTGGCCAAAAAGGACGTATGCCTTTTCTCCTGAATATATTCAGGAGAAAACGCATACGTCCTTTTTGGGCAAGGAAGCAAGCGGGCAATACAAATCAGCACTACAAGGAAGTATCTCTTCCCACCGGTCAAAAGGGACATCCACAAAATTTGCAAAAAACCAGGAAGGCAAGACCGGCCCTCAAGAACAGGGAGCCTTGTTATGCTGATGGGCGGGATGTAAATTGCCAACTGCCTCACTGGAGGAGTGCATTGTGTTCCCTAAAACAAGTAAACAACAGAGCTACAGAGCCAAGGGCACTTCCAGTCTAGGGAATATACCTTGGGAAAGCTGAAAATCAGTAAGACCCAGCCACCCCCAAATTTAGGGCTGCACTGCTCACAAGAACCTCAACTTTGGTACACCTTAAATATCCCAGGAAATATAAAAAGGGTTCAAAAAATTGGTACTTATGTACAATGGAATATCCCTCAGCCATGCAATCAATGTCATAAGACCAGTAGCAGCAAAGTGAGTGAATATAGGTACGATGATTCTAAGTGAAATAAGTCACACAGAAAAAGAAACTTATCATAAGATATCACTTATGAAGTTCCTGTAAACATGGCTACACATGAACTGAGTTAGGAAAGAGAACAGAGTCACAAATTTAGAAAACACTCTTATGCCTTCTTAAGGGGGAAGGAGAGGTGGGGTGATGCATAAAACAACAGTTTGATATAAGCACAGGTACCATTCCAAAAACCAACTTTGGAATAGGCAAGACATACACCTTCCTCAGTGAAAGGGCCTCAAAACCCCATATTTCCCGCAGAGGGATAGATCTGACTAGTAAGAATCTTAAAACCTATGTATTGATATGTCTCTGTAAGGGAATCAAGTGTGTCTAGACTGGCATAAACATGGCAGCGAGAATCAGCTCAAACCCAGTATAAAAAGGTATTTCAAAGGCAAAAGAAAAAAACAGGGAAATTCTTTTCAATTCCTTCAGGGTCTCTGATGAAACCAGGAATGACCCTATCTACAATGACAGCTGGATGTGGCATAAAGCTGGACACTTGGGACTGAGAGGATTGGTGAGATTCGGTGAGCAGATGCAGACCCTTTAAAGCTATAATGCATGGCCCCCATTCCATGGTTCCCAACTCTCCAGGTTGAAGGGAATATTACTACAACTATAACATGTACAGGAAACCTATATAATGGACACACGGTGAATACAAAAGGTTTCTAAATCTCAACAAATAGTCCCTGTCCTGGTGCTCCAGTTTGACTTTCCAACTGCTTTACTAAAACCGCCCAACTTGGAGAGACAGCCCCTTTAATCTCCTGGTTTGCACAGGTTGCCAATTTGGCAGAGGTTGGAAGGGAAGAGGGAGAAGCAATGAGGGAGTAGCTGATAGGCATTTGGACGGACACATGTCACTCTAATTTCCCGGCAGGAAGAAGAATTAACCAAAGTCTCAGCCACCCACCGGGAACCAGTATAGGTCCTGAGCCAAAATTTTGGACTTGCGTACAGCTCACAAAAAACAAGTTGAAAAATGGAGCTCAGGGGCACAGCAATTCACAAACTGGCAGAGTAATAAAGGACAACTATCATCAAAAATCAATTGAAGGAATTCAACGAGGCAGACTTGAAAGCGAGGCAGTATAGCAGGAAACAGATTTCAAGAGGTACGTTGGAATCACCTGTAAAGCACAGGAAGATGGGCACAACTTCGACCATGATACACTTGGCCAAAAAGTGTGCATGTGTTTTCTCCTGAATATATTCAGCAGAAAATGCATACGCCATTTGTGGCCAAGCAAGCAAGTGGCAATGCAAATCTGCACTACAAAGAAGTATCACTTCCCACCGGTCAAAAGGGACATCCACAAAATGTGTAAAAACGTGAAAGCCAAGACAATCCCTGGAGAACAGGGAGGATTGTTATGCTGATGGGCGGGATGTTAATTGCCAACTCCCTCACTGGAGGAGTGCATTGTGTTCCCTAAAACAAGTAAAGAACAGAGCTACAGAGCCAAGGGCACTTCCAGTCTAGGGAATATTCCTTGGGAAAACTGAAAATCAATAAGACAGGGCCACCGAAAATTTAGGGCTGCACTGCTTACAAGAACCTCAACTTGGGAACACCTTAAATAACCCAGGAAATATAAAAATGGTTCCAAAAATTGTGATACTTATGTACGATGGAATATCCCTCTGCCATGAAATACATGTCATAAGACCAGTAGCAGCAAAGTGAGTGGATTCAGGTACGATGATTCTATGTGAAATAAGTCAAACAGAAAAAGAAACTTATCATAAGATATCACTTATGAAAACCCTGTAAACATGGCTACACATGAACAGAGTAGGGAAAGAGAACAGTGTCTCACATTTAGAAAACACTCTTATGCCTGCATAAGGTGGAAGGAGAAGGTGGGTGTATGCTTAATTCACAGTTTGATATAAGCACAGGTACCGTTCCAAAAACCAACTATGGTATAGACAAGACCTACATCTTCCTCAGTGAAAGGGACTCAAAACACCATATTTCCCACAGAGGAATATATCTGACTAGTAAGAATCTTAAAACCTATATACTGATATGTGTCCATAAGGGAATCAAGTATGTCTAGACTGGGGTAAACATGGCTGCGAGAATCAGATCAAAACCAATATAAAAAGGAATTTCAAAAACAAAACAAAAAAACAGGGAAATTCTTTACAATTCCTTCAGGTTCTCTGATGAAATATGGAATGACCCTATCTGCAAAGACAGCTGGATGTGGCATAAGGCTGGACACTTGGAACTGAGAGGATTGGTGAGATTGGGTGAGGAAATGCAGACCCTTTAAAGCAATAATGCATGGTCCCAATTCCATGGGTCACATCTCTACAGGTTGAAGGGCATATTACTACAACTATATCATGTACGGGAAACCTAGAGAATGAACACACTGTGAATATGAAACTTTTCTAAAACTCAACGAATAGTCCCTATCATGGTGCTCTGTATTGACTTTCCAACTGCTTTACTATCAATCTCCCAACTTGGAGAGACAGCCCCTTTAACCTCCTGGTTCGCACAGGTTGCCAAATTGGCAGAGGATGGAAGGGAAGAGGGAGAAACAATGAGAGAATAGCTGTTAGGCATTTGGACGGGCATATGTCACTCTAATTTCCCGGCAGGAAGATGAATTAACCAAAGTCTCAGCCAGCCAACCGGAACCAGTATAGGTCATGAACCAAAATTTTGGACTTGTGTTCAGCTCACAAAAAACGAGTTGATAAATGGAGCTCAGGGGCACAGCAATTCACAAACTGGCAGAGTAATAAAGTGCAACTATCGTCCAAAAATCTGTTGAAGGAAGGCAAGTAGGCGGACTTGAAAGCGAGGCAGAATAGCAGGAAACAGATTTCAAGAGGTACGTTGGAGTCTCCTGTAAAGCAGAGGAAGAGGGGAACACCTTCGACAATGATGCACTTGGCCTAAAAGGGCGTATGCGTTTTCTCCTGAATATACTCAGGAGGAAATGCATACACACTTTTTGGCCAAGCAAGCAAGAGGACAATGCAAATCTGCACTACAAAGAAGTATCACTTCCCACTGGTCCATAGGGACATCCAAAAAATATGTAAAAACCAGAAAGGCAAGACAGGCCCTCGAGAAGAAGGAGCCTTGTTATGCTGATGGGCAGGATGTAAATTGCCAACTGCCTCACTGGAGGAGTGCATTGTGTTCCCTAAAACAAGTAATCAACAGAGCTACAGAGCCAAGTGCACTTCCAGTCTAGGGAATATACCTTGGGAAACCTGAAAATCAATAAGACAGAGACACCCCCAAATTTAAGACTGCACTGCTTACAAGAACCTCAAATTGGGTACACCTTAAATATCTCAGGAAATATAAAAATGGTTCAAAAATTGTGGTACTTACGTACGATGGAATATCCCTCAGCCATGAAATCAATGTCATAAGACCAGTAGCAGCAAAGTGAGTGGATTCTGGTACGATGATTCTAAGTGAAATAAGTCACCCAGAAATAGAAACTTATCATAAGATATCACTTATGAAGATCCTGTAAACATGGCTACACATGAACTGAGTTAGGAAAGATAACAGAGTAACGAATCTTATCATAACATATCACTCATAGGGTGAATGAACACATGGCTACACATGAACTGAATTACAAACACAACAGAGTCACACATTTAGAAAACAATCTTCTGCCTGCTTAAGGGGAAAGGCGAGGTGGGTTAATGCATAAAACCACAGTTTTAAATTAACACAGATACCGTTACATAAACTAAGTATGTAATAGACAACACCTACCTCGAGCACAATGAACTGGACTCAACACTCCCTATTCATTGCAGAGGAATATATCTGACTCTGAGGATTTTAAATCATATGTATTCTAATGTGTCCATAAAGGAATCATATGTGTGTATAATTGCATGAACACAGCACTGAAATTCAGCTAAATCCCCTTAAAAAAATAAGTTTCAAAAGCAAAATGCAAAAACAGCGAAACAGAAAGAAATCTTAAAAATTACGTTCATGGCCTGTGATCCAACCTGGATTGACCACCTTTACACCCACAGCTGGATGAGACATAAGACTGGACACTTGGGGCTGACAAGATTGCTGAGGTTGTGTGAGCAAATGAACACCACTTAGAGCAATACTGTGTGCTACGCATTCTAGTGGTCCCAACTCTCCAGGTTTAAGGGAATCTTCCTACAGTTAAAACATGCATGGGAAACCCAGTGGATGGTACACTGTGTAATTGGGAAAGTTTTCTAAAAGGTACCTCATTTTTCCTTTCGTCGTGCTCGGCTTCACCATTCCATCTGCATTACTAAAAATCTCCCCACTTGGAGTGTCAGCGCCTTTACCCTCCTGTTATGCACAGTTTGCAAATTGTGCAGAGGATGAACAGGAAGAGAGAAAACAAATGATAGATTAGCTGTAGGTGTTTGGATGGGCACATATCACTCTACTTTCCCATCAGGAAGAAGCATTAACCAAAGGCTCAGCCTGAAGCCCCGGAACCGGACTAGGGCCTAAAGCCATCCTGCGGTATTGCAGCCAGCTCACAAATAGGCGATTTGAAAAATGGAAATCAGGGGCACAGCAATTCACAAACTTGCAGAGTTATAAAGGACAACTATCATCCAGAAATATAATGAGGTAAGGCCATGAAGAAGATTTGAATGCAAGGCAGATTTGAAGGAAACAGGTTTCAAGAGGTACATTGGAGTCATCTTTAAAGCACATGAAAAGCGACAGAACTTCGACAATGTTGCCCTTAGCTGAAAAGGGTGTATGTGTATTTTCTTGAATATATTTGGAAAAGAATGCATACGCACTTTTTGGCCAAGCAAGCCATCAGGCATTGAAAATCCACACTACATAGAAGTGTCCCTTACCTCCAGTCAAAAGGGCCATCCACAAATAGTGTGAAAACCACAAATGCAGGATAGGCCATGGAGAAAATGGAGCCTGGTTACACCGATGGACAGGATGTAAATTGCCAACAGCCTCTCTGCAGAACTGTATGTTTTTTTCTAAAACAGAGCTACAGAGCATAACAAACTTCCACTCATGGGCGTGTATTTTGGGAAAACTAAAAATCCGCAACACACAGCCAGCGCAAAGTTTAGGGCTGCTCTATTTACAAGAACCTCGACTTCGGTACACTTTAAATATCCCAGGAAAGGAAAAAAATGGATATAGATGTTGTGGTACTTATATACAATGGAATGTCACTCAGACATAAAATCAATGTCATAAGGCCAATAGCAGCATGAGTGGCTTTAGGTACGATGATGCTAAGTGAAATGAGCCACAAAGAAAAGGAAACTTATTGTAATATATCACTTATAGAGGGAATGTAAACATGGCTACACATGAACTGAATTTCAAAAGAGAACAGAGTTACACATTTAGAAAACACACTTATGCCTCCTTAAGGGGAAAGGTGACGTGGGGTGATGTGTAAAAGCAGAGTTTGAAATTAGCACAGATACCATTCCATATACCAAATATGTAATAGACAAGACCTACTCCTTTCTCAATGAACTGGACACAAAACACCCTATTCACTGAAGAGGAATTTATCTGACTGGTAACAATCTTGAAACCTATGTATTTTTATGTCTCCATAATGGAATCAAGTGTATGTAGATTGGCATAAACACAGATCAATGGAACAGGACAGAAAGCCCAGAGTTAAACCTACATACCTATGGCTATCTCATCTATGACAAAGGAGCTAAGGATATACAATGGAGAAAAGACAGTCTGTTCAGTAATTGGTGCTGGGAAAACTGGACCCCTACACATAAAAGAATGAAATTAGAACACTCCATAACACCATACACAAAAATAAACTCTAAATGGATTAGAGATCTAAATATAAGACCAGACACTATAAAACACTTAGAGGAAACCATAGGCAGAACACTCTATGATATAAATCACAGCAAGATCCTTTTTGACTCACCTCCTAGAGAAATGGAAATAAAAACAGAAATCAACAAATGGGACCTAAAGAAACTTAAAAGCTTTTACACAGTACAGGAAAACATAAACAAGATGCAAAAACAACCCTCAGAATGGGAGAAAATATTTTCAAATGAAGCAATTGACAAAGGATTAATCTCCAAACTTTACAAGCACCTCATGTAGCTCAATATCACAAAAACAAACAACCCAATCCAAAAATGGCCAGAAGACCTAAATAGACATTTCTCCAAAGAAGATATACAGATTACCAAGAAACACATGAAAGGATGCTGAACATCACTAATCATTAGAGAAATGCAAATCAAACTACCTTGAGATATCACCACACAGCAGTCAGAGTGGCAATCATCAAAAAAATCTACAAAACAATAAATGCTGGAGAGGCCTGTATTGGAGAAAAGGGAACACACGTGCACTGTGGGTGGGAATGTAAATTGATATGGGCACTAGGGAGAACAGTACGGAGGTTCCTCTAAATAACTAACAATAGAGGTACCATACGACACAACAATCCAACTACTGGACATTTGCCTTGCGAAAACCATAATTCAAAAAGAGTTATGTACAAAAAAGTTCATTGCAGCTCTATTTACAATAGCCAGGACATGGAAGCAACCTAAGTGTCCATCGACAGATGAATGGATAAAGAAGATCTGACACATATATACAATGGAATATTACTCAGCCATAAAAAGAAGCAAAACTGAGTTATTTGTACTGAGGTGGATGGACTTAGAATGTGTCCTACACAGTGAAGTAAGTCAGAAAGGGAAAAACAAATACTGTATGTTAACAGAGATATACGGAATCTAAGGAAGAAAAAAAAAAGATTTTGAAGAACCTAGTGGCAGGACAGGATTAAGGACACAGACGTAGAGAAAGGACTTGAGGACACCGGAAGGGGGATGGGTAAGCTGAGACGAAGTGACAGAGTGGCATGGACATAAATACATTACCAAATGTAACACCGATAGCTACTGAGAATCAGCCACATAGAACAGGGAGAACAGCTCGGTGCTTTGTGACCTCATAAAGGGGTGTGATATGGAATGTGGGAGGGAGATGCAAGAGGGAGGGGATCTGGTGATATTTGTATACGTATAGCTGATTCACTTTGTTATACAGCAGAAACTAACACTCCATTGTAAAACAATTATACTCCAATAAACGTGTAAAAGGAAAAAAAAAAGAAAAAGAAAGCCCAGGGATAAACCTACACACCTATGGTCAACTAATCTATGACAAAGGAGGCAAGACTATACAATGGAGATAAGACAGTCTCTTCAATCATTGGTGCTGGGAAATATGGACAGCTACATGTAAAAGAATGAAATTAGAACACTCCCCAACACCATACATAAAAATATATTCAAAATGGATTAGAGACCTTAATGTAAGACCGGACAGTATAAAACTCTGAGAGGAAAACTTACGAAGGATACTCTGACGTAAATCACAGCAAGATCTTTTTTGATCCACCTCCTATAGTAATGAAATAAAAAAGTAAACTAAACAGATGGGACCTAATGAAATGTAAAAGCTTTTGCAAAGCAAAGGAAACTACAAACAAGACGAAAAGACAACCCTCAGAATGGCAGAACATATTTGCCAATGAATCAATGGACAAATAATTAATCTCCAATATATATAAACAGCTCATGCAGCTCAATATTAATAAAACAACCCAATACAAAAATGGAAGAAGATCTAAATAGACATTTCTTCCAAGAAGACATAGAGATGGCCAGTACGCACATGAAAATCTGCTCAACATCACTAATTATTAGAGAAATGGAAATCGAAAGTACAATGAGGTATCACGTCACACCTGTTAGAATGGGCATCATCAGAAAATCTACAAACAACAAATGCTGGAGAGGGTGTGGAGAAAAGGAACCTTCTTCCACTATTGCTGGGAATGTAAATCGATATAGTCTCTATGGAGAACAGTATGGAGGTTCCTTAAAAAACTAAAAATAGAATTACCATATAATCCAGCAATCCCACTACTGGGCATATACCCAGAGAAAACCATAAATCAAAAAGACACATTCACCACAATGTTCATTGCAGTACTATTTACAATAGCCAGGTAATGAAAGCAACCTAAGTGCCCACAGACAAATGAATGGATAAAGATGTGGTACATATATACAATGGAATATTACTCAGCCATACATAGGAATGAAATTGGGTCATTTGTAGAGACCTTGATGGATCTAGAGACTGTCATACAGAGTGAAGTAAGTCAGAAAGAGAAAAACAAATATTGTATGTTAATGCATTTATGTGGAACCTAGAAAAATGGTACAGATGAACCGGTTTGCAGGGCAGAGACAGAGACACAGATGTAGAGAACAAACATATGGACACCAAGGGGAGAATGCCATGTGAGGCTGGTGGTGGGATGAATTGGGAGACTGGGATTCACATGTGCACACATATGTATAAAATAGATATCCAGTAAGAACCTGCTGTATAAAAGAAATAAATAAATTTAAAAAAAATAAATAAATAAATAACATTTAATAAAATAAACGAAAAAAAACGTTTTTCCCTTCACATAGATGTCTTTATATTAATGCATTATTTCCGTGTTTATATCTCCAAATTAAAAAAAAGAGGAATAAATAAAATCTACCTTGAACCAAAAAGAAAAAAAGAAAAAAAAAAAAAAAAAAAAAACAGAACCCACCAGTTATACAGAGGAAAATCGTATCAGAGCACTTGCTCCAGTTGTAAAAAATTCTTAAGTTGGTCAGAGGTGGAAAATCGTCTCCCATGCAGTGAGCAGCGCTCCCCCCCCACAAGGAACATCCTCATTGCAAAGCTGAGGGACTGTGTCGAGGCGTCTGTGAGTAAATGTGAGCTGAGCCCCAGTCCTGCTGCAGGTGAACTCTTCCCACCATTTCCAGGTAAAACAGCTGAATATGTACAAGAACTTGCAAGCCTAGAGGAAGGGCTGTGGAGCCACAACAGCGACAGCACGCAGGCCGACTTGGTGCCTGCTGGCCAGCCAGGATGGTCCTGGCCCCAGATGCTCTTCTGGAAGCTTTCCATTTCCCTACCTGAGATACGCCTCCTGCCACGGCCCCCACTGCTTTTTTACTTCCTCACCTCTGCCTGGGGAGAAATTCCAGCGGCAGGTATGGGTGACACATACTCTTCTTTAGCAGGCGGCAGCCTGGCAACTCCTGCATGAAGTCCAGCAGAGCCCCACTCACACTGGGCCACCCACAAAGCCATGGCCCCTCACTCCCTCCCACCACCCCAGCCCCGACACTGCTGACGGGGCAGAGAATATGGCGTCAGGCACAGTTACAGGGGCTCTTGCTGACTGGAGAGGAGTTTATATTGACCTTAACACAGGCACACCTGGGGAGGGCTGGCAGGCAGTGTCAGGCTGCCCAAATCAGCCAATCCTCACCCCTCAGGGGATCACAGTTGCAGAAAATGAACCTTGCTAAACAGGCCACGGCCAAGGAACAGGTGTGGGCTCTTGAGAGTCAGGATAGACAAGGGGCTTCAGCTGCTGCTTTTTTTCTCATCATTTTATCTGGTCCATGAGTGGAAAACAACTTCAAGAAGACCCTATACTAATGAGAGGAACCCAGGAGTCAGGGAGAGGAGTGATGGTGGGTGGAGACAGAGGCCTGGTGCCCTAGCTGCAGTGGAAGTGTCTGGAGCACCAGGCCGAGAGAGGCTGCACAGACTGATAGCCAGGGTCACAGACCTGTCAGGGCTGCTGTTTGTTAGTTCAAGTCCTGCTCTGAGGCGTTTTGTGTCAGCTGTGAGCAACAGGTGAGCTGGGGGTTCTCTGCAATGTGGGCTATGTGCACAGTTCCTGTGTGTCCAGCTATGCTCGGGTACCTGCCCAGAGGAGCTCCGTATCCTGGGAAGGGCCTGACTATGAGAGCCCCATGGGTTGCTGGGTAACTGCACATGTGAGCTCCATACCCTGGGAGGGACTTGACCACAAGAGCACCGTGGGCGGTTTGGTGGGGCGTGCTGCCCAGGTGAGCTCCATATCCTGGGATTGGCATGACCACGAGAGTCCCATTGGCTGCTGGGGACCTGGTAAAGGATATAAGGACAGTCAGTGAAGCCACCGAGGATATACCTCCAGTAGCTCCTATTTCCTACACCCTGCAGGTCATTCTACCATCCACCAGGCCATGACATTCTGTATTAGACTTCAATGATGCCTTCTTCTGTGTTCCATTCATCTCAGAGTCACAAGAATTGTTGGCTTGTGAGTGGCAGGACACAACATGCAACCAAAGCAATAATGCTGGGCCATCCTTCCCCAATGGTTCAAAAATCCCCACACCATCATTGGGGAAATGTCCTTTAAAGGCCTAAAAGTTCTACCTCTGTAAAAGGGAACCCTCCTTCAATATGCAGAGGACATTCTGATCGCCAGGCCTACTAAAGACGCCTCTGAACTACCTAGCCAAGAAAGTATAGAAGGTGTCCAAGAAAAAGGCTCAAATATCCTAGGCTAAGGTGACATTCCTGGGCTTCATTCTCACAGATATTCGGAGAAACGCATCCCAGGATAGGGAAGAAGCCATTTGCAGCCTTACCTCTTCTAAAACTAGAAGACAGCTTAGGGGTTCCTGGGGAGGCCAAGGTTTTCTTCAGCTGGATCCCTAACTACAGTCTAATAGCTGGGCCTCTACATGAAACACTGACACGAAAAGATGATGATCCTTTTGAATAGAATCCAGAAGCAGCCTTTCAAGAATGGAAAGAGCAGTCAATTCAGACCCTTGCCCAGGAACTCCCTAATTTAGCTAAACCCTTTGACCTTTACATACCCGGTCATAGGTTAATCGCCCTTTGAGACTTAGTGCAAAAACTGGGACCACTTGAAATGGAGCAACACAAGAATGCCCTTCAGGTATGATAAACTATGGTCACCAAGGGCTTTGCCCAGCGACTCATCAGGCCAGGATACTGGGGTATCTGAAAAGCTGGAAATCAGCAGCCCCCAAGGCCAGGTCCCTCCTAAGGGAAAAGGACCCCACGTGGTGATCCTAACCACCCATCATGCCCTGAAGTTGCAGGGGTCGCTCTGTGGACACACTGACCTTGAGTGAGGAGGCCCTCCAACTCCAACCTCCAGAGAGACAAACAGGGGCAATAGGCCCCCAAAATGACTCGTGTGACCATCACTTGACCTGGAGTTTCTCTCAGAAAACAACAAGACTGTGCCCCGAAAGAGCAGACTACTGCTTGCAGGACTTACTGCACCCAGAGGGGAGCTAATAAGCTTGGCGGGGGAAACGTATATCATGCTTTCACCATAGAAAGCCCTACAGACACCGTGGTGATGATGGTCAATATGACCGGCTGGACTGCTGGCTACTTCTAAAGGCCGTTGACTCAGTGGACGTCATGGTCCTGGATCACCACTGACCCTTGACTGTCTGGGAGTTGTGCGGGCAGGGCTCTGACACATGGTGCTGTTTGTACATTAATTCAGGGACCTAATTAAAGAAAGCACAGACTACTGGTCAGAGCATCTAGGCTGGCAAAAGCCGTCAGCCTAAGGACGCCGAACAAATGTTGGGTGGGGTGAAACCTGCCACCGCAGCATCTCTGCACATCTGTTTCCTGGACCCTTAAAGGTCATTAGAATCTATAACACTTCCAATGCTGGTGCTCAGGCAGACGAGAAGTGAGGCAGGAGGCCTTGGGACAATCGACCTCACCTGGAGGCTGGTGGGGAGAAGTTTTCCCCTCCCCCCATGTATCAGGGCTCCCACCACAGCATGAAGCAGTTACAAAAGAGGGGTCTGCACCCTCAACACCCCAAGAATGAGGAACAGAACAAAAAGCAGAGGAGGTGTTCATCTCCGGCAACGTTCATTAAAAACTCCTGGGAGAAAAAAGAGAATCTGGGCAATAAAATAAAGTCAAACCAGTTTTTCCTTTGTGCTTTTTCTAATTTCACGTGCTCCTAGGGTTCAGCATGCAGAGGTCCCACACGCGGCACTTCAGACCCGATTTCCTAGTGCAGAATGGCTGGGTCGACACCTCAGCTAGCGGCGTCCCATGCAGACTCTGCGGCATAGAGCCTGAGCTGCAGCCACCCCAGCCCTCGAGATCTCCATCCCCTCCCTCCCACTGACGCTGCCGGGATCCCTACACAGCAGCCCAGCCCACAGCCCGTGGGGGAGTGCACGCTCTCACCTCTCCTTTCTGTTTTCAAAATAATGTTTCCTTTGCTTCTGAACCAAACTCAGTCTTGATCTGTTGGCTCCAATGACACTGGGCATGGGGACTCCTTTTGGGGTCCACTCTGGAGGATCAGTAACAGAAATTGAGAACATTGTAACTTCAATGAACAGATGTGTGAGCCAAACTGTAGTTAACATAGAGCAGTGTATAACGCTCGGGTAATATAAGATGATTCTAAGACTTACATTTGATATTTCCATCACTTTCCTATAAGCAAGTTCAGTGAAGACTTTTGTCTTATTTGTCAGGTCAACATTAGAGAAATGAAGTGATTTATTTCCATGGATGTACATCGAATACTCTTGGCTGAAGCTTCAATCGTGTTTTCAATGCTTTTCCATTGAAAATGATACCTCTCTTTCAGCTCCCCCATTTCTGAGAAGTATAAAATCTTATAATTTATTATTACCAAAGGGGAAAGGTAGGAGAAGGGAAAAATTAACAGTTTGGGTTTAACACATACACACTGCTGTATATAAAATAGATCATCAACAGGAACTACTGTATAGCACAGGGAACTACACTGAATATTTTGCAATAACCTATAAGGGGAAATAATCTGAAAAATAATAGATATTTTTATTGACATCATCTATCAATGACAGATAAAATGTAACCTAAGCAAAGCCGATGGTGAGCACTTCTGACCCTGAAGATTTCAATCATCTAAATTTTGGGCTCTGCCTATTTCCCAATGCCCTTAATAGACATGCGTGTAGCCGTAGCTTAAAAATTCCCCAGTTTGGGGTTTGGGGAGGCACTGATGTGGAAAAATCCCTGGTGTCCTCCTTACATGCACGGGACCCTTCCTACAGCTAAAACATGCCTGTCACACCTAGAGGATGGTACACCATTTGGTTGGAAAGAGTTTGGAAAAGGCACCTCATCTCCTCATCGCCTGGTGCTTGGGTTCACCACTCCAACATCTTTCCTAACAACCTCCTCACTTGGGGATATCAACACCGTCAACATCCTGTTGCACACAGTTTGGAATTTGTCCAGAGGATGAAGCGGAAGGATGAGAAAAATTTAGAGACAAGTCTTAAGTGTTCGGACAGGCACATGCCACTCTCATTTCCAATCCGGAAGACAAATTCATCAAAGGCTAGAAATGCCCACGCAAACAGAATAGGGCTAGAGGAAATCCCGCTGTTTTGTGTCCAGTTTCCAAAAACACAAGTTGAATAATGGAACTCAGGGTCACTAAAATTCATGAAACTGCAGAGTTGAAAATATCTATCGTCGAAAAATGTCTTGAGGTAAGTCACAGAAAAGGACTTGTAAGCAAGGGAGAGTGGCAGAAAACATATTTGAACAGGTAGAAAGGACTCCCCGTTAAAGCACAAGAAAAGGGTCTGAACATCGTCAATGACACAGTTGGCCAAACAGGGCGTATGCATTTTTTCTGAATATATTCAAGTAAAGGCCATACACACTTTTTATCCAACCAAACAGGTGGACACTGGAAATCAATACTACAAAATGTATCACTTCACATCAGTCAGAAGGGCCATCCACATAAAGTGTAAACACCAGAAATGCAAGACTTGTCGAGGAGAAAAGGGTGCCCTGTGAGGCTGATTGTGGAAATGTAATTTGCCAACGGCCACTCTGGAGAAGTGTATTGTGTTTGCTAAAACATCTTAAAAATGAGCTACAGAGCATAGGGCACTTGCACTCATGGGTGTATACCTTGGGAAAAACAAAAATCGACAGAAAACAGGCACCCCAACGTTTACCACCTCTCTGTTAAAAAGGGCCTCAACTTGGATATAACCTAAATGTCCCTGGAAGGATAAAATGGATAAAAGAGATTGGGTACTTATGTAGAATGGAATATGACTCATCCAGAAATCAGTGAAATAATGCCAGTTGGAACAACTCTGGAGGAGTTACATACGATCATTCTAAGTGACATATGTCAGAAAGAAAAAGACACATATCATAAGATGTCACTTAAAGGTGGAATCAAAAATGGCTACACATGAAATAAATTACAATACAGAAACATAGTCAAATATGTAGAAAATAGACATAAGGCTGCTAAATGGGAAAGGTGGGGAATGGTGAGGTATTATCCAGGAGGTTGAAATTAGCAAAGATACCATTCCAAGTACCAAATTGAATAACTGACAAGGCCTACACGGTACCTCAAAGAACTGCACTCAGCCCACTCAAGTCACTGGAAAATAATACATATGACTGGTAAGCATCTGAAGAAGAATTTATTGTTGTCTCACAGTACGTGAATCAAGTGGATGTACAGCAGCAAAAAACAGAGCTTTGAAAATCAGCTGTGACCAATATAAAAATAAATTTAAAAATATTTATAAAAACAGTGAGACAGACAAAAATTCTTACAACTTTTGTTGAAGGGCTACGATGTAACATGGATTGAACACATGTAGACCCACAGCAGGATTATATATAAGGCTGGAATCTATGCACGCTAAGAGATGTTAGAGAGGCTTGGTGAGAAAATGCAGACCTTTTAAAGTAATACTGCCTGGTACCCATTCCATGGGTCCCAAATCTGCAGGTTCAAGGGAATCTTCTGACAGCGAAAACATGCCTGGGAAACCGAGATGAATGTACACCGTGTGCTCAGGAAAGGTGTCTAAAATGCACCTCATTTTTGATCTCCTGGTGCTGGGTTTCGCCATTCCAGCCACATTACTAACAATCTCCCCACTTGGAGAATCAGCACCTTTAACCTCCTGTTTTACACAGTTTTCAATTTGTGCAGAGGATAAATGGGAAGAGGGGGAACCAATGAGAGATTAGCTGTAGGAGTTTTGACAGGAACATGTCACTCTAATTTCCTATTAGAAGAAGAATTAACCAAAGGCTCAGCCTGCCTCCCCAGAACCAGAATTGGGCCGGAAGCAATCCAATGGTGTGGCATACAGCACACAAAAAAAAGCGAGTTGCAAAATGCAGCTCAGGAGCAGACAATTCAAAGACCTGCAAAGATATAAAAGATAACCAACGTCCAAAAATATATTCAGGTAAGGCAACGAAGAGGATCTGAATGAGAGGCAGAATTGCAGGAAACATATTTCAAAAGGTAGATTCTACTCACATTTAAAGCATATGAAAAGCAGCAGAATTTATAAAGTGATGCAGTTGGGCAAAAGGGTGTATGCGTTTGTTTCGTGAATATCTTCAGAAAAAAAAACACAGACAGAGTTTTTGGCCAACCAAGCAAGAGGGAAATGCATATCTGCACAACAAAGAAGTCTCAATTTCCACTGCTCAGTAAGGCCATCCAAAAAATGTGTACAAACCAGAAATGCAGGAGAGGCCATGGCAAACAGGGAGCCAAGTCACGCTGATGGGTGGGGTATAAATATCCAAGAGCCACTCTGAAGAAGTATATGCTGTTAACTAAAACATCTAAAATACAAAGCCCCCGAGCAAAGGGGACTTCAACTCATGGGCATATAACTTGGGAAGACTAAATATCAATAAGACACAGGCACCCCAAAGTTTAGGGCTGCTCTGCATACAAGAACCTCAACTTTGGTACACCTAAAATATCCCAGGAAAAACAGAAATGCATAAAGAACTTGTGGTAATTTTGTACAACGGAATATCACTCAGACGTGAAATCAATGTATATAAGGCCAGTAGCAGCATAATGAGTGGATTTAAGTATGATGATACTAAGGGAAATTAGTCACACAGAAAAAGAATCTTATCATAAGATATCACTTATAGAGGGAATGTCTATATCACAACACATGAACTGAATTAGAAAAGAGAACAGAGTCTCACATATAAAAAAAAATCTTATGCCTGCTTCAGGAGAAAGGAGAGGTTGGGTGATGCATAAATCCAGAGTTTGATATTAACACAGGTACCATTCCATAAATCAAATACAGAATAGAGAAGACCTACACCTTCCTCAGTGAACGGGACTCAACACCCTGATTTCCCACATAGGTATATATCTGACTAGTAAGAATCTTGAAACCTATGTATTGATATGTCTCCGTCAGGGAATCAATTGTGTCTAGACCAGCATAAACAAGTCAGTGATAATCAGCTCAACCCCATTATAAACATGAATTTCAAAAACAAAACCAAAAAACAGCGAAATTCTTACACAATTCCTTCAATGGTTCTGATGAAACCTGGAATGACCCCATCGGCACAGACAGCTGGGTGAGACATAAAGCTCGACACTTGGGGCTGAAAGGACTGGTGAGATTGGGATAGAAAATGCAGACCCTTAAGGTAGTAATGCATGCAACCATCCCATGGGTCCCAAATCTCCAGGTAGAAGGGAATATCACTACAGTTATAACATGTATGGGAAACCTAGAGAATGGACAACATGTGATGGCGAAAGGTTTCTAAAACTCTCCTAATTTTTCTTCTCCTTCTGCTCCAGTTTGGTATTCCAACTGCTTTACTATCAATCTACCAACTTAGGAGAGTCAGCCCCTATAACCTCCTGGTACACACAGTTTGCTAATTGTGCAGAGGATGAAAGGGAAGAGGGAGAACCTATCAGAGATTAGATGTAGACATTTGGACGGGCACATGTCACTCTAATTTCCCGGCAGCAAGAAGAATTAACCAAAGCCTCAGCCACCCACAGGGAACCAATATAGCCACCCCTGGAACCAGTATAGGTCCTGAAGCAAAATTGTGGATTTGTGGCCAGCTCACAAAAATGGGATTTGAAAATTGGGGCTCAGCAGCACAGCAATTCAAAAACCTGCAGAGTTATAAAGGACTACTCTCTTCCAAAAATCTGTTGAGGGAAGGCAAAGAAGGGGACTGGAAAATGAGGCAGAATTGCACAAAACATATTTCAAGAGGTAAATTGGAATCACCTTTAAAGCACAGGAGAAGCATCACAACTTGGACAGTGATGCACTTGGCCAAAAAGGGCGTATGCCTTTTCTCCTGAATATATTCAGGAGAAAACGCATACGCCCTTTCTGGCCAATCAAGCAAGCACACAATGCAAATCCACACTACAAAGAATTGTCACTTCCCACCAGTCAAAAGGGACATCCGTATATCTGTAAAAACCAGAGAGGCAAGAGAGAAATGACAAGGGCATGAAGCAATATGATGCCAAAGACATGGAGGAATGTGATGACAAGCGCATGGAGCATTGTGATGACAAGATTATGTAGCATTTTGCTGACAAAGGCAAGGAGCATTGTGATGACAAGGTTCATGGAACACTGTGATGACAAGCGTCACGGAGCACTGTGATTACAGGGATCATGGAGCATTGGGATGACAAGGGCATGGATCACTGTGATGACAAGGGTCATGGAGCATTTTGATGACAAGTGTCCCAGATCATTGTGTTGTCAGGGTTCATGGAGCGTTGTGATGACAGTGGTCATGGAGCATTGTGATGACAGGGTTCATGGAGCACTGTGATGACAAGATACTGGAGCACTGTGATAAGAAGACCATGGAGCCTTGTGATTACAAGTCTCATGGAACATTCTGATGAAAAGGGGCAGTGAGCATTGTGATTACAGCGGTCTTGGAGCATTATGATGACAAGGGCATGAAGCATTGCTATGAGAAGGCCATGGAGCGTTCTGATGACATGCATCATGGAGCTTTGTGATGACAAGGGCATGGAGCATTGTGATTACAGGGGTCTTGGAACACTGTGATGAAAAGGGCATGGATCATTGTCATGAAAAAGGCATGGAGCCTTGTCATGACAGTGTTCAAGGAGCATAATGAAAACAAGTGTCAGGGAGCATTGTGATGACAAGGGTATTGAGAATTGTGATGACAAAGATCATGGAGCATTGTGATGAGAAGACCATGGATAATTGTTATGACAAGTGTCATGGGGCGTTGTGAGGATAAGTGTTATGGAACATTGTGATCACAAGGATTTGGAGCATTGTGATGACAGAGGTCATGGAGCATATTTATTTCATTGTGATGACAATAGCCTGAACCATTATGATGATGGGCATGGTGCATTGTGATAACAGGGTTCATGGAGCATTGAGATGAAAAGGGGCATGGTGCATTGTGATGACAGTGTTCATGGTGCATTGAGATGAAAAGGGGCATGGAGCATTGTGATTACAGGAGTCTTGGAGCATTGTGATGACATGGGCAAGAGCATCATGAATGAGAAGGCCATGGAACATTCTGATGACATGCGTCTTGGAGCTTTGTGATGACAAGGGCATGGAGCATTGTGATTACAGGGTTCTTGGAGCATTGTGATGACAAGGGTCATTGAGAATTTTGATGACAAGGCTGTGGAACATTGTGATGGCAGGTGTCATGGAGCATTGTTATGACAGGGGTAATGGAGCACTGTGATGAGAAGAGCATGGAGCATTGGTCTGAAAAGTTTCGTGGATTATTGTGATGAGAGTGGGCATGGAGCATTGTGATGACAAGGGCACTGAACACTCTGATACATGGGCCATGATGGATTGTAATGACAAGGGCATGAAGCATTGTGGTGAGAAGAGCATCGGGTACTGTGATGACAAGCATCATGGGGCTTTGTGATGACAAGGGCATGGAACAATGTGATGAGAGGGTTCATGGAGCATTGTGATGAAAATGACATGGAGCATTTTGATGACAGGTGCATGGAGCATTGGTCTGATAAGTTTAATGGATAAATGTGTTGAGAGTGGGCATGGCACATTGGGATGACAAGGGCATGGATTATTGTGAAGAAAGGTGTCTGGGAGCATTGTGATGACATATTTCATGGCCCATTGTGATGACAATGGCATGGAGCATTGTGATGCACAAGTGTTATGGCAGATTGTGATGACAAAGGTAATGGAGCATTGTGATGACAAGGGCTTGGAGCATTGTGATGACAAGGGCATGGAGCATTGTGATGACAATGGGCATTGAGAATTTTGATGAAAAGTTCGTGAAGCATTGTGATGACAAAGGCATGGAACTTGCTATGACAGGGGTCGTGGGGCATTGCGATGACAAGTGCATGGAGAATAGTGATGACAATAGCATGTATCATTGTGATGAGAACTGTCATGGAGCATTGTGATGACAAGGACATGGAGAATTGTGATAACAAGGTACATGGAGTATTGTGATGATCAGGGCATGGGGCATTTGATGGCAAGACCGTGGAGCACTGTGATGAGAAGACCATGGATAATTGTGATGATGAGCATCATGGAGAACTGTAATGAAAAGGGGCATGGAGCATTGTGTTGACAGGTGTCATGGAGCATTGTGATGACAAGGGTCACGGAGCATTCTGATGACAAGCTTGTGGAGTATTGTGATGACAATGGCATGGAGCATTGTGATGACAATGGCATGGATCATTGTGATGAAAAAGGCATGGAGACTTGTCATGACAGGGTACAAGGAGCATACTGACGACAAGTGTCAGGGAGCATTGTGATGACAAGTGTACTAAGAATTGTGATGACAAAGGTCATGGAGCATTGTGATGAGAAGTCCATGGATAATTGTGATGACCAGCGTCATGGGGCGTTGTGATGGCAAGTGTTATGGAACATTGTGATCACAAGTGTTTGGAGCACTGTGATGACAGAGGTCATGGAGAATTTTGATTTCATTGTGATGACAATAGCATGAAGCATTATCATAATGGGCATGGTGCATTGTGATGACAGGGTTCATGGAGCAATGAGATGAAAAGGGGCATGGAGCATGGTGATTACAAGGGTATTGGAGCATTGTGATGACAAGAGTCATGGAGCCTTGTGATGACAAGGCCGTGGAACATGGTGATGGATGGGGTCATGGAGCATTGTTATGACAGGGGTAATGGAGCATTGTGATGACAAGGCCATGGAGCATTGGGCTGAAAATATTCATGGAGTATTGTGATGACAGGGGTAATGGAGCATTGTGATGACAACGAAATTGAGCACTGTGATGACAAGTTCCTGGAGCATTGTGATGAGAAGACCATGGAGCCTTGTAATGAAAAGTCTCATGGAGCATTCTGATGAAAAGGGGCATGGAACATTGTGATTACAGTGGTCTTGGAGCATTGTGATGACAAGGGCATGGAGCATTGTGATGAGAAGGCAATGGAGCATTCTGAAATGCATCATGGAGCTTTGTGATGACAAGGGCATGGAACATTGTTATTACAGGGGTCTTGAAGCATTGTGATGAAAAGGGCATGGATCATTGTTATGAAAAAGACATGGAGCCTTTTCATGACAGGGTTCAAGGAGCATACTGATGACAAGTGTCAGGGAGCATTTTGATAACAAGTGTATTGAGAATTGTGATGACAAAGGTCATGGAGCAATGTGATGAGAAGACCATGGATAATTGTGATGATGAGCGTCATGGGGTGTTGTGATGATAAGTGTTACTGAACATTGTGATCACAAGGGTTTGGAGCATTGTGATGACGAAGTCATGGAGAATATTGATTTCATTGTGATGGCAATAACATGAAGCATTATGATTATCGGCATGGTGCATTGTGATGACAGGGTTCATGGAGCATTGAGATAAAGAGGGGCATGGAGCTTTGTGATTACAGGTGTCTTGGAACACTGTGATGACAAGGGTCATGGAGCCTTGTGATGACAAGGCCGTGGAACATGGTGATGGCACGGGTCATGGATCATTTTTATGACAGGAGTAATGGAGCATTGTGATGACAAGGGCATGGAACATTGGTCTGAAAAGTTTCATGGATTATTGTGATGAGAGTGGGCATCGAGCATTGTGATGACAAGGGCACGGAACACAGTGATACATGTGTCATGGAGGATTGCAATGACAAGGGCATGGAGCATTGTGATGACAAGCGTCATGGAGTTTTGTGAATGACAATGTCATGGATCAATGTGATGAGAAGTTTCATTGAGCTTTGTGAAGACAATGGCATGCAGCATTGTGATGCCAAGGGTCAGGGAGCTTTGTGATGACATAGGCCATGGAGCATTTTGATGACAAGGGCGTGGTGCATTGTGATGAGAAGGGCAGGGATCATTGTGATGAAACGGTCATGGAGCAATTGGATGAAAAGGGTCATGGAACATTTTGATGACAGGGGTTATGGAACATTGTGTTATCAGGGGTCATGCAGCATTGTGATGAAAAGGGTCATATAGCATTGTGATGACCAGGGTTATGGAACATTGTGATGTCAGGGGCATGGAGCATTGTGATGATAAGTGCATGTAGCACTGTAGTGACAAGGGTTATGGAACACTGTGATGACACGCGTGAGGGAATATTGAGATGATTAGTGATGGAACATTGTGATATCATTGGTGAGAGAGCATTTTGATGAGAAGTGCATGGAGCGCTGTGATAACAAGGTTGTGGAGCACTGTGAATACAAACGCATGGCACATTGTGATGATATGGGTCATGGAGCATTGTGCTGACAAACGCATGGAGCATTGTGATGACAAGGTTTATGGAGCATTGTGATGACAACGATGTGGAGCATTGTGATGACAAGCGCATGGCGCACTGTGATGCCATGGGTCATGGAGTATTGTGCTGACAAAGGCATGGAGCATTGTGATGACTAGGGTCACGGAGCATTGTGATGAAATGTTCATGGAGCATTGTGGTGACAATGGTCATGAAGCATTGTGATGACTGGAGTCAAGGAGCATTGTGATGACAGGGGTCATAGAGCCTTGTGATGAAAGTGCATGGAGCATTGTGATGACAGGCGCATGTTGCATTGGTCTGACAAATTTCATGGACTATTGTGATGAGAGTGGGCATGGCGCATTGTGATGACAAGGGCATGGAGCATTGTGATGAGAAGGTCATGGAGTATTGTGAAGACAGGTGTCAGGGAGCATTGTGATGAGATATGTCATGGTCATTGTGATGACAATGGAATGGAGCATTGTGATGCCAAGTGTCATGGAGAATGCTGATGACAAAGGTAATGGAGCATTTTGATGACAAGTGCATGGAAATTTGTGATGACAAGGGCCATTGAGAATTTTGATGACCAGTTCATGAAGCATTGTGATGACAAGCACATGGAGCTTGCTATGACAGGGATCATGGAGCATTGCGATGACAAGTGCAAAGAGAATTGTGATGACAAAGCATGTAACACTGTGATGAGAAGTGTCATGGAGCATAGTGATGCCAAGAACGTGGAGAATTGTGGTGACACGGGGCATGGAGCATTGTGATGACCAGGGCATGGAGCATTGTGATGGCAAGACCGTGGAGCATTGTGATGAGAAGGCCACGGGTAACTGTGATGACGAGCGTCATGGAGCACTGTAATGACAAGTGGTATGGAGCATTGTGATAACAGGGGTCATGGAGCATTGTGATGACAGTGGGCATGGAACATTGTGATGACAAGTGTCATGGAGCATGTTGATGACAAGGGCGTGGAGCATTGTGATGAGAAGGCAATGGATAATTGTGATTACGAGCGTCACAGAGCACTGTAATGAAAAGGGGTAAGGAGTATTGTGATGACAGGGGTCATGGAGCATTGTGATGACTGGGGACATGGAGCATTGTGATAACCATGCCATGGAGCATTGTGATGGCAAGACAGTGGAGCACTGTGATGAGAAGACCATGGATAATTGTGATGACGAGCATCATGGAGCACTGTCATGACAAGGGGCATGGAGCATTGTGATGACAGGTGTCATGGAACATTTTGATGACAGGGTTCATGGATCAAAGTGATGAAAAGTGTCACGGAGCATTCTGATGACAAGCTAGTGGAGCACTGTGATGACAATGGCACGGAGCATTGTGATGAAAAGGGCATGCATCATTGTGATGAAAAGGGCATGGAGACTTGTCATGAGAGTTTTCAATGAGCATACTGATGACAAGTTCCAGGGAGCATTGTGATGACAAGTGTATTGAGAATTGTGATGACAAAGTTCATGGAGCATTGTGATGAGAAGTCCATGGATTATTGTGCTAACCAGCATCATGGGGCGTTGTGATGACAAGTTTTATGGAACATTGTGATCACAGGGGTTTGGAGCATTGTGATGACAGAGGTCATGGAGAATTTTGATTTCATTGTGATGACAATAGCATGAAGCATTATGATGATGGGCATGGTGCATTGTGATGACAGTGTTCATGGAGCATTGAGATGAAAAGTGGCATGGAGTATTGTTATTACAGGGGTCTGGGAGCATTGTGATGAAAAGGGCATGGAGCATTGGTCTGAAAAGTTTCATTGATTATTGTGATGAGAGTGGGCATGGAGCATTGTGATGACAAGGGCACGGAACACAGTGATACATGTTTCTTGGAGGATTGCAATGACAAAGGCATGGTGCATTCTGATGAGAAGGGCATGGAGCATTGTGATGAGAAGGCCATGGAGCATTCTGATGACATGCGTCAGGGAGCTTTGTGATGACATAGGCATGGAGCATTGTGATTACAGGGGTCTTGGAGCATTGTGATGACAAGGGTCATGGAGTCTTGCGATGAAAAAGCCGTGGAACATTGTGATGGCAGGGGTCATGGAGCATTGTTATGACAGTGGTAATGGAGCATTTTGATGACAAGGGCATGGAGCATTGGTCTGAAAAGTTTCATGGATTATTGTGATGAGAGTGGGCATGGAGCATTGTGATGACAAGTGCACGGAACACAGTGATACATGTGTCTTGGAGGATTGCAATGACAAAGGCATGGTGCATTGTGATGAGAAGGGCATTGAGCATTGTGATGACAAGCGTCATGAAGCTTTGTGATGACAACGTCATGGAGCAATGTGATGAGAGGTTTCATGGAGCTTTGTGATGAAAATGGCATGGAGCATTGTGATGCCAAGGGTCATGGAGCTTTGTGATGACATAGGCCATGGAGCATTTTGATGACAAGGGTGTGGTGCATTGTGATGAGAAGGGCAGGGAGCATTGTGATGACAGGGTCATGGAGCAATTGGATGAAATGGTCATGGAACATTTTGATGACAGTGTTTATGGAACATTGTGATGACAGGGGTTATGGAACATTGTGATGTCAGGGGCATGGAGCATTGTGATGATAAGTGCATGTAGCATTGTTGTGACAAGGGTTATGGAACACTGTGATGACAGGCGTGAGGGAGTATTGAGATGATTAGTGATGGAACATTGTGATATCATTGGTGAGAGAGCATTTTGATGAGAAGTGCATGGAGCATTGTGATAACAAGGTTGTGGAGCACTGTGATGACAAACGCATGGCACCTTGTGATGATATGGGTCATGGAGCATTGTGCTGACAAACGCATGGAGCATTGTGATGACAAGGTTTATGGAGCATTTTGATGACAACGATGTGGAGCATTGTGATGACAAGTGCATGGTGCATTGTGATGCCATGGGTCATGGAGTATTGCGCTGACAAAGGCATGGAGCATTGTGATGACTAGGGTCACGGAGCATTGTGATGAAATGTTCATGGGGCATTGTGGTGACAATGGTCATGAAGCATTGTGATCACTGGAGTCACGGAGCATTGTGATGACAGGGATCATAGAGCATTGTGATTAAAGTGCATGGAGCATTGTGATGACAGGGGCATGTTGCATTGGTCTGACAAATTTCATGGACTATTGTTATGAGAGTGGGCATGGCGCATTGTGATGACAAGGGCATGGAGCATTGTGATGAGAAGGTCATGGAGTATAGTGAAGACAGGTGTCAGGGAGAGTTGTGATGACATATGTCATGGTCATTGCGATGACAATGGAATGGAGCATTGTGAGGCCAAGTGTCATGGAGGATTGTGATGACAAAGGTAATGGAGCATTTTGATGACAAGGGCATGGAAATTTGTGATGACAAGGGCCATTGAGAATTTTGATGACCAGTTCATGAAGCATTGTGATGACAAGCACATGGAGCTTGCTATGACAGGGATCATGGAGCATTGCGATGACAAGTGCAAAGAGAATTGTGATGACAAAGCATGTAACACTGTGATGAGAAGTGTCATGGAGCATAGTGATGCCAAGAACGTGGAGAATTGTGGTGACACGGGGCATGGAGCATTGTGATGACCAGGGCATGGAGCATTGTGATGGCAAGACCGTGGAGCATTGTGATGAGAAGGCCACGGGTAACTGTGATGACGAGCGTCATGGAGCACTGTAATGACAAGGGGTATGGAGCATTGTGATAACAGGGGTCATGGAGCATTGTGATGACAGTGGGCATGGAACATTGTGATGACAAGTGTCATGGAGCATGTTGATGTCAAGGGCGTGGAGCATTGTGATGAGAAGGCAATGGATAATTGTGATTACGAGCGTCACAGAGCACTGTAATGAAAAGGGGTAAGGAGTATTGTGATGACAGGGGTCATGGAGCATTGTGATGACTGGGGACATGGAGCATTGTGATAACCATGCCATGGAGCATTGTGATGGCAAGACAGTGGAGCACTGTGATGAGAAGACCATGGATAATTGTGATGACGAGCATCATGGAGCACTGTCATGACAAGGGGCATGGAGCATTGTGATGACAGGTGTCATGGAACATTTTGATGACAGGGTTCATGGATCAATGTGATGAAAAGTGTCACGGAGCATTCTGATGACAAGCTAGTGGAGTATTGTGATGACAATGGCACGGAGCATTGTGATGAAAAGGGCATGCATCATTGTGATGAAAAGGGCATGGAGACTTGTCATGAGAGTTTTCAATGAGCATACTGATGACAAGTTCCAGGGAGCATTGTGATGACAAGTGTATTGAGAATTGTGATGACAAAGTTCATGGAGCATTGTGATGAGAAGTCCATGGATTATTGTGCTAACCAGCATCATGGGGCGTTGTGATGACAAGTTTTATGGAACATTGTGATCACAGGGGTTTGGAGCATTGTGATGACAGAGGTCATGGAGAATTTTGATTTCATTGTGATGACAATAGCATGAAGCATTATGATGATGGGCATGGTGCATTGTGATGACAGGGTTCATGGAGCATTGAGATGAAAAGTGGCATGGAGTATTGTTATTACAGGGGTCTGGGAGCATTGTGATGAAAAGGGCATGGAGCATTGGTCTGAAAAGTTTCATTGATTATTGTGATGAGAGTGGGCATGGAGCATTGTGATGACAAGGGCACGGAACACAGTGATACATGTTTCTTGGAGGATTGCAATGACAAAGGCATGGTGCATTCTGATGAGAAGGGCATGGAGCATTGTGATGAGAAGGCCATGGAGCATTCTGATGACATGCGTCAGGGAGCTTTGTGATGACATAGGCATGGAGCATTGTGATTACAGGGGTCTTGGAGCATTGTGATGACAAGGGTCATGGAGTCTTGCGATGACAAAGCCGTGGAACATTGTGATGGCAGGGGTCATGGAGCATTGTTATGACAGTGGTAATGGAGCATTTTGATGACAAGGGCATGGAGCATTGGTCTGAAAAGTTTCATGGATTATTGTGATGAGAGTGGGCATGGAGCATTGTGATGACAAGTGCACGGAACACAGTGATACATGTGTCTTGGAGGATTGCAATGACAAAGGCATGGTGCATTGTGATGAGAAGGGCATTGAGCATTGTGATGACAAGCGTCATGAAGCTTTGTGATGACAACGTCATGGAGCAATGTGATGAGAGGTTTCATGGAGCATTGTGATGATAAGGGCATGTAGCACTGTTGTGACAAGGGTCATGGAACATTGTAATGACAGGGGTGTGGGAGTATTGTGATGATTAGCGATGGAACATTGTGATATCAGTGGTGAGAGAGCATTTTGATGAGATGAGCATGGAGCATTTTGATGACAAACTTGTGGAGCATTGTGATGACAAACGCATGGCACTTTGTGATGACATGGGTCAGGAGCATTGTGCTGACAAATGCATGGAGCACTGTGATGACAAGGTTTATGGAGCATTGTGATGACAACGATGTTGAGCATTGTGATGACAAGGGCATGGAGCATAGTGATGACAAGGGTCATGGAGCATTTTGATGACAAAGACATGGAGCATTGTGATGAGAAGACCATGGGAAATTGTGATGACGAGTGTCATGGAGCCATTTAATGACAAGGGGTATGGAGCATTGTGATGACAGTGGTCATGGAGCATTGTGATGACTGGGGACATGGAGCATTGTGATGACCAAGGCATGGAGCATTGTGATGGCAAGACCGTGGAGCACTGTGATGAGAAGACCATGGATAATTGTGATGACGAGCATCATGGAGCACTGTAATGACAACGGGCATGGAGCATTGTGATGACAGGTGTCATGGAACATTTTGATGACAGGGTTCATGGATCATTGTGATGACAAGTGTCACGCAGATTTCTGATGACAATCTTGTGGAGTATTGTGATGACAATGGCATGGAGCATTGTGATGAAAAGGGCATGGATCATTGTGATGAAAAAGTCATGGAGACTTGTCATGACAGGGTTCAATGAGCATACTGACGACAAGTGTCCGGGAGCATTGTGAGGACAAGTGTATTGAGAATTGTGATGACAAAGGTCATGGAACATTGTGATGAGAAGTCAATGGATAATTGTGATGACCAGTGTCATGGGGCCTTGTGATGACAAGTCTTATGGAACATTGTGATCACAGTGGTTTGGAGCATTGTGATGACAGAGTTCATGGAGAAGTTTGATTTCATTGTGATGGCAATAGCATGAAGCATTATGATGATCGGCATGGTGCATTGTGATGACAGGGTTCATGGAGCATTGAGATGAAAAGGGGCATGGAGCATTGTGATTACAGGGGTCTTGGAGCATTGTGATGACAAGGGTCATGGAGCCTTGTGATGACAAGGCCGTGGAACATGGTGATGGCACGGGTTATGGATCATTTTTATGACAGGGGTAATGGAGCATTGTGATGACCGGGTCATGGAGCAATTGGATGAAAAGGGTCATGGAACATTTTGATGACAGTGGTTAGGGAACATTGTGATGTCAGTGGTCATGGAGCATTTTGATGAAAAGTGCGTGGAGGATTGTGATGAGAAGACCATGGGAAATTGTGATGATGAGTGTCATGGAGCACTTTAATGACAAGGGGTATGGAGCATTGTGATGACAGGGGTCATGGAGAATTGTGATGACTGGGGACATGGAGCTTTGGGATGACCAAGGCATGGAGCATTGTGATGGCAAGACCGTGGAGCATTTTGATGGGAAGACCATGGATAATTGTGATGACGAGCATCATGGGGCACTGTAATGTCTAAGGGTATGGAGCTTTGTGATGACAGGGGCCATGGAGCATTCTGATGACAAGCTTGTGGAGTATTGTGATGACAATGACATGGAGCGTTGTGATGAAAAGTGCATGGAGCATTCTGATGAAAAAGGCATGGGGCCTTTTCATGACAGTGTTCAAGGAGCATTCTGACGACAAGTGTCAGGGAGCATTGTGAAGACAAGTGAATTGAGCATTGTGATGACAAAGGTCATGGAGCATTGTGACAATAAGTACTTGGAGTATTGTCATGACAGGCATCATGGAGCATTGTGATGACAAGATTTATAGAACACTGTGATCACAAGGGTTTGGAACATTGTGATGAAAAGGGCATGAAGCAATATGATCCCAAGTTTCAGGGAGGATTGTGATGACAATGGTAATGGAGTATTGTGATGACAAGTTCATGGAGCATTGTGATGACAAGGTGATGTAGCATTTTGCTGACACAGGCATGGAGAATTGTGATGACTAGGGAATGGAGCATTGTGAGGACAAGAGTCCCGGATCATTGTGTTGTCAGGTGTCATGGATGTTGTGATGTCAGTGGTCATGGAGCATTGTGATGATATGTGGCATGGAGCATTATGGTGAGAAGGTCATGGAGTATTGGGCAGAAAATGTACATGGAGTATTGTGATGACAGGGGTCATGGAGCATTGTGATGATAAGGGAATGGAGCATTTTGATGACAATGTCCTGGAGTATTTTGATAAGAAGACCATGGATCCTTGTGATGACAAGTCTCATGGAGCATTCTGATGAAAAGAGGAATGGAGCATTGTGATTACAGGTGTCTTGGAGCATTGTGATGACAATGGCATGGAGCATTGTGATGAGAAGGCCATGGAGCATTCTCATGACATTTGTCATGGAGCTTTGTGATGACAAGGGCAAGGAGCATTGTTATTGCAGGGGCCTTGGAGCCTTGTGATGAAAAGGGCATGGATCATTGTGATGAAAAAGGCATGGAGCCTTGTCATGAAAGGGTTCAAGGAGCATTCTGACGACAAGTGTCAGGGAGCATTGTGATGACAAGGGTATTGAGCATTGTGATGACAAATGTCATTGAGCATTGTGATGAGAAGGCCATGCATAATTGTGATGATGAGCGTCATGGGGCATTGTGATCACAAGTGTTATGGAACATTGTGATCACAAGGGTTTGGAGCATTGTGATGACAGAGGTCATGGAGAATTTTGATTTCATTGTGATGACAATAGCATGAAGCATTATGATGATGGGCATGGTGCATTGTGATGACAGGGTTCATGGAGCATTGTGTTGAAAAGGGCGATGGAGCATTGGTCTGAGATGTTTCATGGATTATTGTGATGACATTGGGCATGGCACATTGTGATGACAAGGGCATGGAGCATTGTGATGACAAGTTCATGGAGTATTGTGAAGATAGGTGTCAGGGAGCATTGTGATGACATATTTCATGTTCCATTGTGATGACAATAGCACGGAGCATTGTGATGCCAAGGGTCATGGAGGATTCTTGTGACAAAGGTAAAGGAGCATTGTCATGACAAGGGCATGGAGCATTGTGATGACAAGGGCCACTGATAATTTTTATTTCCAGGTCGTGAAACATTGTGATGACAAGCACATGGAGCTTCCTATGACAGGGGTCATGGAGCATTGCGATGACAAGTGCATGGAGTATTGTGATGCCAAGGGCATATAACATTGTGATGAGAAGTGCCATGGAGCACTGTGATGACAAGGACGAGGAGAATTGTGAGAACAAGGGACAATGAGCTGTGAGAAGACCAGGGCATGGAGCATTGTGATGGCAATACCGTGGAGCATTGTGATGAGAAGACATTGGGTAATTGTGATGACGAGCATCATGGAGCACTGTAATGACAAGGGGCATAAAGCATTGTGATGACAGGTGTCAGGGAGCATTGTGATGACAGGGGTCATGGAGCATTGTAATGACAAGAGCATGTAATGTTGTGATGAGAAGTTTCATGTAGCATCGTGATGACAAGGACGAGGAGAATTGTGATGACAAGGGAAATGGAGCATTGTGATAACTAGGCATTGTGCAATGTGATGACAGGGGTCATGGAGCATTATTATGACAAGGGCCATGGTGCATTCTGACATAAGAAATCACTTACGAAGGGAATGTAAACATGGCTACATATGAACTGTAGTAGGAAATAGAACAGTGTCTCAGATTTAGAAAAAACTCTTATGCATGCTTAAGGGGAAAGGAGAGGTGGGGAGATGCACAAAACCAGAGTTTGATATTAGCACAGGTACCGTTCCATAATCCAAATATAGAATAGACAAGAACTACTTCTTCCGTAGTGAACGGGACTCAAAATCCCTATTTCCAGGAGAGGAATATATCTGACTAGTAAGAATCTTAAAACCAATGTATTTATATGTCTCTGTAAGGGAATCAAGTTTGTCTAGACCGGCAAAAACAAGTAAGGGAAAATCAGCTCAACCCCATTATAAAACTGAATTTCAAAAAAAAAAATTAAAAAAACAGCGATATTCTTACACAATTCCTTCAAGGGCTCTGATGCAACCAGGAATGACACAATCTAAAACGACAGCTGGAAGAGACATAAGGCTGGACACATGGGACTGAGGGGATTGCTGAGATTGGCAGAGAAAATGCAGGCCCTTTAAAGCCATAATGCATGCCACCAATTCGATGGGTCCCAACTCTACTGGTTGAAGGTAATATTACTACAGCTATAACATGGACGGGAAACCAAGAGAGTGGACACAATGTGAATACAAAAGGTTTCTAAAACTCAAAGAACAGTCCCTCTCCTGGTGCTCCGTTTTGACTTTCCAACTGCTTTACTATAAATCTCCAAACGTGAAGAGACAGCCCCTTTAAACTCCTGGTTCCCACTGGTTGCCAATTTGGTTAAGGATGAAAGGGAAAAGGGAGAACCAAAGAGAGAGTAGCTGTTAGGCATTTGGACGGGCATATGACACTCTAATTTGCCGGCAGGAAGAAGAATTAACCAAACTCTCAGCCACCCACCAGGAACCAGTATAGGTCGTGAAGCAAAATTCTGGACTTGCATTCAGCTCACAAAAACGATTTGAAAAATGGAGAACAGGGGCAAAGCAATTCACAAACTGGCAGAGTAATAAAGGACAACTATCGTCCAAAAATCTGTTGAGTGAAGGCAATGAGGCGGACTTGAATGCGAGGAAGAATAGCAGGAAACGGATTTCAAGAGGTAAGTTGGAATCGCCTGCAAAGCACAGGAAGAGGGACACAACTTCGACAATGATGCACTTGGCCAAAATGGCCGTATGCGATTTCTCCTGAATATATTCTGGAGAAAATGCATACGCCCTTTTTGGCCAAGCAAGGAAGCGTGCAACACAAATCTGCACTACAAAGAAGTGTCACTTCCCACCTGTCAAAACGGACATCCACAAAATGTGTAAAAACCAGAAAGGCAAGACAGGCACTGGAGAAGAGGGAGCCTTGTTATGCTGATGTGCGGGATGTAAATTGCCAACTGCCTCACTGGAGGAGTGCATTGAGTTCCCTAAAACAAGTAAACAACAGAGCTACAGAGCCAAGGGCACTTCCAGTCTAGGGAATATACCTTGGGAAAACTGAAAATCAATACGACACAGCCACCCCCTAATTTAGGGCTGCACTAATTACAAGAACCTCAATTTGGGTACACCTTAAATATCCCAGGAAATATAAAAATGGTTTAAAAGATTGTGGTACATACGTACGATAGAATATACCTCAGCCATGAAATCAATGTCATAAGACCAGTAGCAGCAAAGTGAGTGGAATCAGGCACGATGATTCTAAGTGAAATAAGTCACACAGAAAAAGAAAATTATCATAAGATATCACTTATGAAGATCCTGTAAACATGGCTACACATGAACTGAGTTAGGAAAGAGAACAGAGTCTCACATTTAGAAAACACTGTAATGCCCGCTGAAGGGGCAAGGAGAGGTGGGGTGATGCATAAAACCAGAGATTGATATAAGCACAGGTACCATTACAAAAACCAACATGGAATAGACAAGACCTACACCTTCCTCAGTGAAAGGGAATCAAAATTCCATATTTTGCGCAGAGGAATATAACTGACTAGTAAGAATCTTAAAACCTATGCATTGATATGTCTCTGTAAGGGAATCAAGTTTGTCTAGACTGGCATAAACATGGCAGTGAAAATCAGCTCAAACCCACTATAAAAAGGAATTTCAAAAACAAAACAAAAAAACAGGGAAATTCTTTACAATTCCTTCAGGGTCTCCGATAAAACCAGGAATGATCCTGTCTACAATGACAGCTGGATGTGGCATAAGGCTGGACACTTGGGACTGAGAGGATTGGTGAGATTGGGTGAGCAAATGCAGACGCTTTAAAGCAAAAATGCATGGCCCCCATTCCATGGGTCTCAAATCTGCAGGTTGGAGGGAATATTACTACAGCTATAACATGTACGGAAACCTAGAGAATGGACACACTGCAAATACAAAAGGTTTCTAAAACTCAACGAATAGTCCCTCCCCTGGTGCTCCGGTTTGACTTTCCAACTGCTTTACTATCAATCTTCCAACTAGGAGAGACAGCCCCTTTAAGCTCCTGGTTCGCAGATGTTGCCAATTTGGCAGAGGATGGAAGGGAAGAGGGAGAACCAATGAGAGAGTAGCTGATAGGCACTTGGACAGGCACATGTCACTCTAATTTCCCGGCAGGAAGAATAATCAACCAAAGTCTCATCCACCCACCGGGAACCAGTATAGGTCTTGAACCAAAATTTTGGACTTGCGTTCAGCTCACATAAAGCGAGTTGAAAAATGGAGCTCAGGGGCACAGCAATTCACAAACTGGCAGAGTAATAAAGGACAACTATCGTCCAAAAATCTGTTGAGGGAAGGCAACGAGGCGGACTTGAAAGCGAGGCAGAATAGCAGGAAACTGATTTCAAGAGGTACGTTGGAATCGCCTTTAAAGCACAGGAAGAGGGGAACAACTTCGACAATGATGCACTTGGCCAAAAAGAGCGTATGTGTTTTCTCCTGAATATATTCAGGAGAAAACGCATACGCTCTTTTTGGCCAAGCAAGCAAGCGGGCAATGCAAATCTGCACTACAAAGAAGTATCACATCCCACCGGTCAAAAGGGACATCCACAGAATGTGTAAAAACCAGAAAGGCAAGTCAGGCCCTGGAAAACAGGGAGCCTTGTTATGCTGATGGGCGGGATGTAAATTGCCAACTGCCTCATTGGAGGAGTGCATTGTGTTCCCTAAAACAAGTAAACAACAGAGCTACAGAGCCAAGGGCACTTCCCGTCTAGGGAATATACCTTGGGAAAACTGAAAATCAATAAGACAGAGCCACCCCCAAATTTAGGGCTGCATTGCTTACAAGAACCTCAACTTGGGTACACCTTAAATATCCCAGGAAATATAAAAATGGTTCAAAAAATTGTGGTACTTATGTACGATGAAATATCCCTCAGCCATGAAATCAATGGCATAATACCAGGAGCAGCAAAGTGAGTGGATTCAGGTACGATGATTCTAAGTGAAATAAGTCACACAGAAAAGAATCTGATCATAAGGTATCACTTAGGAAGATCCTGTACACATGGCTACACATGAACTGAGTTAGGAAAGAGAACAGAGTCTCACATTTAGAAAACACTCTTATGCCTGCTTAATTGGGAAGGAGAGGTGGGGAGATGCATAAAACCAGAGTATGATATAAGCACAGGTACCGTTTCTAAAACCACCTGTAGAATAGAAAAGACCTACACATTCCTCAGTGAAAGGGACTCAAAACCCCATATTTCCCGCAGAGGAATAGACCTGACTAGTAAGAATCTTAATACCTATGTATTGATATGTCTCTGTAAGGGAATCAAGTGTGTCTAGACTGGCATAAACATGGCAGCGAGAATCAGCTCAAACCAACTATAAAAAGGAATTTCAAAAACAAAACCAAAAAACCGGGAATTTCTTTACAATTCCTTCAGGGTCTCTGATGAAACCTGGAATGACCCTACCTAAAATGACAGCTGGATATTGCATAAGGCTGGACACTTGGGACTGAGAGGATTTGTGAGATAGGGTGAGCAAATGCAGACCCTTTAAAGCAATAATGCATGGCACCCATTCCATGGGTCCCAACTCTCCAGGTTCAAGGGAATATTACTACAGCAATAACATGTACAGGAAACCTAGAGAATGGACACACAGTGAATACAAAAGGTTTCTAAAACTCAAAGAATAGTCCCTCTCCTGTTGCTCTGGTTTGACATTCCAACTGCTTTACTATCAATCTCCCAACTTGGAGAGACAGGTCCTTTAAGCTCCTGGTTCGCACAGGTTGCCAAATTGGCAGAGGATGGAAGGGAAGAGGGAGAACCAATGAGAGAGTAGCTGTTAGGCATTTGGACGGGCACATGTCACTCTAATTTCCCGGCAGAAAGAAGAATTAACCAAAGTCACAGCCACCCACCAGGAACCAGTATAGGTCCTGAACCTAAATTAAGGACTTGTGTTCAGCTCACAAAAAACGAGTTGAAAAATGGAGCTCAGGGGCACAGCAATTCACAAACTGGCAGAGTAATAAAGGACAACTATCGTCCAAAAATCTGTTGAGGGAAGGCAACGAGCGGACTTGAAAGCGAGGCAGGATAGCAGGAAACTGATTTCAAGAGGTACGTTGGAATCGCCTTTAAAACACAGGAAGAGGGGAACAACTTCGACAATGATGCACTTGGCCAAAAAGGGCGTATGCGTTCTCTCCTGAATATATTAAGGAGACAACACATACGCCCTTTTTGGCCAAGCAAGCAAGCGGGCAATGCAAATGTGCACTACAAAGAAGTGTCACTTCCCACCGGTCAAAAGGGACATCAACAAAATATGTAAAAACCAGAAAGGCAAGACAGTCCCTGGAGAACAGGGAGCTTTTTTATACTGATGGGCGTTATGTAAATTGCCCACTGACTCACTGGAGGAGTGCATTGTGTTCCCTAAAACAAGTAAACAACAGAGCTACAGAGCCAAGGGCACTTCCCTCCTAGGGAATATACCTTGGGAAAATTGAAAATCAATAAGACAGAGCCAACCCCAAATTTAGGGCTGCACTGCTTACAAGAACCTCAACTTGGGTACACCTTAAATATCCCAGGATATATGAAAATGGTTCAAAAAATTGTGGTACTTACGTACGATGGAATATCCCTCAGCCATGAAATCAATGTCATAAGACCAGGAGCAGCAAAGGGAGTGGATTCAGGTACGATGATTCTAAGTGAAATAAGTCACACAGAAAAAGAAACTTATCATAAGATATCACTTAGGAAGATCCTGTAAACATGGCTACACATGAACTGAGTTAGGAAAGAGAACAGAGTCTCACATTTAGAAAACACTCTTATGCCTGCTTAAGGGGGAAGGAGAGGTGGTGTGATGCATAAAACCAGACTTTGATATAAGCACAGGTACCGTTTCTAAAACCAACTTTGGAATAGAAAAGACCTACACCTTCCTCAGTGAAAGGGACTCAAAACCCCATATTTCCCGCAGAGGAATAGATCTGACTAGTAAGAATCTTAAACCTATGTATTGATATGTCTTCGTAAGGGAATCAAGTGTGTCTAGACTGGCATAAACATGGCAGCGAGACTCAGCTCAAACCCCGTATAAAAAGGAAATTCAAAACAAAACCCAAAAACAGGGAAATTCTTTACAATTCCTTCAGGGTCTCTGATGAAACCTGGAATGACCCTATCTACAATGACAGCTGGATGTGGCATAAGGCTGGACACTTGGGACTGAGAGGATTGGTGAGATAGGGTGAACAAATGCAGACCCTTTAAAGCAATAATGCATGGCACCCATTCCATGGGTCCCAACTCTCCAGGTTCAAGGGAATATTACTACAGCTATAACATGTACAGGAAACCTAGAGAATGGACACACAGTGAATACAAAACGTTTCTAAAACTCAACGAATAGTCCCTCTCCTGGTGCTCTGGTTTGACATTCCAACTGCTTTACTATCAATCTCCCAACTTGGAGAGACAGCCACTTTAAGCTCCTGGTTCGCACAGGTTGCCAAATTGGCAGAGGATGGAAGGGAAGAGGGAGAACCAATGAGAGAGTAGCTGTTAGGCATTTGGGCGGGCACATGTCACTCTAATTTCCCGGCAGAAAGAAGAATTAACCAAAGTCACAGCCACCCACCAGGAACCAGTATAGGTCCTGAACCTAAATTATGGACTTGTGTTCAGCTCACAAAAAACGAGTTGAAAAATGGAGCTCAGTGGCACAGCAATTCACAAACTGGCAGAGTAATAAAGGACATCTATCGTCCAAAAATCTGTTGAGTGAAGGCAACGAGGCGGACTTGAAAGAGAGGCAGAATAGCAGGAAACAGATTTCAAGAGGTACGTTGGAATCACCTTGAAAGCACAGGAAGAGGGGCACAAATTCGACAATGACGCACTTGGCCAACAAGGGCGTATGTGTTTTCTCCTGAATATATTCAGGAGAAAACGCATACGCCATTTTTGGCCAAGCAAGCATGCGGGCAATGCAAATCTGCACTACAAAGCAGTATCACTTCCCACCGGACAAAAGGGACATCCATAAAATGTATAAGAACCAGAAAGGCAAGACAGGCCCTGGAGAACAGGGAGCCTTGTTATGCTGATGGGCGGGATGTAAATTGCCAACTGCCTCACAGGAGGAGTGCATTGTGTTCCCTAAAACAAATAAACAACAGAGCTACAGAGCCAAGGGCACTTCCAGTCTAGGGAATATACCTTGGGAAAACTGAAAATCAATAAGTCAAAGCCACCCCAAACTTAGGGCTGCACTGCTTACAAGAACCTCAACTTGGGTACACCTTAAATATCCCATGAAATATAAAAATGGTTCAAAAAATTGTGGTACTTATGTACGATGGAATATCCCTCAGCCATGAAATCAATGTCATAAGAGCAGGAGCAGCAAAGTGAATGGATTCAGGTACGATGATTCTAAGTGAAATAAGTCACACAGAAAAAATAAACTTATCATAAGATATCACTTATGAAGATCCTGTAAACATGGCTACACATGAAATGATTTAAGAAAGAGAACAGAGTCCCACATTTAGAAAACACTGATATGCCTGCTTAAGGGGAAGGAGAGGTGGGGTGATGCATAAAATCAGAGTTTGATATAACCACGGGTACCATTTCTAAAACCAACTTTGGAATAGACAGGACCTACACCTTCCTCAGTGAAAGGGACTCAAAACCCCATATTTCCCGCAGAGGATTAGATATGAGTAGTAAAAATCTTAAAACCTATGTATTGATATGTCTCCGTAAGGGAATCAAGTGTGACTAGACTGGCATAAACATGGCAGCGAGAATCATCTCAAACCCACTATAAAAAGGAATTACAAAAACAAAACAAAAAACAGGGAAATTCTTTACAATTCCTTCAGGGTCTCTGATGAAACCTGCAATAACCCTATCTACAATGACAGCTGGATGTGGCATAAGGCTGGACACTTGGGACTGAGAGGATTGTTGAGATTGGGTGAGCAAATCAGACCCTTTAAAGCAAAAATGCATGGCCCCCATTCCATGTGTCCCAAGTCTCCAGGTTGAAGGGAATATTACTACAGCTATAAAATGTACGGGAAACCTAGAGAATGGACACACTGCAAATATGAAAGGTTTCTAAAACTCAACGAATAGTCCCTCTCCTGGTGCTCCGGTATGACTTTCTAACTGCTTTACTATCAATCTCCCAACATGGAGAGACAGGCCCTTTAACGTCCTGGTTTGCACAGGTTGCCAATTTGGCAGAGGATGGAAGGGAAGAGGGAGAACCAGTGAGAGAGTAGCTGTTTGGCATTTCAACGGGCACATATCACTCTAATTTCCCGGCAGGAAGAAGAATTAACCAAAGTTTGAGTCTCCCACCGGGAACCAGTAAAGGTCCTGAACCAAAATTTTGACTTGCGTACAGCTCACAAAATAACGAGTTGAAAAATGGAGCTCAGGGGCACAGCAATTCACAAACTGGCAGAGTAATAAAGGACAACTATCGTCCAACAATCTGTTGAGGGAAGGCAACGAGGTGAACTTGAAAGCGAGGCAGAAGAGCAGGAAACAGATTTCAAGAGGTACGTTGGAATCGCCTTTAAAGCACAGGAAGAGGGGCACAAATTCGACAATGACGCACTTCTCCAAAAAGGGCGTACGCGTTTTCTCCTGAATATATTCAGGAGAAAACACATACGCCCTTTTTGGCCAAGCAAGCAAGCGGGCAATGCAAATCAGCACTAGAAAGAAGTATCACTTCCCACCGGTCAAAAGGGACATCCACAAAATGTGTAAAAACCAGAAAGGCAAGACAGGCCGTGGAGAACAGGGAGCCTTGTTATGCTGATGGGCGGGATGTAAATTGCCAACTGCCTCACAGGAGGAGTGCCTTGTGTTCCCTAAAACAAGTAAACAACAGAGCTACAGAGCCAAGGGCACTTCCAGTCTAGGGAATATACCTTGGGAAAACTGGAAATCAATAAGACAGATCCACCCCCATATTTAGGGCTGCACTGCTTACAAGAACCTCAACTTGGGTACAACTTAAATATCCCAGGAAATAAAAAAAATGGTTCAAAAAACTGTGGTATTTATGTACGATGGAATATCCCTCAGCCATGAAATCAATGTCATAAGACCAGGAGCTGCAAAGTGAGTGGATTCAGGTACGATGATTCTAAGTGAAATAAGTCACACAGAAAAAGAAACTTATCATAAGATATCACTTATGAAGATCCTGTAAACATGGCTACCCATGAAATGAGTTAGGAAAGAGAACAGAGTCTCACATTTAGAAAACACTCTAATGCCTGCTTAAGGGGAAAGGAGAGGTGGGGTGATGCATAAAACCAGAGTTTGATATAAGCACAGGTACCATTTCTAAAACCAACTGTGGAATAGACAAGACCTACACCTTCCTCAGTGAAAGGGACTCAAAACCCCATATTTCCCGCAGAGGAATAAATCTGACTAGTAAGAATCTTAAAACCTATGTATTGATATGTCTCTGTAAGGGAATCAAGTGTGTCTAGACTGGCATAAACATGGCAGCGTGAATCAGCTCAAACCCACTATAAAAAGGAATTTCAAAAACAAAACCAAAAAACAGGGAAATTCTTTACATTTCCTTCAGGGTCTCTGATGAAACCTGGAATGACCCTATGTACAATGACAGCTGGATGTGGCATAAGGCTGGACACTTGGGACTGAGAGGATTGGTGAGATTGGGTGAGCAAATGCAGACCCTTTAAAGCAAAAATGCATGGCCCCGATTCCATGGTTCCCAACTCTCCATGTTGAAGGGAATATTACTACAGCTATAACATGTACAGGAAACCTAGAGAATGGACACACTGTGAATACAAAAGGTTTCTAAAACTCAATGAGTAGTCCCTCTCCTGGTGCTCCGCTTTGACTTTCCAACTGCTTTACTATCAATCTCCGAAATTGGAGAGACAGCCCCTTTAACCTCCTGGTTCGCACAGGTTGCCAATTTGGCAGAGGATGGAAGGGAAGAGGGAGAACCAATGAGAGAGTAGCTGTTAGGCATTTGGACGGACACATGTCACTCTAATTTCCCGGCAGGAAGAAGAATTAACCAGAGTCTCAGCCACCCACCGGGAACCAGTATAGGTCCTGAACCAAAATTTTGGACTTGCGTAGAGCTCACAAAAAACGAGGTGAAAAATGGAGCTCAGGGGCACAGCAATTCACTAACTGGCAGAGTAATAAAGGACAACTATCGTCCAAAAATCTGTTGAGGGAAGGCAGCGAGGCGGACTTGAATGCGAGGCAGAATAGCAGGAAAGAGATTTCAAGAGGTACATTGGAATCGCCATTAAAGCACAGGAAGAGGGGCACAACTTTGACAATGACGCACTTGGCCAAAAAGGGCGTATGCATTTTCTCCTGAATACATTCAGGAGAAAACGCATACGCCCTTTTTGGCCAAGCAACCAAGCGGGCAATGCAAATCTGCACTACAAAGAAGTATCACTTCCCACCAGTCAAAAGGGACATCCACAAAATGTGTAAAAAACAGAAAGGCAAGAAAGGCCATGGAGAACAGGGAGCCTTTTTATGCTGAAGGGCCGGATGTAAATTACCAACTGCCTCACTGGAGGAGTGCATTGCGTTCCCTAAAACAAGTAAACAGCAGAGCTACACAGCCAAGGGCACTTCCAGTCTAGGGAATATACCTTGGGAAAACTGAAAATCAATAAGACAGAGCCACCCCAAAATTTAGGGCTGCACTGCTTACAAGAACCTCAAATTGGGTACACCTTAAATATCCCAGGAAATATAAAAATGGTTCCAAAAACTGAGGTATTAATGTACGATGGAATATCCCTCAGCCATGAAATCAATGTCATAAGACGAGGAGCAGCAAAGTGAGTGGATTCAGGTACGATGACTCTAAGTGAAATAAGTCACACAGAAATTGAACCTTATGATAAGATATCACTTATGAAGATCCTGTAAACATGGGTACACATGAACTGAGTTAGGAAAGAGAATAGAGTCTCACATTTAGAAAACACTTTTATGCCTGCTTAAGCGGAAAGGAGAGGTGGGGTGATGCATAAAACCAGAGTTTGATATAAGCACAGGTACCATTTCTAAAACCAACTGTGGAATAGACAAGACCTACTCCTTCCTCAGTGAAAGGGACTCAAAACCCCATATTTCCCGCAGAGGAATAGATCTGACTAGTAAGAATCTTAAAACCTATGTATTGATATGTCTCTGTAAGGGAATCAAGTGTGTCTAGACTGGCATAAACATGGCAGTGAGAATCAGCTCAAACCCACTATAAAAAGGAATTTCAAAAACAAAACCAAAAAACAGGGAAATTCTTTACATTTCCTTCAGGGTCTCTGATGAAACCTGGAATGACCCTATGTACAATGACAGCTGGATGTGGCATAAGGCTGGACACTTGGGACTGAGAGGATTGGTGAGATTGGGTGAGCAAATGCAGACCCTTTAAAGCAAAAATGCATGGCCCCGATTCCATGGTTCCCAACTCTCCATGTTGAAGGGAATATTACTACAGCTATAACATGTACAGGAAACCTAGAGAATGGACACACTGTGAATACAAAACGTTTCTAAAACTCAACGAGTAGTCCCTCTCCTGGTGCTCCGCTTTGACTTTCCAACTGCTTTATTATCAATCTCCCAAATTGGAGAGACAGCCCCTTTAACCTCCTGGTTCGCACAGGTTGCCAATTTGGCAGAGGATGGAAGGGAAGAGGGAGAACCAATGAGAGAGTAGCTGTTAGGCATTTGGACGGACACATGTCACTCTAATTTCCCGGCAGGAAGAAGAATTAACCAGAGTCTCAGCCACCCACCGGGAACCAGTATAGGTCCTGAACCAAAATTTTGGACTTGCGTAGAGCTCACAAAAAACGAGGTGAAAAATGGAGCTCAGGGGCACAGCAATTCACAAACTGGCAGAGTAATAAAGGACAACTATCGTCCAAAAATCTGCTGAGGGAAGGCAGCGAGGCGGACTTGAATGCGAGGCCGAATAGCAGGAAAGAGATTTCAAGAGGTACATTGGAATCGCCATTAAAGCACAGGAAGAGGGGCACAACTTTGACAATGACGCACTTGGCCAAAAAGGGCGTATGCATTTTCTCCTGAATACATTCAGGAGAAAACGCATACGCCCTTTTTGGCCAAGCAACCAAGCGGGCAATGCAAATCTGCACTACAAAGAAGTATCACTTCCCACCAGTCAAAAGGGACATCCACAAAATGTGTAAAAAACAGAAAGGCAAGAAAGGCCATGGAGAACAGGGAGCCTTTTTATGCTGAAGGGCCGGATGTAAATTACCAACTGCCTCACTGGAGGAGTGCATTGCGTTCCCTAAAACAAGTAAACAGCAGAGCTACACAGCCAAGGGCACTTCCAGTCTAGGGAATATACCTTGGGAAAACTGAAAATCAATAAGACAGAGCCACCCCAAAATTTAGGGCTGCACTGCTTAGAAGAACCTCAAATTGGGTACACCTTAAATATCCCAGGAAATATAAAAATGGTTCCAAAAACTGAGGTATTTATGTACGATGGAATATCCCTCAGCCATGAAATCAATGTCATAAGACGAGGAGCAGCTAAGTGAGTGGATTCAGGTACGATGACTCTAAGTGAAATAAGTCACACAGAAATTGAACCTTATGATAAGATATCACTTATGAAGATCCTGTAAACATGGCTACACATGAACTGAGTTAGGAAAGAGAACAGAGTCTCACATTTAGAAAAAACTCTTATGCGTGCTTAAGGGGAAAGGAGAGGTGGGGTGATGCATAAAACCAGAGTTTGATATAAGCACAGGTACCATTTCTAAAACCAAATGTGGAATAGACAAGACCTACTCCTTCCTCAGTGAAAGGGACTCAAAACCCCATATTTCCCGCAGAGGAATAGATCTGACTAGTAAGAATCTTAAAACCTATGTATTGATATGTCCCTGTAAGGGAATCAAGTGTGTCTAGACTGGCATAAACATGGCAGCGAGAATCAGCTCAAACCCACTATAAAAAGGAATTTCAAAAACAAAACAAAAAACAGGGAAATTCTTTACATTTCCTTCAGGGTCTCTGATGAAACCTGGAATGTCCCTATCTACAATGACAGCTGGATGTGGAATAAGGCTGGATACTTGGGACTGAGAGGATTGGTGAGATTCGGTGAGCAAATGCAGACCCTTTAAAGCAAAAATGCATGGCCCCGATTCCATGGTTCCCAACTCTCCATGTTGAAGGGAATATTACTACAGCTATAACATGTACGGGAAACCTAGAGAATGGACACACTGTGAATACAAAAGGTTTCTAAAACTCAACGAGTAGTCCCTCAACTGGTGCTCCGCTTTGACTTTCCAACTGCTTTACTATCAATCTCCCAAATTGGAGAGACAGCCCCTTTAACCTCCTGGTTCGCACAGGTTGCCAATTTGGCAGAGGATGGAAGGGAAGAGGGAGAACCAATAAGAGAGTAGCTGTTAGGCATTTGGACGGGCACATGTCACTCTAATTTCCCGGCAGGAAGAAGAATTAACCAGAGTCTCAGCCACCCACCGGGAACAAGTATAGGTCCTGAACCAAAATTTTGGACTTGCGTAGAGCTCACAAAAAACGAGGTGAAAAATGGAGCTCAGGGGCACAGCAATTCACAAACTGGCCGAGTAATAAAGGACAACTATCGTCCAAAAATCTGTTGAGGGAAGGCAGCGAGGCGGACTTGAATGCGAGGCAGAATAGCAGGAAAGAGATTTCAAGTGGTACATTGGAATCGCCATTAAAGCACAGGAAGAGGGGCACAACTTTGACAATGACGCACTTGGCCAAAAAGGGCGTATGCGTTTTCTCCTGAATACATTCAGGAGAAAACGCATACGCCCTTTTTGGCCAAGCAAGCAAGCGGGCAATGCAAATCTGCACTACAAAGAAGTATCACTTCCCACCGGTCAAAAGGGACATCCACAAAATGTGTAAAAAACAGAAAGGCAAGAAAGGCCATGGAGAACAGGAAGCCTTTTTATGCTGAAGGGCCGGATGTAAATTACCAACTGCATCACTGGAGGAGTGCATTGCGTTCCCTAAAACAAGTAAACAACAGAGCTACAGAGCCAAGGGCACTTCCAGTCTAGGGAATATACCTTGGGAAAACTGAAAATCAATAAGACAGGGCCAACCCCATATTTAGGGCTGCACTGCTTACAAGAACCTCAACTTGGATATACCTTAAATATCCCAGGAAATATAAAAATGGTTCAAAAAACTGTGGTATTTATGTACGATGGAATATCCCTCAGCCATGAAATCAATGTCATAAGACCAGGAGCAGCAAAGTGAGTGGATTCAGGTACGATGATTCTAAGTGAAATAAGTCACACAGAAAAAGAAACTTATCATAAGATATCACTTATGAAGATCTTGTAAACATGGGTACACATGAACTGAGTTAGGAAAGAGAACAGTGTCTCACATTTAGAAAACACTTTTATGCCTGCTTAAGCGGAAAGGAGAGGTGGGGTGATGCATAAAACCAGAGTTTGATATAAGCACAGGTACCATTTCTAAAACCAACTGTGGAATAGACAAGACCTACTCCTTCCTCAGTGAAAGGGACTCAAAACCCCATATTTCCCGCAGAGGAATAGATCTGACAAGTAAGAATCTTAAAACCTATGTATTGATATGTCTGTGTAAGGGAATCAAGTTTGTCTAGACTTGCATAAACATGGCTGCGTGAATCAGCTCAAACCCACTATAAAAAGGAATTTCAAAAACAAAACCAAAAAACAGGGAAATTGTTTACATTTCCTTCAGGGTCTCTGATGAAACCTGGAATGACCCAATCTACAATGACAGCTGGATGTGGCATAAGGCTGGACACTTGGGACTGAGAGGATTGGTGAGATTGGGTGAGCAAATGCAGACCCTTTAAAGCAAAAATGCATGGCCCCCGTTCCATGGGTCCCAACTCTCCATGCTGAAGGGAATATTACTACAGCTATAACATGTACGGGAAACCTAGAGAATGGACACACTCTGTATACAAAAGGTTTCTAAAACTCAACGAGTAGTCCCTATTCTGGTGCTCCTGTTTGACATTCCAACTGCTTTACTATCATTCTCCCAACTTGGAGAGACAACCCCTTTAACCTCCTGGTTTGCACCGGTTGCCAATTTGGCAGAGGACGGAAGGGAAGAGGGAGAAACAATGAGAGAGCAGCTGTTAGGCATTTGGACGGGCACATGTCTCTCTAATTTCCCGGCAGGAAGAAGAATTAACCAGAGTCTCAGCCACCCACCAGGAACCAGTATAGGTCCTGAACCAAAATTTTGGACTTGCATACAGCTCACAAAAAACGAGTTGAAAAATGGAGCTCAGGGGCACAGCAATTCACAAACTGGCAGAGTAATAAAGGACAACTATCGTCCAAAAATCTGTTGAGGGAAGGCTGCGAGGCGGACTTGAAAGCGAGACAGAATAGCAGGAAACAGATTTCAAGAGGTACGTTGGAATCGTCTTTAAAGCACAGGAAGAGGGGCACAACTTCTACAATGACGCACTTGGCCGAAAAGGGCGTATGCGTTTTCTCCTGAATATATTCAGGAGAAAACGCATACGCCCTTTTTGGCCAAGAAAGCAAGCGGGCAATGCAAATCTGCACTACAAAGAAGTATCACTTCCCACCGGTCAAAAGGGACATCCACAAATGTGTAAAAACCAGAAAGGCAAGACAGGCCCTGGAGAAGAGGGAGCCTTGTTATGCTGATGGGCGGGATGTAAATTGCCAACTGCCTCACTGGAGGAGTGCATTGCGTTCCCTAAAACAAGTAAAGAACAGAGCTACAGAGCCAAGGGCACTTCCAGTCTAGGCAATATACCTTGGGAAAACTGAAAATCAATAAGACAGTGCCACCCCCAAATTTAGGGCTGCACTGCTTACAAGAACCTCAACTTGTGTACACATTAAATATCCCAGGAAATATAAAAATGGTTCCAAAAACTGTGGTATTTATGTACGATGGAATATCCCTCAGCCATGAAATCAATGTCATAAGACCAGGAGCAGCAAAGTGAGTGGATTCAGGTACGATGATTCTAAGTGAAATAAGTCACACAGAAAAAGAAACTTATCATAAGATATCACTGATGAAGATCCTGTAAACATGGCTACACATGAACTGAGTTAGGAAAGAGAACAGAGTCTCACATTTAGAAAACACCCTTATGCCTCCTTAAGGGGGAAGGAGAGGCGGGGTGATGCATAAAACCAAAGTTTGACATAAGCACAGGTACCATTTCTAAAACCAACTTTGGAATAGACAAGACTTACACCTTCCTCAGTGAAAGGGACTCAAAACCCCATATTTCCCTCAGAGGAATAGATCTGACTAGTAAGAATCTTAAAACCTATGTATTGATATGTCTCTGTAAGGGAACCAAGTGTTTCTAGATTGGCATAAACATGGCAGCGAGAATCAGCTCAAACCCACTATAAAAAGGAATTTCAAAAACAAAACCAAAAAACAGGGAAATTCTTTACATTTCCTTCAGGGTCTCTGATGAAACCTGGAATGACCCTATCTACAATGACAGCTGGATGTGGCATAAGGCCGGACACCTGGGAGTGAGAGGATTGGTGACATTTGGTGACCAAATGCAGACCCTTTAAAGCAAAAATGCATGGCCCCCATTCCATGGGTCTCAACTCTCCATGTTGAAGGGAATATTACTACAGATATAAAATGTATGGGAAACCTAGAGAATGGACACAGTGTGAATACAAAAGGTTTCTAAAACTCAACGAGTAGTCCCTCTCCTGGTGCTCCGCTTTGACTTTCCAACTGCTTTACTATCAATCTCCCAACTTGGAGAGACAACCCCTTTAACCTCCTGGTACGCACAGGTTGCCAATTTCGCAGAGGATGGAAGGGAAGAGGGAGAACCAATAAGAGAGTAGCTGTTAGGCATTTGGAAGGGCACATGTCACTCTAATTTCCTGGCAGGAAGAAGAATTAACCAGAGTCTCAGCCACCCACCGGGAACCAGTATACGTCCTGAACCAAAATTATGGACTTGCGTACAGCTCACAAAAAACGAGTTGAAAAATGGAGCTCACGGGCACAGCAATTCACAAAGTGGCAGAGTAATAAAGGACAACTATTGTCCAAAAATCTGTTCAGGGAAGGCAACGAGGCAGACTTGAATGCGAGACAGAATAGCAGGAAACAGATTTCAAGAGGTACGTTGGAATCGCCTTTAAAGCACAGGAAGAGGGGCACAACTTCGACAATGAAGAACTTGGCCAAAAAGTGCGTATGCCTTTTCTCCTGAATATATTCAGGAGAAAACTCATACGCCCTTTTTGGCGAATCAAGCAAGCGGGCAATGCAAATCTGCACTACAAAGAAGTATCACTTCCCAACGGTCAAAGGGACATCCACAAATGTGTAAAAACCAGAAAGGCAAGACAGTCCCTGGAGAAGATGGAGCCTTGTTATGCTGAAGGGCAGGATGTAAATTGCCAACTGCCTCACTGGAGGAGTGCATTGCGTTCCATAAAACAAGTAAACAACAGAGCTACAGAGCCAAGGGCACTTCCAGTCTAGGGATTATACCTTGGGAAAACTGAAAATCAATAAGACAGAGCCACCCCCAAATTTAGGGCTGCACTGCTTACAAGAACCTCAACTTGGGTACACCTTATATATCCCAGGAAATGTAAAAATGGTTCAAAAAACTGTGGTATTTATGTACGATGGAATATCCCACAGCCATGAAATCAATGTCATAAGACCAGGAGCAGCAAAGTGAGTGGATTCAGGTACGATGATTCTAAGTGAAATAAGTCACACAGAAAAAGAAACTTATCATAAGATATCACTTATGAAGATCCTGTAAACATGGCTACACATGAACTGAGTTTGGAAAGAGAACAGAGTCTCACACTTAGAAAACACTCTTATGCCTGCTTAAGCGGAAAGGAGAGGTTGGGTGATGCAGAAAACCAGAGTTTCATATAAGCACAGGTACCATTTCTAAAACCAACTGTGGAATAGACAAGACCTACACCTTCCTCAGTGAAAGGGACTCAAAGCCCCATATGTCCCGCAGAGGAATAGATCTGACTAATAAGAATCATAAAACCTATGTATTGATATGTCTCTGTAAGGGAATCAAGTGTGTCTAGACTGGCATAAACATGGCACCGAGAATCAGCTCAAACCCACTATAAAAAGAAATTTCAAAATCAATACCAAAAAACAGGGAAATTCTTTACATTTCCTTCAGGGTCTCTGATGAAATCTGGAATGACCCTATCTACAATGACAGCTGGATGTGGCATAAGACTAGACACCTGGGACTGAGAGGAATGGTGAGATTGGGTGAGCAAATGCAGACCCTTTAAAGCAAAAATGCATGGCCCCCATTCCATGGGTCCCAACTCTCCATGTTGAAGGGAATATTACTACAGCTATAACATGTACGGGAAACCTAGAGAATGGAAACACTGTGAATACAAAAGGTTTCTAAAACTCAACGAGTAGTCCCTCTCCTGGAGCTCCGGTTTGACTTTCCAACTGGTTTACTATCAATCTCCCAACTTGGAGAGAAAACCCCTTTAACCTCCTGGTTTGCACAGGTTGCCAACTTCGCAGAGGATGGAAGGGAAGAGGGAGAACCAATGAGAGAGTAGCTGTTAGGCATTTGGATGGGAACATGTCACTCTAATTTCCCGGCAGGAAGAAGAATTAACCAGAGTCTCAGCCACCCACCGGGAACCAGTATAGGTCCTGAACCAAAATTTTGGACTTGCGTACAGCTCACAAAAAACGAGCTGAAAAATGGAGCTCAGGGGCACAGCAATTCACAAACTGGCAGAGTAATAAAGGACAACTATCATCCAAAAATCTGTTGAGGGAAGGAATTGAGGCGGACTTGAAAGCGAGGCAGAATAGCAGGAAACAGATATCAAGAGGTACGTTGGAATCGACTTTAAAGCACAGGAAGAGGGGCACAACTTCGACAATGACGCACTTGGCCTAAAAGTTTGTATGCTTTTTCTCCTGAATATATTCAGGAGAAAACACATACGCCCTTTTTGGCCAAGCAAGCAAGCGGGCAATGCAATTCTGCACTACAAAGAAGTATCACTTCCCACCGGTCAAAAGGGACATCCACAAATGTGTGAAAACCAGAAAGGCAAGAGAGGCCCTGCAGAAGAGGGAGCCTTGTTATGCTGATGGGCGGGATGTAAATTGCCAACTGCCTCACTGGAGGAGTGCATTGCGTTCCCTAAAGCAATAAACAACAGAGCTACAGAGCCAAGGGCACTTCCAGTCTAGGGAATATACCTTGGGAAAACTGAAAATCAATAAGACAGAGCCACCCCCAAATTTAGGGCTGCACTGCTTACAAGAACCTCAACTAGGGTACACCTTAAATATCCCAGGAAATATAAAAATGGTTCCAAAAACTGTGGTATTTATGTACGATGGAATATACCTCAGTTATTAAATCAATGTCATAAGACCAGGAGCACCAAAGTGAGTGGATTCAGGTACGATGATTCTAAGTGAAATATGTCACACAGAAAAAGAAACTTATCATAAGATATCACTTATGAAGATCCTGTTAACATGGCTACACATGAACTGAGTTAGGAAAGAGAACAGGGTCTCACATTTAGAAAACACTCTTATGCCTGCTTAAGGGGAAAGGAGAGGTGGGGTGATGCATAAAACCAGAGTTTGATATAAGCACAGGTACCATTTCTAAAACCAACTGTGGAATAGAGAAGACCTACACGTTCCTCAGTGAATGGGACTCAAAACCCCATATTTCCCGCAGATGAATAGATCTGACTAGTAAGAATCTTAAAACCTATGTATTGATGTGTCTCCGTAAGGGAATCAGGTGTGTCTAGACTGGCATAAACATGGCAGCGAGAATCAGCTCAAACCCACTATAAAAAGGAATTTCAAAAACAAAACCAATAAACAGGGATATTCTTTATAATTCCTTCAGGGTCTCTGATGAAACCTGGAATAACCCTATCTACAATGACAGCTGGATGTGGCATAAGGCTGGACACTTGGGACTGAGAGGTTTGGTGAGATTGGGTGAGCAAATGCAGACCCTTTATAGCAAAAATGCATGGCCCCCATTCCAAGTGTCCCAACTCTCCATATTGAAGGGAATATTACTACAGCTATAACATGTACGGGAAACCTAGAGAATGGACACACTGTGAATACAAAAGGTTTCTAAAACTCAACGAGTAGTCCCTCTCCTGGTGCTCCGGTTTAACTTTCCAACTGCTTTACTATCAATCTCCCAACTTGGAGAGACAACCCCTTTAACCTCGTGGTTCGCACATGTTGCCAATTTGGCAGAGGATCGAAGGGAAGAGTGAGAACCAATGAGAGAGTAGCTGTTAGGCATTTGGACGGGCACATGTCACTCTAATTTCCCGGCAGGAAGAAGAATTAACCAGAGTCTCAGCCACCCACCGAAACCCAGTATAGGTCCTGAACGAAAATTTTGGACTTGCGTACAGCTCATAAAAAACGAGTTGAGAAATGGAGCTCTGGGGCACAGCAATTCACAAAGGCAGAGTAATAAAGGACAACTATCGTCCAAAAATCTGTTGACGGAAGGCAACGAGGAGGACTTGAAAGTGAGGCAGAATAGCAGGAGACAGATTTCAAGAGGTACGTTGGAATCGCCTTTAAAGCACAGGAAGAGGGGCACAACTTCGACAATGACGCACTTGGCCAAAAAGGTCGTATGCGTTTTCACCTGAATATATTCAGGAGAAAACGCATACGCCCTTTTTCGCCAAGCAAGCAAGCCGGCAATGCAAATCTGCACTACAAAGAAGTATCAATTCCCACCGGTCAAAAGGGACATCCACAAATGTGTAAAAACCAGAAAGTCAAGACAGGCCCTGCAGAAGAGGGAGCCTTTTTATGCTGATGGGCGGGATGTAAATTGCCAACTGCCTCACTGGAGGAGTGCATTGCGTTCCCTAAAACAAGTAAACAACAGAGCTACAGAGCCAAGGGCACTTCCAGTCTAGGGAATATACCTTGGGAAAACTGAAAATCAATAAGACAGAGACAACCCCATATTTAGGGCTGCACTGCTTACAAGAACCTCAACTTGGATACACCTTAAATATCCCAGGAAATATAAAAATGGTTCAAAAAATTGTGGTATTTATGTACGACGGAATATCCGTGAGCCATGAAATCAATGTCATAAGACCAGGAGCAGCAAAGTGAGTGGATTCAAGTACGAAGATTCTAAGTGAAATAAGTCACACAGAAAAAGAAACTTATCATAAGATATCACTTATGAAGATCCTGTAAACATGGCTACACATGAACTGAGTTAGGAAAGAGAACAGAGTCTCACATTTAGAAAACACTTTTATGCCTGCTTAAGGGGAAAGGAGAGGTGGGGTGATGCATAAAACCAGAGTTTGATATAAGCACAGGTACCATTTCTATAACCAACTGTGGAATAGACAAGACCTACACCTTCCTCAGTGAAAGGGATTCAAAACCTCATATTTCCCGCAGAGGAATAGATCTGACTAGTAAGAATCTTAAAACCTATGTATTGATATGTCTCTGTAAGATAATCAAGTGTGTCTAGACTGGCATAAACATGGCTGCGAGAATCAGCTCAAACCCACTATAAAAAGGAATTTCAAAAACAAAACCAAAAAACAGGGAAATTCTTTACATTTCCTTCAGGGTCTCTGATGAAACCTGGAATGACCCAATCTACAATGACAGCTGGATGTGGCATAAGGCTGGACACTTGGGACTGAGAGGATTGGTGAGATTGGGTGAGCAAATGCAGACCCTTTAAAGCAAAAATGCATGGTACCCGTTCCATGGGTCCCAACTCTCCATGTTGAAGGGAATATTACTACAGCTATAACATGTACGGGAAACCTAGAGAATGGACACACTGTGAATACAAAAGGTTTCTAAAACTCAACGAATAGTCCCTCTCCTGGTGCTCCGCTTTGACTTTCCAACTGCTTTACTATCAATCTCCCAACTTGCAGAGACAACCCCTTTAACCTCCAGGTTCGCACAGGTTGCCAATTTGGCAGAGGACGGAAGGGAAAAGGGAGAACCAATGAGAGAGTAGCTGTTAGGCATTTGGACGGGCACATGTCACTCTAATTTCCAGGCAGGAAGAAGAATTAACCAGAGTCTCAGCCACCCACCGGGAACCAGTATAGGTCCTAAACCAAAATTTTGGACTTGTGTACAGCTCAAAAAACGAGTTGAAATATGGATCTCAGTGGCACAGCAATTCACAATCTGGCAGAATAATAAAGGACAACTATCGTCCAAAAATCTGTTGAGGGAAGGCAACGAGGCGGAATTGAAAGCGAGGCAGAATAGCAGGAAACAGATTTCAAGTGGTACGTTGGAATCGCCTTTAAAGCACAGGAAGAGGGACACAACTTCGACAATGGCGCACTTGGCCAAAAAGGTCGTATGCGTTTTCTCCTGAATATATTCAGGAGAAAACGCATACGCCCTTTTTGGCCAAGAAAGCAAGCGGGCAATGCAAATCTGCACTACAAAAAGTATCACTTCCCACCGGTCAAAAGGGACATCCACAAATGTGTAAAAACCAGAAAGGCAAGACAGGACCTGGAGAAGAGGGAGCCTTGTTATGCTGACGGGCGGGATGTAATTTGCCAACTGCCTCACTGGAGGAGTGCATTGCATTCCCTAAAACAAGTAAACAACAGAGCTACAGAGCCAAGGGCACTTCCAGTCTAGGGAATATACCTTGGGAAAACTGAAAATCAATAAGACAGAGCCACCCCCAAACTTAGGGCTGCACTGCTTACAAGAACCTCACCTTGGGTACAACTTAAATATCCCAGGAAATATAAAAATGTTTCAAAAAACTGTGGTATTTATGTACGACAGAATATCCCTCAGCCATGAAATCAATGTCATAAAACCAGGAGGAGCAAAGTGAGTGGATTCAGGTACGATGATTCTAAGTGAAATAAGTCACACAGAAAAAGAAACTTATCATAAGATATCACTTATGAAGATCCGGTAAACATGGCTACACATGAACTGAGTTAGGAAAGAAAACAGAGTCTCACATTTAGAAAACACCCTTATGCCTCCTTAAGGGGGAAGGAGAGGCGGGGTGATGCATAAAACCAAAGTTTGACATAAGCAAAGTTACCATTTCTAAAACCAACTTTGGAATAGACAAGACCTACACCTTCCTCAGTGAAAGGGACTCAAAACACCATATTTCCCGCAGAGGAATAGATCTGACTAGTAAGAATTTTAAAACCTATGTATTGATATGTCTCTGTAAGGGAATCAAGTGTGTCTAGACTGGCATAAACATGGCAGCGAGAATCAGCTCAAACCCACTATAAAAAGGAATTTCAAAAACAAAACCAAAAAACAGGGAAATTCTTTACATTTCCTTCAGGGTCTCTGATGAAACCTGGAATGACCCTATCTACAATGACAGCTGGATGTGGCATAAGGCTGGACAATTGGAACTGACAGGATTGGTGAGATTGGGTGAGCAAATGCAGACCCTTTAAAGCAAAAATGCATGGCCCCCATTCCATGGGTCCCAACTCTCCATTTTGAAGGGAATATTACTACAGCTATAACATGTACGGGAAACCTAGAGAATGGACACACTCTGAATACAAAAGGTTTCTGAAACTCAACGAGTAGTCCCTCTTCTGGTGCTCCTGTTTGACTTTCCAACTGCTTTACTATCATTCTCCCAACTTGGAGAGACAACCCCTTTAACCTCCTGGTTCGCACACGTTGCCAATTTGGCAGAGGACGGAAGGGAAGAGGGAGAAACAATGAGAGAGCAGCTGTTAGGCATTTGGACGGGAACATGTCAATCTAATTTCCCGGCAGGAAGAAGAATTAACCAGAGTCTCAGCCACCCACCGGGAACCAGTATAGGTCCTGAACCAAAATTTTGGACTTGCGTACAGCTCACAAAAAACGAGTTGAAAAATGGAGCTCAGGGGCACAGCAATTCACAAACTGGCAGAGTAATAAAGGACAACTATCGTCCAAAAATCTGTTGAGGGAAGGCTGCGAGGCGGACTTGAATGCGAGACAGAATAGCAGGAAACAGATTTCAAGAGGTACGTTGGAATTGCCTTTAAAGCACAGGAAGAGGGGCACAACTTCGACAATGACGCACTTGGCCGAAAAGGGCGTATGCGTTTTCTCTTGAATATATTCAGGAGAAAACGCATACGCCCTTTTTGGCCAAGAAAGCAAGCGGGCAATGGAAATCTGCACTACAAAGAAGTATCACTTCCCACCGGTCAAAAGGGACATCCACAAATGTGTAAAAACCAGAAAGGCAAGACAGGCCCTGGAGAAGAGGGAGCCTTGTTATGGTGATGGGCGGGATGTAAATTGCCAACTGCTTCACTGGAGGAGTGCATTGCGTTCCCTAAAACAAGTAAACAATAGAGCTACAGAGCCAAGGGCACTTCCAGTCTATGCAATATACCTTGGGAAAACTGAAAATCAATAAGGCAGTGCCACCCCCAAATTTAGGGCTGCACTGCTTACAAGAACCTCAACTTGGGTACACCTTAAATATCCCAGGAAATATAAAAATTGTTCCAAAAATTGTGGTATTTATGTACGATGGAATATCCCTCAGCCATGAAATCAATGTCATAGGACCAGGAGCAGCAAAGTGAGTGGATTCTGGTACGATGATTCTAAGTGAAATAAGTCACACAGAAAAAGAAACTTATCATAAGATATCACTTATGAAGATCCTGTAAACATGGCTACACATGAACTGAGTTAGGAAAGAGAACAGAGTCTCACATTTAGAAAACACCCTTATGCCTCCTTAAGGGGGAAGGAGAGGCGGGGTGATGCATAAAACCAAAGTTTGACATAAGCACAGGTACCATTTCTAAAACCAACTTTGGAATAGACAAGACCTACACCTTCCTCAGTGAAAAGGACTCAAAACCCCATATTTCCCGCAGAGGAATAAATCTGACTAGTAAGAATTTTAAAACCTATGTATTGATATGTCTCTGTAAGGGAATCAAGTGTGTCTAGACTGGCATAAACACGGCAGCGTGAATCAGCTCAAACCCACTATAAAAAGGAATTTCAAAAACAAAACCAAAAAACAGGGAAATTCTTTACATTTCCTTCAGGGTCTCTGATGAAACCTGGAATGACCCTATCTACAATGACAGCTGGATGTGGCATAAGGCTGGACACGTGGAACTGACAGGATTGGTGAGATTGGGTGAGCAAATGCAGACCCTTTAAAGCAAAAATGCATGGCCCCCATGCCATGGGTCCCAACTCTCCATTTTGAAGGGAATATTACTACAGCTATAACATGTACGGGAAACCTAGAGAATGGACACACTCTGAATACAAAATGTTTCCAAAACTCAACGAGTAGTCCCTATTCTGGTGCTCATGTTTGACTTTCCAACTGCTTTACTATAATTCTCCCAACTTGGAGAGACAAGCCTTTAACCTCCTGGTTCGCACAGGTTGCCAATTTGGCAGAGGACGGAAGGGAAGAGGGAGAAACAATTAGACAGCAGCTGTTAGGCATTTGGACGCGCACATGTCTCTCTAATTTCACGGCAGGGAGAAGAATTAACCAGAGTATCAGCCACCCACCGGGAACCAGTATAGGTCCTGAACCAAAATTTTGGACTAGCGTAGAGCTCACAAAAAGCGAGTTGAAAAATGGAGCTCAGGGGCACAGCAATTCACAAACTGGCAGAGTAATAAAGGACAACTATCGGCCAAAAATCTGTTGAGCGAAGGCACCGAGGCGGACTTGAAAGCGAGGCAGAATAGCAGGAAACAGATTTCAAGAGGTACGTTGGAATCGCCTTTAAAGCACAGGAAGAGGGGCACAACTTCGACAATGACGCACTTGGCCAAAAAGGTCGTATGCGTTTTCTCCTGAATATATTCAGGAGAAAACGCATACGCCCTTTTTGGCCAAGAAAGCAAGCGGGCAATGCAAATCTGCACTACAAAGAAGTATCACTTCCCACCGGTCAAAAGGGACATCCACAAATGTGTAAAAACCAGAAAGGCAAGACAGGCCCTGGAGAAGAGGGAGCCTTGTTATGATGATGGGCGTGATGTAAATTGCCAACTGCCTCACTGGAGGAGTGCATTGTGTTCCCTAAAACAAGTAAACAACAGAGCTACAGAGCCAAGGGCACTTCCAGTCTAGGCAATATACCTTGGGAAAACTGAAAATCAATAAGACAGAGCCACACCCAAACTTAGGGCTGCACTGCTTACAAGAACCTCAACTTGGGTACACCTTAAATATCCCAGGAAATATAAAAATGGTACCAAAAACTGTGGTATTTATGTACGATGGAATATCCCTCAGCCATGAAATCAATGTCATAAGACAAGGAGCAGCAAAGTGAGTGGATTCAGGTACGATGATTCTAAGTGAAATAAGTCACACAGAAAAAGAAACTTATCATAAGATATCACTTATGAAGATCCTGTAAACATGGCTACACATAAACTGAGTTAGGAAAGAGAACAGAGTCTCACATTTAGAAAACACCCTTATGCCTCCTTAAGGGGGAAGGAGAGGCGGGGTGATGCATAAAACCAAAGTTTGACATAAGCACAGGTACCATTTCTAAAACCAACTTTGGAATAGACAAGACCTACACCTTCCTCAATGAAAGGGACTCAAAACCCCATATTTCCCGCAGAGGAATAGATCTGACTAGTAAGAATTTTAAAACCTATGTATTGATATGTCTCCGTAAGGGAATCAAGTGTGTCTAGACTGGCATAAACATGGCAGCGAGAATCAGCTCAAACCCACTATAAAAAGGAATTTCAAAAACAAAACCAAAAAACAGGGAAATTCTTTACATTTCCTTCAGGGTCTCTGATGAAACCTGGAATGACCCTATCTACAATGACAGCTGGATGTGGCATAAGGCTGGACACATGGGACTGAGAGGATTGGTGAGATTGGGTGAGTAAATGCAGAACCTTTAAAGCAAAAATGCAAGGCCCCCATTCCATGGGTCCCAACTCTCCATGTTGAAGGGAATATTACTACAGCTATAACATGTACGGGAAACTTAGAGAATGGACACACTGAGAATACAAAAGGTTTCTAAAACTCAACGAGTAGTCCCTCTCCTGGTGCTCCGCTTTGACTTTCCAACTGCTTTACTATCAATCTCCCAACTTGGAGAGACAACCCATTTAACCTCCTGGTACGCACAGGTTGCCAAATTCGCAGAGGATGGAAGGGAAGAGGGAGAACCAATGAGAGAGTAGCGGTTAGGAATTTGGACGGGCACATGTCACTCTAATTTCGCGGCAGGAAGAAGAATTAACCAGAGTCTCAGCCACCCACCGGGAACCAGTATATGTCCTGAACCAAAATTTTGGACTTGCGTACAGCTCACAAAAAACGAGTTGAAAAATGGAGCTCTGGGGCACAGCAATTCACAAACTAGCAGAGTAATAAAGGACAACTCTCGTCCAAAAATCTGTTGAGGGAAGGCAAGGAGGCGGACTTTAAAGCGAGGCAGAATAGCAGGAAACAGATTTCAAGAGGTACGTTGGAATTGCCTTTAAAGCACAGGAAAAGGGGCACAATTTCGACAATGACGCACTTGGCCATAAAGGGAGTATGCGTTTTCTCCTGAATATATTCAGGAGAAAACGCATACAGCCTTTATGGCCAAGCAAGCAAGCGGGCAATGCAAATCTGCACTACAAAGAAGTATCACTTCCCACCGGTCAAAAGGGACATCCACAAAATGTGTAAAAAACAGAAAGGCAAGACAGGCACGGGAGAACAGGGAGCCTTGTTATGCTGATGGGCGGGATGTAAATTGCCAACTGCCTCACTGGAGGAGTGCATTGCGTTCCCTAAAACAAGTAAACAACAGAGCTACAGAGCCAAGGGCAATTTCAGTCTAGGAAATATACCTAGGGAAAACTGAAAATCAATAAGACAGAGCCACCCCAAAATTTAGGGCTGCACTGCTTACAAGAACCTGAATTTGGGTACACCTTAAATATCCCAGGAAATATAAAAACGGTTCAAAAAACTGCGGTATTTATGTACGATGGAATATCCCTCAGCCATGAAATCATTGTCATAACACCAGGAGCAGCAAAATGAGTGGATACCGGTACGATGATTCTAAGTGAAATAAGTCACACAGAAAAAGAAACTTATCATAAGATATCACTTATGAAGATCCTGTAAACAAGGCTACACATGAACAGAGTTAGGAAAGAGAACAGAGTCTCACATTTAGAAAACACTCTTATGCCTGCTTAAGGGGAAAGGAGACGTGTGGTGATGCATAAAACCAGAGTTTGATATAAGCACAGGTACCATTTCTAAAACCAACTGTGGAATAGACAAGACCTACACCTTCCTCAGTGAAAGGGACTCAAAACCTCATATTTCCCGCAGAGGAATAGATCTGACAAGTAAGAATCTTAAAAGCTATGTATTAATATGTCTCTGTAAGGGAATCAAGTGTGTCTAGACTGGCATAAACATGGCAGCGAGAATCATCTCAATCCCACTATAAAAAGGAATTTCAAAAACAAAACCAAAAAACAGGGTAATTCTTTACATTTCCTACAGGGTCTCTGATGAAACCTGCAATGACCCAATCTACAATGACAGCTGGATGTGGCATAAGGCTGGACACTTGGGACTGAGAGGATTGGTGAGATTGGGTGAGCAAATGCAGACCCTTTAAAGCAAAAATGCATTGTACCCGTTCCATGGGTCCCAACTCTCCATTTTGAAGGGAATATTACTACTGCTATAACATGTACGGGAAACATAGAGAATGGACACACTGTGAATACAAAAGTTTTCTAAAACTCAACGAGTAGTCCCTCTCCTGGTGCTCCGCTTTGACTTTCCAACTGCTTTACTATCAATCTCCCAACTTGGAGAGACAAACCCTTTAACCTCCTGGTTCGCACAGGTTGCCAATTTCGCAGTGGATGAAAGGGAAGAGGGAGAACCAATGAGAGAGTAGCTGTTAGGCATTTGGACGGGCAAATGTCACTCTAATTTCCCGGCAGGAAGAAGAATTAACCAGAGTCTCAGCCACCCACCGGGAACCAGTATAGGTCCTGAACCAAAATTTTGGACTTGCGTACAGCTCACAAAAAACGAGTTGAAAAATTGAGTTCAGGGGCACAGCAATTCACCAACTGGCAGAGTAATAAAGGACAACTATCGTCCAAAAATCTGTTGAGGGAAGGCAACGAGGCGGACTTGAAAGCGAGGCAGAATAGCAGGGAATAGATTTCAAGAGGTACGTTGGAATCGCCTTCAAAGCACAGGAAGAGGGGCACAACTTCGACAATGACGCACTGGGCCAAAAAGGTCGTATGCGTTTTCTCCTGAATATATTCAGGAGAAAACGCATACGACCTTTTTGGCCACGCAAGCAAGTGGGCAATGCAAATCTGCACTACAAAGGAGTATCACTTCCCACCGGTCAAAAGGGACATCCACGAAATGTGTAAAAAACAGAAAGGCAAGATAGGCCCTGGAGAACAGGGAGCCTTGTTATGCTGATGGGCGGGATGTAATTTGCCAACTGCCTCACTGGAGGAGTGCATTGTGTTCCCTAAAACAAGTAAACAACAGAGCTCCAGAGCCAAGGTCACTTCCAGACTAGGGAGTATACCTTGGGAAAACTGAAAATCAATAAGACAGAGCCACACTCAAATTTAGGGCTCCACTGCTTACAAGAACCTCAACTTGGGTACACCTGAAATATCCAAGGAAATATAAAAATGGTTCAAAAAACTGTGGTATTTATGTACGATGGAATATCCCTCAGCCATGAAATCAATGTCATAAGACCAGGAGCAGCAAAGTGAGTGGATTTAGGTACGATGATTCTTAGTGAAAGAGGTCACACAGAAAAAGAAACTTATCATAAGTTATCACAGATGAAGATCCTGTAAACATGGCTACACATGAACTGAGTTAGGAAAGAGAACAGAGTCTCTCATTTAGAAAACAATCTTATGCCTGCTTAAGGGGAAAGGAGAGGTGGGGTGATGCATAAAACCAGAGTTTGATATAAGCACAGGTACCATTTCTATAACCAACTGTGGAATAGAAAAGACCTACACCTTCCTCAGTGAAAGGGACTCAAAACACCATATTTCCCGCAGAGGAATAGATCTGACTAGTAAGAATCTTAAAACCTATGTATTGATATGTCTCTGTAAGGGAATCAAGTGTGTCTAGACTGGCATAAACATGGCAGTGAGAATCAGCTCAAACCCACTATAAAAAGGAATTTCAAAAACAAAACCAATAAACAGGGAAATTCTTTACATTTCCTTCAGGGTCTCTGATGAAACCTGGAATGACCCTATCTACAATGACAGCTGGATGTGGCATAAGGCTGGACACTTGGGACTGAGAGGATTGGTGAGATTGGGTGAGCAAATGCAGACCCTTTAAAGCAAAAATGCATGGCCCCCATTCCATGGGTCTCAACTCTTCATGTTGAAGGGAATATTACTACAGCTATAACATGTACGGGGAACCTAGAGAATGGACACACTGTGAATACAATAGGTTTCTAAAACTCAACGGGTTGTCCCTCTTCTGGTGATCCGGTTTGACTTTCCAACTGCTTTACTATCAATCTCCCAACTTGGAGAGACAACCCCTTTAACCTCCTGGTTCGCACAGGATGCCAGTTTTGCAGAGGATGGAAGGGAAGAGGGAGAACCAATGACAGAGTAGCTGTTAGGCATCTGGACGGGAACATGTCACTCTAATTTCCCGGCAGGAAGAAGAATTAATGAAAGGCTCAGCCACACACCGGGAACCAGTATAGGTCCTGAACTAAAATTTTGGACTTGAGTACAGCTCAAAAAAAACGAGTTGAAAAATTGAGCTCAGGGGCACAGCAATTCACAAACTGGCAGAGTAATAAAGGACAACTATCGTCCAAAAATCTGTTGAGGGAAGGCAACGAGCCGGACTAGAAAGCGAGGCAAAATAGCAGGAAACAGATTTCAAGAGGTACGTTGGAATCGCCTTTAAAGCACAGGAAGAGGGGCTCAACTTAGACAATGACGCACTTGGCCAAAAAGGGCGTATGCCTTTTCTCCTGAATATATTCAGGAGAAAACGCATACGCCCTTTTTGGCCAAGCAAGCAAGCGGGCAATGCAAATCTGCACTACAAAGAAGTATCACTTCCCACCGTTCAAAAGGGACATCCACAAATGTGTAAAAACCAGAAAGGCAAGACAGGCCCTGGAGAACATGGAGCCTTGTTATGCTGATGGGCGGGATGTAAATTGCCAACTGCCTCACTGGAGGAGTGCATTGCGTTCCCTAAAACAAGTAAAAAACAGAGCTACAGGGCCAAGGGAACTTCCAGTCTACGGAATATACCTTGGGAAAACTGAAAATCAATAAGACAGTGCCACACCCAAATTTAGGGCTGCACTGCTTACAAGAACCTCAACGTGGGTACACCTTAAATATCCCAGGAAATATAAAAATGGTTCAAAAAACTGCGGTATTTATGTACGAAGGAATATCCCTCAGCCATGAAATCAATGTCATAAGACCAGGAGCAGCAAAGTGAGTGGATTTAGGTACGATGATTCTTAGTGAAAGAGGTCACACAGAAAAAGAAACTTATCATAAGTTATCACAGATGAAGATCCTGTAAACATGGCTACACATGAACTGAGTTAGGAAAGAGAACAGAGTCTCTCATTTAGAAATCAATCTTATGCCTGCTTAAGGGGAAAGGAGAGGTGGGGTGATGCATAAAACCAGAGTTTGATATAAGCACAGGTACCATTTCTATAAACAACTGTGGAATAGAAAAGACCTACACCTTCCTCAGTGAAAGGGACTCAAAACACCATATTTCCCGCAGAGGAATAGATCTGACTAGTAAGAATCTTAAAACCTATGTATTGATATGTCTCTGTAAGGGAATCAAGTGTGTCTAGACTGGCATAAACATGGCAGCGAGAATCAGTTCAAACCCACTATAAAAAGGAATTTCAAAAACAAAACCAATAAACAGGGAAATTCTTTACATTTCCTTCAGGGTCTCTGATGAAACCTGGAATGACCCTATCTACAATGACAGCTGGATGTGGCATAAGGCTGGACACTTGGGACTGAGAGGATTGGTGAGATTGGGTGAGCAAATGCAGACCCTTTAAAGCAAAAATGCATGGCCCCCATTCCATGGGTCCCAACTCTCCATGTTGAAGGGAATATTACTACAGATATAACATGTACGGGAAACCTAGAGAATGGACACACTGTGAATACAAAAGGGTTCTAAAACTCAACGAGTAGTCCGTCTCCTGGTGCTCCGCTTTGACTTTCCAACTGCTTTACTATCAATCCCCCAACTTGGAGAGACAAACCCTTTAACCTCCTGGTTCGCAGAGGTTGCCAATTTGGCAGAGGATGGAAGGGAAGAGGGAGAACCAATGAGAGAGTAGCTGTTAGGCATTTGGATGGGCACATGTCACTCTAATTTCCCGGCAGGAAGAAGAATTAACCAGAGTCTCAGCCACCCACCGGGAACCAGTATACGTCCTGAATCCAAATTTTGGACTTGTGAACAGCTCAAAAAAAACGAGTTGAAAAATGGAGCTATGGGCCACAGCAAATCACAAACTGGCAGAGTAATAAAGGACAACTATCGTCCAAAAATCTGTTGAGGGAAGGCAACGAGGTGGACTTGAAAGCGAGGCAGAATAGCAGTAAACAGATTTCAAGAGGTACGTTGGAATCGCCTTTAAAGCACAGGAAGAGGGGCAGAACTTCGACAATGACGCACTTGGCCAAAAAGGGCGTATGCGTTTTCTCCTGAATATATTCAGGAGAAAACGCATACGCCCTATTTGGCCAAGCAAGCAAGCGGGCAATGCAAATCTGCACTACAAAGGAGTATCACTTCCCACCGGTCAAAAGGTACATCCAAAAATGTGTAAAAACCAGAAAAGCAAGACAGGACCTGGAGAACAGGGAGCCTTGTTATGCTGATGGGCGGGATGTAAATTGCCAACTGCATCACTGGAGGTGTGCATTGCGTTCCCTAAAACAAGTAAACAACAGAGCTACAGAGCCAAGTGCACTTGCAGTCTAGGGAATATACCTTGGGAAAACTGAAAATCAATAAGACAGAGCCACCCGCATATTTAGGGCTGCACTGCTTATAAGAACCTCAACTTGTGTACACATTAAATATCCCAGGAAATATAAAAATGCTTCAAAAATTTGTAGTACTTAGGTACTTTTGAATATCCCTCAGCCATGAAATCAATATCATAAGACGAGGAGCAGTAAAGTGAGTGGATTCAGGTATGATGATTCTAAGTGAAATAAGTCACACAGAAAAAGAAACTTATCATAAGATATCACTTATGAAGATCCTGTAAACATGGCTACACATAAACTGAGTTAGGAAAGAGAACAGAGTCTCACATTTAGAAAACACCCTTATGCCTCCTTAAGGGGGAAGGAGAGGCGGGGTGATGCATAAAACCAAAGTTTGACATAAGCACAGGTACCATTTCTAAAACAAACTTTGGAATAGACAAGACCTACACCTTCCTCAATGAAAGGGACTCAAAACCCCATATTTCCCGCAGAGGAATAGATCTGACTAGTAAGAATTTTAAAACCTATGTATTGATATGTCTCCATAAGGGAATCAAGTGTGTCTAGACTGGCATAAACATGGCAGCGAGAATCAGCTCAAACCCACTATAAAAAGGAATTTCAAAAACAAAACCAAAAAACAGGGAAATTCTTTACATTTCCTTCAGGGTCTCTGATGAAACCTGGAATGACCCTATCTACAATGACAGCTGGATGTGGCATAAGGCTGGACACTTGGGACTGAGAGGATTGGTGAGATTGGGTGAGTAAATGCAGAACCTTTAAAGCAAAAATGCAAGGCCCCCATTCCATGGGTCCCAACTCTCCATGTTGAAGGGAATATTACTACAGCTATAACATGTACGGGAAACTTAGAGAATGGACACACTGAGAATACAAAAGGTTTCTAAAACTCAACGAGTAGTCCCTCTCCTGGTGCTCCGCTTTGACTTTCCAACTGCTTTACTATCAATCTCCCAACTTGGAGAGACAACCCATTTAACCTCCTGGTACGCACAGGTTGCCAAATTCGCAGAGGATGGAAGGGAAGAGGGAGAACCAATGAGAGAGTAGCGGTTAGGCATATGGACGGGCACATGTCACTCTAATTTCGAGGCAGGAAGAAGAATTAACCAGAGTCTCAGCCACCCACCGGGAACCAGTATATGTCCTGAACCAAAATTTTGGACTTGCGTACAGCTCACAAAATACGAGTTGAAAAATGGAGCTCTGGGGCACAGCAATTCACAAACTAGCAGAGTAATAAAGGACAACTCTCGTCCAAAAATCTGTTGAGGGAAGGCAAGGAGGCGGACTTTAAAGCGAGGCAGAATAGCAGGAAACAGATTTCAAGAGGTACGTTGGAATTGCATTTAAAGCACAGGAAAAGGGGCACAATTTCGACAATGACGCACTTGGCCATAAAGGGAGTATGCGTTTTCTCCTGAATATATTCAGGAGAAAACGCATACAGCCTTTATGGCCAAGCAAGCAAACGGGCAATGCAAATCTGCACTACAAAGAAGTATCACTTCCCACCGGTCAAAAGGGACATCCACAAAATGTGTAAAAAACAGAAAGGCAAGACAGGCACTGGAGAACAGGGAGCCTTGTTATGCTGATGGGCGTGATGTAAATTGCCAACTGCCTCACTGGAGGAGTGCATTGCGTTCCCTAAAACAAGTAAACAACAGAGCTACAGAGCCAAGGGCAATTTCAGTCTAGGAAATATACCTAGGGAAAACTGAAAATCAATAAGACAGAGCCACCCCCAAATTTAGGGCTGCACTGCTTACAAGAACCTGAATTTGGGTACACCTTAAATATCCCAGGAAATATAAAAATGGTTCAAAAAACTGCGGTATTTATGTACGATGGAATATCCCTCAGCCATGAAATCAATGTCATAACACCAGGAGCAGCAAAATGAGTGGATACCGGTACGATGATTCTAAGTGAAATAAGTCACACAGAAAAAGAAACTTATCATAAGATATCACTTATGAAGATCCTGTAAACAAGGCTACACATGAACAGAGTTAGGAAAGAGAACAGAGTCTCACATTTAGAAAACACCCTTATGCCTCCTTAAGGGGGAAGGAGACGTGTGGTGATGCATAAAACCAGAGTTTGATATAAGCACAGGTACCATTTCTAAAACCAACTGTGGAATAGACAAGACCTACACCTTCCTCAGTGAAAGGGACTCAAAACCTCATATTTCCCGCAGAGGAATAGATCTGACAAGTAAGAATCTTAAAAGCTATGTATTAATATGTCTCTGTAAGGGAATCAAGTGTGCCTAGACTGGCATAAACATGGCAGCGAGAATCATCTCAATCCCACTATAAAAAGGAATTTCAAAAACAAAACCAAAAAACAGGGTAATTCTTTACATTTCCTACAGGGTCTCTGATGAAACCTGCAATGACCCAATCTACAATGACAGCTGGATGTGGCATAAGGCTGGACACTTGGGACTGAGAGGATTGGTGAGATTGGGTGAGCAAATGCAGACCCTTTAAAGCAAAAATGCATTGTACCCGTTCCATGGGTCCCAACTCTCCATTTTGAAGGGAATATTACTACTGCTATAACATGTACGGGAAACATAGAGAATGGACACACTGTGAATACAAAAGTTTTCTAAAACTCAACGAGTAGTCCCTCTCCTGGTGCTCCGCTTTGACTTTCCAACTGCTTTACTATCAATCTCCCAACTTGGAGAGACAAACCCTTTAACCTCCTGGTTCGCACAGGTTGCCAATTTCGCAGTGGATGAAAGGGAAGAGGGAGAACCAATGAGAGAGTAGCTGTTAGGCATTTGGACGGGCAAATGTCACTCTAATTTCCCGGCAGGAAGAAGAATTAACCAGAGTCTCAGCCACCCACCGGGAACCAGTATAGGTCCTGAACCAAAATTTTGGACTTGCGTACAGCTCACAAAAAACGAGTTGAAAAATTGAGTTCAGGGGCACAGCAATTCACCAACTGGCAGAGTAATAAAGGACAACTATCGTCCAAAAATCTGTTGAGGGAAGGCAACGAGGCGGACTTGAAAGCGAGGCAGAATAGCAGGGAATATATTTCAAGAGGTACGTTGGAATCGCCTTTAAAGCACAGGAAGAGGGGCACAACTTCGACAATGACGCACTGGGCCAAAAAGGTCGTATGCGTTTTCTCCTGAATATATTCAGGAGAAAACGCATACGACCTTTTTGGCCACGCAAGCAAGTGGGCAATGCAAATCTGCACTACAAAGGAGTATCACTTCCCACCGGTCAAAAGGGACATCCACGAAATGTGTAAAAAACAGAAAGGCAAGATAGGCCCTGGAGAACAGGGAGCCTTGTTATGCTGATGGGCGGGATGTAATTTGCCAACTGCCTCACTGGAGGAGTGCATTGTGTTCCCTAAAACAAGTAAACAACAGAGCTCCAGAGCCAAGGTCACTTCCAGACTAGGGAGTATACCTTGGGAAAACTGAAAATCAATAAGACAGAGCCACACTCAAATTTAGGGCTCCACTGCTTACAAGAACCTCAACTTGGGTACACCTGAAATATCCAAGGAAATATAAAAATGGTTCAAAAAACTGTGGTATTTATGTACGATGGAATATCCCTCAGCCATGAAATCAATGTCATAAGACCAGGAGCAGCAAAGTGAGTGGATTTAGGTACGATGATTCTTAGTGAAAGAGGTCACACAGAAAAAGAAACTTATCATAAGTTATCACAGATGAAGATCCTGTAAACATGGCTACACATGAACTGAGTTAGGAAAGAGAACAGAGTCTCTCATTTAGAAAACAATCTTATGCCTGCTTAAGGGGAAAGGAGAGGTGGGGTGATGCATAAAACCAGAGTTTGATATAAGCACAGGTACCATTTCTATAACCAACTGTGGAATAGAAAAGACCTACACCTTCCTCAGTGAAAGGGACTCAAAACACCATATTTCCCGCAGAGGAATAGATCTGACTAGTAAGAATCTTAAAACCTATGTATTGATATGTCTCTGTAAGGGAATCAAGTGTGTCTAGACTGGCATAAACATGGCAGCGAGAATCAGCTCAAACCCACTATAAAAAGGAATTTCAAAAACAAAACCAATAAACAGGGAAATTCTTTACATTTCCTTCAGGGTCTCTGATGAAACCTGGAATGACCCTATCTACAATGACAGCTGGATGTGGCATAAGGCTGGACACTTGGGACTGAGAGGATTGGTGAGATTGGGTGAGCAAATGCAGACCCTTTAAAGCAAAAATGCATGGCCCCCATTCCATGGGTCTCAACTCTTCATGTTGAAGGGAATATTACTACAGCTATAACATGTACGGGGAACCTAGAGAATGGACACACTGTGAATACAATAGGTTTCTAAAACTCAACGGGTTGTCCCTCTTCTGGTGATCCGGTTTGACTTTCCAACTGCTTTACTATCAATCTCCCAACTTGGAGAGACAACCCCTTTAACCTCCTGGTTCGCACAGGATGCCAGTTTTGCAGAGGATGGAAGGGAAGAGGGAGAACCAATGACAGAGTAGCTGTTAGGCATCTGGACGGGAACATGTCACTCTAATTTCCCGGCAGGAAGAAGAATTAATGAAAGGCTCAGCCACACACCGGGAACCAGTATAGGTCCTGAACTAAAATTTTGGACTTGAGTACAGCTCAAAAAAAACGAGTTGAAAAATTGAGCTCAGGGGCACAGCAATTCACAAACTGGCAGAGTAATAAAGGACAACTATCGTCCAAAAATCTGTTGAGGGAAGGCAACGAGCCGGACTAGAAAGCGAGGCAAAATAGCAGGAAACAGATTTCAAGAGGTACGTTGGAATCGCCTTTAAAGCACAGGAAGAGGGGCTCAACTTAGACAATGACGCACTTGGCCAAAAAGGGCGTATGCCTTTTCTCCTGAATATATTCAGGAGAAAACGCATACGCCCTTTTTGGCCAAGCAAGCAAGCGGGCAATGCAAATCTGCACTACAAAGAAGTATCACTTCCCACCGTTCAAAAGGGACATCCACAAATGTGTAAAAACCAGAAAGGCAAGACAGGCCCTGGAGAACATGGAGCCTTGTTATGCTGATGGGCGGGATGTAAATTGCCAACTGCCTCACTGGAGGAGTGCATTGCGTTCCCTAAAACAAGTAAAAAACAGAGCTACAGGGCCAAGGGAACTTCCAGTCTACGGAATATACCTTGGGAAAACTGAAAATCAATAAGACAGAGCCACACCCAAATTTAGGGCTGCACTGCTTACAAGAACCTCAACGTGGGTACACCTTAAATATCCCAGGAAATATAAAAATGGTTCAAAAAACTGCGGTATTTATGTACGAAGGAATATCCCTCAGCCATGAAATCAATGTCATAAGACCAGGAGCAGCAAAGTGAGTGGATTTAGGTACGATGATTCTTAGTGAAAGAGGTCACACAGAAAAAGAAACTTATCATAAGTTATCACAGATGAAGATCCTGTAAACATGGCTACACATGAACTGAGTTAGGAAAGAGAACAGAGTCTCTCATTTAGAAAACAATCTTATGCCTGCTTAAGGGGAAAGGAGAGGTGGGGTGATGCATAAAACCAGAGTTTGATATAAGCACAGGTACCATTTCTATAAACAACTGTGGAATAGAAAAGACCTACACCTTCCTCAGTGAAAGGGACTCAAAACACCATATTTCCCGCAGAGGAATAGATCTGACTAGTAAGAATCTTAAAAACTATGTATTGATATGTCTCTGTAAGGGAATCAAGTGTGTCTAGACTGGCATAAACATGGCAGCGAGAATCAGCTCAAACCCACTATAAAAAGGAATTTCAAAAACAAAACCAATAAACAGGGAAATTCTTTACATTTCCTTCAGGGTCTCTGATGAAACCTGGAATGACCCTATCTACAATGACAGCTGGATGTGGCATAAGGCTGGACACTTGGGACTGAGAGGATTGGTGAGATTGGGTGAGCAAATGCAGACCCTTTAAAGCAAAAATGCATGGCCCCCATTCCATGGGTCCCAACTCTCCATGTTGAAGGGAATATTACTACAGATATAACATGTACGGGAAACCTAGAGAATGGACACACTGTGAATACAAAAGGGTTCTAAAACTCAACGAGTAGTCCCTCTCCTGGTGCTCCGCTTTGACTTTCCAACTGCTTTACTATCAATCCCCCAACTTGGAGAGACAACCCCTTTAACCTCCTGGTTCGCAGAGGTTGCCAATTTGGCAGAGGATGGAAGGGAAGAGGGAGAACCAATGAGAGAGTAGCTGTTAGGCATTTGGATGGGCACATGTCACTCTAATTTCCCGGCAGGAAGAAGAATTAACCAGAGTCTCAGCCACCCACCGGGAACCAGTATACGTCCTGAATCCAAATTTTGGACTTGTGAACAGCTCAAAAAAAACGAGTTGAAAAATGGAGCTATGGGCCACAGCAAATCACAAACTGGCAGAGTAATAAAGGACAACTATCGTCCAAAAATCTGTTGAGGGAAGGCAACGAGGTGGACTTGAAAGCGAGGCAGAATAGCAGTAAACAGATTTCAAGAGGTACGTTGGAATCGCCTTTAAAGCACAGGAAGAGGGGCACAACTTCGACAATGACGCACTTGGCCAAAAAGGGCGTATGCGTTTTCTCCTGAATATATTCAGGAGAAAACGCATACGCCCTATTTGGCCAAGCAAGCAAGCGGGCAATGCAAATCTGCACTACAAAGGAGTATCACTTCCCACCGGTCAAAAGGTACATCCAAAAATGTGTAAAAACCAGAAAAGCAAGACAGGACCTGGAGAACAGGGAGCCTTGTTATGCTGATGGGCGGGATGTAAATTGCCAACTGCATCACTGGAGGTGTGCATTGCGTTCCCTAAAACAAGTAAACAACAGAGCTACAGAGCCAAGTGCACTTGCAGTCTAGGGAATATACCTTGGGAAAACTGAAAATCAATAAGACAGAGCCACCCGCATATTTAGGGCTGCACTGCTTATAAGAACCTCAACTTGTGTACACATTAAATATCCCAGGAAATATAAAAATGCTTCAAAAATTTGTAGTACTTAGGTACTTTTGAATATCCCTCAGCCATGAAATCAATATCATAAGACGAGGAGCAGTAAAGTGAGTGGATTCAGGTATGATGATTCTAAGTGAAATAAGTCACACAGAAAAAGAAACTTATCATAAGATATCACTTATGAAGATCCTGTAAACATGGCTACACATAAACTGAGTTAGGAAAGAGAACAGAGTCTCACATTTAGAAAACACCCTTATGCCTCCTTAAGGGGGAAGGAGAGGCGGGGTGATGCATAAAACCAAAGTTTGACATAAGCACAGGTACCATTTCTAAAACAAACTTTGGAATAGACAAGACCTACACCTTCCTCAATGAAAGGGACTCAAAACCCCATATTTCCCGCAGAGGAATAGATCTGACTAGTAAGAATTTTAAAACCTATGTATTGATATGTCTCCATAAGGGAATCAAGTGTGTCTAGACTGGCATAAACATGGCAGCGAGAATCAGCTCAAACCCACTATAAAAAGGAATTTCAAAAACAAAACCAAAAAACAGGGAAATTCTTTACATTTCCTTCAGGGTCTCTGATGAAACCTGGAATGACCCTATCTACAATGACAGCTGGATGTGGTATAAGGCTGGACACTTGGGACTGAGAGGATTGGTGAGATTGGGTGAGCAAATGCAGACCCTTTAAAGCAAAAATGCATGGCCCCCATTCCATGGGTCTCAACTCTTCATGTTGAAGGGAATATTACTACAGCTATAACATGTACGGGGAACCTAGAGAATGGACACACTGTGAATACAATAGGTTTCTAATACTCAACGGGTTGTCCCTCTTCTGGTGATCCGGTTTGACTTTCCAACTGCTTTACTATCAATCTCCCAACTTGGAGAGACAACCCCTTTAACCTCCTGGTTCGCACAGGATGCCAGTTTTGCAGAGGATGGAAGGGAAGAGGGAGAACCAATGACAGAGTAGCTGTTAGGCATCTGGACGGGAACATGTCACTCTAATTTCCCGGCAGGAAGAAGAATTAATGAAAGGCTCAGCCACACACCGGGAACCAGTATAGGTCCTGAACTAAAATTTTGGACTTGAGTACAGCTCAAAAAAAACGAGTTGAAAAATTGAGCTCAGGGGCACAGCAATTCACAAACTGGCAGAGTAATAAAGGACAACTATCGTCCAAAAATCTGTTGAGGGAAGGCAACGAGCCGGACTAGAAAGCGAGGCAAAATAGCAGGAAACAGATTTCAAGAGGTACGTTGGAATCGCCTTTAAAGCACAGGAAGAGGGGCTCAACTTAGACAATGACGCACTTGGCCAAAAAGGGCGTATGCCTTTTCTCCTGAATATATTCAGGAGAAAACGCATACGCCCTTTTTGGCCAAGCAAGCAAGCGGGCAATGCAAATCTGCACTACAAAGAAGTATCACTTCCCACCGTTCAAAAGGGACATCCACAAATGTGTAAAAACCAGAAAGGAAAGACAGGCCCTGGAGAACATGGAGCCTTGTTATGCTGATGGGCGGGATGTAAATTGCCAACTGCCTCACTGGAGGAGTGCATTGCGTTCCCTAAAACAAGTAAAAAACAGAGCTACAGGGCCAAGGGAACTTCCAGTCTACGGAATATACCTTGGGAAAACTGAAAATCAATAAGACAGAGCCACACCCAAATTTAGGGCTGCACTGCTTACAAGAACCTCAACGTGGGTACACCTTAAATATCCCAGGAAATATAAAAATGGTTCAAAAAACTGCGGTATTTATGTACGAAGGAATATCCCTCAGCCATGAAATCAATGTCATAAGACCAGGAGCAGCAAAGTGAGTGGATTCAGGTACGATGATTCTATATGAAATAAGTCACACAGAAAAAGAAATTTATCATAAGATATCACTTATGAAGATTTGTAAACATGGCTACACATGAACTGAGTTAGGAAAGAGAACAGAGTCTCACATTTAGAAAACACTCTTATGCCTGCTTAAGTGGAAAGGAGAGGTGGGGTGATGCATAAAACCAGAGTTTGATATAAGCACAGGTACCATTTCTAAAACCAACTGTGGAATAGACAAGACCTACACTTTCCTCAGTGAAAGGGACTCAAAACCCCATATTTCCCGCAGAGGAATAGATCTGACTAGTAAGAATTTTAAGACCTATGTATTGATATGTCTCTGTAAGGGAATCAAGTGTGTCTAGACTGGCATAAACAAGGCAGCGAGAATCAGCTCAAACCCACTATAAAAAGGAATTTCAAAAACAAAAACAAAAAACAGGGAAATTCTTTACATTTCCTTCAGGGTCTCTGATGAAACCTGGAATGATCCTATCTACAATGACAGCTGGATGTGGCATAAGGCTGGACACTTGGGACTGAGAGGATTGGTGAGATTGGGTGAGCAAATGCAGACCCTTTAAAGCAAAAATGCATGGCCCCCATTCCATGGGTCCGAACACTCCAGGTTGAAGGGAATATTACTACAGCTATAACATGTATGGGAAACCTAGAGAATGGACACACTGTGAATACAAAAGGTTTCTAAAACTCAACGAATAGTCCCTCTCCTGGTGCTCCGGTTTGACTTTCCAACTGCTTTACTATCAATCTCCCAAATTGGAGAGACAGCCCCTTTAAGCTCCTGGTTCGCACAGGTTTCCAATTTTGCAGAGGATGGAATGGAAGAGGGAGAACCAATGTGAGAGTAGCTTTTAGGCATTTGGACGGGCATATGTCACTCTAATTTCCCGGCAGGAAGAATAATTACCCAAAGGCTCAGCCACCCACCGGGAACCAGTATAGGTCCTGAACCAAAATTTTGGACTTGCGTACAGCTCACAAAAAACAAGTTGAAAAATTGAGCTCAGGGGCACAGCAATTCACAAACTGGCAGAGTAATAAAGGACAACTATCGTCCAAAAATCTGTTGAGGGAAGGCAACGGGGCGGATGTGAAAGCGAAGCAGAATAGCAGGAAACAGATTTCAAGAGGTAAGTTGGAATCGCCTGTAAAGCACAGGAAGAGGGGCAGAACTTCGACAATGAAGCACTTGGCCAAAAAGGGCGTATGCGTTTTCTCCTGAATATATTCAGGAGAAAACGCATACGGCCTTTTTTTGCCAAGCAAGCAAGCGGGCAATGAAAATCTGCACTACAAAGGAGTATCATTTCCCACCGGTCAAAAGGGACATCCAAAAATGTGTAAAAACCAGAAAAGCAAGACAGGCCCTGGAGAACAGGGAGCCTTGTTATGCTGATGGGCGTGATGTAAATTGCCAACTGCATCACTGGAGGAGTGCATTGCGTTCCCTAAAACAAGTAAACAACAGAGCTACAGAGCCAAGGGCACTTGCAGTCTAGGGAATATACCTTGGGAAAACTGAAAATCAATAAGACAGAGCCACCCGCATATTTAGGGCTGCACTGCTTATAAGAACCTCAACTTGTGTACACATAAAATATCCCAGGAAATATAAAAATGCTTCAAAAATTTGTAGTACTTAGGTACTTTTGAATATCCCTCAGCCATGAAATCAATATCATAAGACGAGGAGCAGTAAAGTGAGTGGATTCAGGTATGATGATTCTAAGTGAAATAAGTCACACAGAAAAAGAAACTTATCATAAGATATCACTTATGAAGATCCTGTAAACATGGCTGCACATGAACTGAGTTAGGAAAGAGAACAGAGTCTCACATTTAGAAAACACTCTTATGCCTGCTTAAGGGGGAAGGAGAGGTGGGGTGATGCATAAAACCAGAGTTTGATATAAGCACAGGTACCATTTCTAAAACCAACTGTTGAATAGACAAGACCTACACCTTCCTCAATGAAAGGGACTCAAAACCCAATATTTCCCACAGAGGAATAGATCTGACTAGTAAGAATCTTAAAACATATGTATTGATATGTCTCTGTAAGGGAATCAAGTGTGTCTAGTCTAGCATAAACATGACAGCGAGAATCAGCTCAAACCCACTATAAAAAGGAATTTCAAATACAAAACCAAAAAACAGGGAAATTCTTTACATTTCCTTCAGGGTCTCTGATGAAACCTGGAATGACCCTATCTACAATGACAGCTGGATGTGGCATAAGGCTGGACACCTGGGTCTGAGAGGATTGGTGAGATTGGGTGAGCAAATGCAGACCCTTTAAAGCAAAAATGCATGGCCTCCATTCCATGGGTCCCAAATCTCCATGTTGAAGGGAATATTACTACAGCTATAACATGTACGGGAAACCTAGAGAATGGACACACTGTGAATACAAAAGGTTTCTAAAACTCAACGAGTAGTCCCTCTCCTGGTGCTCCGGTTTGACTTTCCAACTGCTTTACTATCAATCTCCCAACTTGGAGAGACAACCCCTTTAACCACCTGGTTCGCACAGGTTGCCAATTTGGCAGAGGATGGAAGGGAAGTGGGAGTACCAAAGAGAGAGTAGCTGCTAGGTATTTGGACGGGCACATGTCACTCTAATTTCCCGGCAGGAAGAAGAATTAACCACAGTCTCAGCCACCCACCGGGAACCAGTATAGGTCCTGAACCAAAATTTTGGACTGGCGTACAGCTCACAAAAAACGAGTTGAAAAATGGAGCTCAGGGGCACAGCAATTCACAAACTGGCAGAGTAATAAAGGACAAGTATCGTCCAAAGATCTGTTTAGGGAAGGCAACGAGGCGGACTTGAAAGCGAGGCAGAATAGCAGGAAACAGATTTCAAGAGGTACGTTGGAATCGTCTTTAAAGCACAGGAAGAGGGGCACAACTTCGACAATGACGCACTTGGCCAAAAAGGTCGTATGCGTTTTCACCTGAATATATTCAGGAGAAAACGCATACGCCCTTTTTGGCCAAGCAAGCAAGCGGGCAATGCAAATCTGCTCTACAAAGAAGTATCACTTCCCACAGGTGAAAAGGGACATCCACAAATGTGTAAAAACCAGAAAGGCAAGACAGGCCCTGGAGAAGAGGGAGCCTTGTTATGCTGATGGGCGGGATGTAAGTTGCCAACTGCCTCACTGCAGGAGTGCATTGCGTTCCCTAAAACAAGTAATCAACAGAGCTACAGAGCCAAGGGCACTTCCAGTCTAGGGAATATACCTATGGAAAACTGAAAATCAATAAGACAGAGCCACCCCCAAATTTAGGGCTGCACTGCTTACAAGAACCTCAACTTGGGTACACCTTAAATATCCCAGGAAATATAAAAATGGTTCAAAAAACTGTGGTATTCATGTACGATGGAATATCCCTCAGCCATGAAATCAATGTCATAAGACCAGGAGCAGCAAAGTGAGTGGATTCAGGTACGATGATTCTAAGTGAAATAAGTCACACAGAAAAAGAAACTTATCATAAGATATCACTTATGAAGATCCTGTAAACATGGCTACACATGAACTGAGTTAGGAAAGAGAACAGAGTCTCACAATTGGAAAACACTCTTATGCCTGCTTAAGGGGAAAGGAGAGGTGGGGTGATGTATAAAACCAGAGTTTGATATAAGCACAGGTACCATTTCTAAAACCAACTGTGGAATAGACAAGACCTAAACCTTCCTCAGTGAAAGGGACTCAAAACCCCATATTTCCCGCAGAGGAATAGATCTGACTAGTAAGAATATTAAAACCTAAGTATTGATATGTGTCTGTAAGGGAATCAAGTGTGTCTAGACTGGCATAAACATGGCAGCGAGAATCAGCTCAAACACACTATAAAAATGAATTTCAAAAACAAAACCAAAAAACAGGGAAATTCTTTACATTTCCTTCAGGGTCTCTGATGAAACCTGGAATGACCCTATCTACAATGACAGCTGGATGTGGCATAAGGCTGGACACCTGGGAGTGAGTGGATTGGTGAGATTGGGTGAGCAAATGCAGACTCTTTAAAGCAAAAATGCATGGACCCAATTCCATGGGTCCCAACTCTCCCTGTTGAAGGGAATATTACTACAGATATAACATGTACAGGAAACCTAGAGAATGAACACACGGTGAATACAAAAGGTTTCTAAAACTCAACGAGTAGTCCCTCTCCTGGTTCTCCGGTTTGACTTTCCAACTGCTTTACTATCAATCTCCCAACTTGGAGAGACAACGCTTTTGACCTCCTGGTTCGCACATGTTGCCAATTTGGCAGAGGATGGAAGGGAAGAGGGAGAACCAATGAGAGAGTAGCTGTTAGGCATTTGGACGGGCACATGTCACTCTAATTTCCCAGCAGGAAGAAGAATTAACCACAGTCTCAGCCACCCACCGGGAACCAGTATAGGTCCTGAACCACAATTTTGGACTTGCGTACAGCTCACAAAAAACGAGTTGAAAAATGGAGCTCAGGGGCACAGCAATTCACAACCTGGCAGAGTAATAAAGGACAACTATCGTCCAAAAAATCTGTTGAGGGAAGGCAGCGAGGCGCACTTGAAAGAGAGACAGAATAGCAGGAAACAGATTTCAAGAGGTACGTTGGAATCGCCTTTAAAGCACAGGAACAGGGGCACAACTTCGACAATGACGCACTTGGCCAAAAAGGGCGTATGCGTTTTCGCCTGAATATATTCAGGAGAAAACGCATACGCCCTTTTTGGCCAAGCAAGCAAGCGGGCAATGCAAATCTGCACTACAAAGGAGTATCACTTCGCACCGGTCAAAAGGGACATACACAAAATGTGTAAAAACCAGAAAGGCAAGACAGGCCCTGGAGAAGAGGGAGCCTTGTTATACTGATGGGCAGGATGTAAATTGCCAACTGCCTCACTGGAGGAGTGCATTGTGTTCCCTAAAACAAGTAAACAACAGAGCTACAGAGCCAAGGGCACTTCCAGTCTAGCGAATATACCTATGGAAAACTGAAAATCAATAAGACAGAGCCACCCCAAAATTTAGGGCTGCACTGCTTACAAGAACCTCAAATTGGGTACACCTTAAATATGCCAGGAAATATAAAAATGGTTCAAAAAACTGTTGTATTTATGTACGATGGAATATCCCTCAGCCATTAAATCAATGTCATAAGACCAGGAGCAGCAAAGTGAGTGAATTCAGGTACGATGATTCTAAGTGAAATAAGTCACACAGAAAAAGAAACTTATCATAAGATATCACTTATGAAGATCCTGTAAACATGGCTACACATGAACTGAGTTAGGAAAGAGAACAGAGTCTCACATTTAGAAAACACTCTTATGCCTGCTTAAGGGGAAAGGAGCGGTGGGGTGATGCATAAAACCAGAGTTTGATATAAGCACAGGAACAATTTCTATAACCAACTGTGGAATAGACAAGACCTACACCTTCCTCAGTGAAAGGGACTCAAAACCCCATATTTCCCACAGAGGAATAGATCTGACTAGTAAGAATCTTAAAACCTATGTATTGATATGTCTCTGTAAGGGAATCAAGTTTGTCTAGACTGGCATAAACATGGCAGCGAGAATCAGCTCAAACCCACTATAAAAAGGAATTTCAAAAACAAAACCAAAAAACAGGGAAATTCTTTACATTTCCTTCAGGGTCTCTGATGAAACCTGGAATGACCCTATCTACAATGACAGCTGGATGTGGCATAAGGCTGGACACTTGGGACTGAGAGGATTGGTGAGATTGGGTGAGCAAATGCAGACCCTTTAAAGCAAAAATGCATGGCCCCCATTCCATGGGTCCCAACTCTCCATGTTGAAGGGAATATTACTACAGCTATAACATGTACGGGAAACCTAGAGAATGGACACACTGTGAATACAAAAGGTTTCTAAAACTCAACGAGTAGTCCCTCTCCTGGTGCTCCGCTTTGACTTTCCAACTGATTTACTATCAATCTCCCAACTTGGCGAAACAACCCCTTTAACCTCCTGGTTCGCACAGGTTGCCAATTTCGCAGAGGATGGAAGGGAAGAGGGAGAACCAATGAGAGAGTAGCTGTTAGGCATTTGGACGGGCACATGTCACTCTAATTTCCCGGCAGGAAGAAGAATTAACCACAGTCTCAGCCACCCACCGGGAACCAGTATAGGTCCTAAACCAAAATTTTGGACTTGCGTACAGCTCACAAAAAACGAGTTGAAAAATGGAGCTCAGGGGCACAGCAATTCACAAACTGGCAGAGTAATAAAGGACAACTATCGTCCAAAAAATCTGTTGAGGGAAGGCAGCGAGGCGGACTTGAAAGAGAGACAGAATAGCAGGAAACAGATTTCAAGAGGTACGTTGGAATCGCCTTTAAAGCACAGGAAGAGAGGCACAACTTCGACAATGACGCACTTGGCCAAAAAGGGCGTATGCGTTTTCGCCTGAATATATTCAGGAGAAAACGCATACGCCCTTTTTGGCCAAGCAAGCAAGCGGGCAATGCAAATCTGCACTACAAAGGATTATCACTTTGCACCGGTCAAAAGGGACATACACAAAATGTGTAAAAACCAGAAAGGCAAGACAGGCCCTGGAGAAGAGGGAGACTTGTTATGCTGATGGGCAGGATGTAAATTGCCAACTGCCTCACTGGAGGAGTGCATTGTGTACCCTAAAACAAGTAAACAACAGAGCTACAGAGCCATGGGCACTTCCAGTCTAGGGAATATACCTATGGAAAACTGAAAATCAATAAGACAGAGCCACCCCCAAATTTAGGGCTGCACTGCTTACAAGAACCTCAACTTGGGTACACCTTAAATATGCCAGGAAATATAAAAATGGTCCAAAAAACTGTGGTATTTATGTACGATGGAATATCCCTCAGCCATTAAATCAATGTCATAAGACCAGGAGCAGCAAAGTGAATGGATTCAGGTACGATGATTCTAAGTGAAATAAGTCACACAGAAAAAGAAACTTATCATAAGATATCACTTATGAAGATCCTGTAAACATGGCTACACATGAACTGAGTTAGGAAAGAGAACAGAGTCTCACATTTAGAAAACACTCTTATGCCTGGTTAAGGGGAAAGGAGCGGTGAAGTGATGCATAAAACCAGAGTTTGATATAAGCACAGGAACCATTTCTATAACCAACTGTGGAATAGACAAGACCTACACCTTCCTCAGTGAAAGGGACTCAAAACCCCATATTTCCCGCAGAGGAATAGATCTGACTAGTAAGAATCTTAAAACCTATGTATTGATATGTCTCTGTAAGGGAATCAAGTGTGTCTAGACTGGCATAAACATGGCAGCGAGAATCAGCTCAAACCCACTATAAAAAGGAATTTCAAAAACAAAACCAAAAAACAGGGAAATTCTTTACATTTCCTTCAGGGTCTCTGATGAAACCTGGAATGACCCTATCTACAATGACAGCTGGATGTCGCATAAGGCTGGACACCTGGGTCTGAGAGGATTGGTGAGATTGGGTGAGCAAATGCAGACCCTTTAAAGCAAAAATGCATGGCCTCCATTCCATGGGTCCCAAATCTCCATGTTGAAGGGAATATTACTACAGCTATAACATGTACGGGAAACCTAGAGAATGGACACACTGTGAATACAAAAGGTTTCTAAAACTCAACGAGTAGTCCCTCTCCTGGTGCTCCGGTTTGACTTTCCAACTGCTTTACTATCAATCTCCCAACTTGGAGAGACAACCCCTTTAACCACCTGGTTCGCACAGGTTGCTAATTTGGCAGAGAATGGAAGGGAAGTGGGAGTACCAAAGAGAGAGTAGCTGCTAGGTATTTGGACGGGCACATGTCACTCTAATTTCCCGGCAGGAAGAAGAATTAACCACAGTCTCAGCCACCCACCGGGAACCAGTATAGGTCCTGAACCAAAATTTTGGACTGGCGTACAGCTCACAAAAAACGAGTTGAAAAATGGAGCTCAGGGGCACAGCAATTCACAAACTGGCAGAGTAATAAAGGACAAGTATCGTCCAAAGATCTGTTTAGGGAAGGCAACGAGGCGGACTTGAAAGCGAGGCAGAATAGCAGGAAACAGATTTCAAGAGGTACGTTGGAATCGTCTTTAAAGCACAGGAAGAGGGGCACAACTTCGACAATGACGCACTTGGCCAAAAAGGTCGTATGCGTTTTCACCTGAATATATTCAGGAGAAAACGCATACGCCCTTTTTGGCCAAGCAAGCAAGCGGGCAATGCAAATCTGCTCTACAAAGAAGTATCACTTCCCACCGGTGAAAAGGGACATCCACAAATGTGTAAAAACCAGAAAGGCAAGACAGGCCCTGGAGAAGAGGGAGCCTTGTTATGCTGATGGGCGGGATGTAAGTTGCCAACTGCCTCACTGCAGGAGTGCATTGTGTTCCCTAAAACAAGTAATCAACAGAGCTACAGAGCCAAGGGCACTTCCAGTCTAGGGAATATACCTATGGAAAACTGAAAATCAATAAGACAGAGCCACCCCCAAATTTAGGGCTGCACTGCTTACAAGAACCTCAACTTGGGTACACCTTAAATATCCCAGGAAATATAAAAATGGTTCAAAAAACTGTGGTATTCATGTACGATGGAATATCCCTCAGCCATGAAATCAATGTCATAAGACCAGGAGCAGCAAAGTGAGTGGATTCAGGTACGATGATTCTAAGTGAAATAAGTCACACAGAAAAAGAAACTTATCATAAGATATCACTTATGAAGATCCTGTAAACATGGCTACACATGAACTGAGTTAGGAAAGAGAACAGAGTCTCACAATTGGAAAACACTCTTATGCCTGCTTAAGGGGAAAGGAGAGGTGGGGTGATGTATAAAACCAGAGTTTGATATAAGCACAGGTACCATTTCTAAAACCAACTGTGGAATAGACAAGACCTAAACCTTCCTCAGTGAAAGGGACTCAAATCCCCATATTTCCCGCAGAGGAATAGATCTGACTAGTAAGAATATTAAAACCTAAGTATTGATATGTGTCTGTAAGGGAATCAAGTGTGTCTAGACTGGCATAAACATGGCAGCGAGAATCAGCTCAAACACACTATAAAAATGAATTTCAAAAACAAAACCAAAAAACAGGGAAATTCTTTACATTTCCTTCAGGGTCTCTGATGAAACCTGGAATGACCCTATCTACAATGACAGCTGGATGTGGCATAAGGCTGGACACCTGGGAGTGAGTGGATTGGTGAGATTGGGTGAGCAAATGCAGACTCTTTAAAGCAAAAATGCATGGACCCAATTCCATGGGTCCCAACTCTCCCTGTTGAAGGGAATATTACTACAGATATAACATGTACAGGAAACCTAGAGAATGAACACACGGTGAATACAAAAGGTTTCTAAAACTCAACGAGTAGTCCCTCTCCTGGTTCTCCGGTTTGACTTTCCAACTGCTTTACTATCAATCTCCCAACTTGGAGAGACAACGCTTTTAACCTCCTGGTTCGCACATGTTGCCAATTTGGCAGAGGATGGAAGGGAAGAGGGAGAACCAATGAGAGAGTAGCTGTTAGGCATTTGGACGGGCACATGTCACTCTAATTTCCCAGCAGGAAGAAGAATTAACCACAGTCTCAGCCACCCACCGGGAACCAGTATAGGTCCTGAACCACAATTTTGGACTTGCGTACAGCTCACAAAAAACGAGTTGAAAAATGGAGCTCAGGGGCACAGCAATTCACAACCTGGCAGAGTAATAAAGGACAACTATCGTCCAAAAAATCTGTTGAGGGAAGGCAGCGAGGCGCACTTGAAAGAGAGACAGAATAGCAGGAAACAGATTTCAAGAGGTACGTTGGAATCGCCTTTAAAGCACAGGAACAGGGGCACAACTTCGACAATGACGCACTTGGCCAAAAAGGGCGTATGCGTTTTCGCCTGAATATATTCAGGAGAAAACGCATACACCCTTTTTGGCCAAGCAAGCAAGCGGGCAATGCAAATCTGCACTACAAAGGAGTATCACTTCGCACCGGTCAAAAGGGACATACACAAAATGTGTAAAAACCAGAAAGGCAAGACAGGCCCTGGAGAAGAGGGAGCCTTGTTATACTGATGGGCAGGATGTAAATTGCCAACTGCCTCACTGGAGGAGTGCATTGTGTTCCCTAAAACAAGTAAACAACAGAGCTACAGAGCCAAGGGCACTTCCAGTCTAGCGAATATACCTATGGAAAACTGAAAATCAATAAGACAGAGCCACCCCCAAATTTAAGGCTGCACTGCTTACAAGAACCTCAAATTGGGTACACCTTAAATATGCCAGGAAATATAAAAATGGTTCAAAAAACTGTTGTATTTATGTACGATGGAATATCCCTCAGCCATTAAATCAATGTCATAAGACCAGGAGCAGCAAAGTGAGTGAATTCAGGTACGATGATTCTAAGTGAAATAAGTCACACAGAAAAAGAAACTTATCATAAGATATCACTTATGAAGATCCTGTAAACATGGCTACACATGAACTGAGTTAGGAAAGAGAACAGAGTCTCACATTTAGAAAACACTCTTATGCCTGCTTAAGGGGAAAGGAGCGGTGGGGTGATGCATAAAACCAGAGTTTGATATAAGCACAGGAACAATTTCTATAACCAACTGTGGAATAGACAAGACCTACACCTTCCTCAGTGAAAGGGACTCAAAACCCCATATTTCCCGCAGAGGAATAGATCTGACTAGTAAGAATCTTAAAACCTATGTATTGATATGTCTCTGTAAGGGAATCAAGTTTGTCTAGACTGGCATAAACATGGCAGCGAGAATCAGCTCAAACCCACTATAAAAAGGAATTTCAAAAACAAAACCAAAAAACAGGGAAATTCTTTACATTTCCTTCAGGGTCTCTGATGAAACCTGGAATGACCCTATCTACAATGACAGCTGGATGTGGCATAAGGCTGGACACTTGGGACTGAGAGGATTGGTGAGATTGGGTGAGCAAATGCAGACCCTTTAAAGCAAAAATGCATGGCCCCCATTCCATGGGTCCCAACTCTCCATGTTGAAGGGAATATTACTACAGCTATAACATGTACGGGAAACCTAGAGAATGGACACACTGTGAATACAAAAGGTTTCTAAAACTCAACGAGTAGTCCCTCTCCTGGTGCTCCGCTTTGACTTTCCAACTGATTTACTATCAATCTCCCAACTTGGCGAAACAACCCCTTTAACCTCCTGGTTCGCACAGGTTGCCAATTTCGCAGAGGATGGAAGGGAAGAGGGAGAACCAATGAGAGAGTAGCTGTTAGGCATTTGGACGGGCACATGTCACTCTAATTTCCCGGCAGGAAGAAGAATTAACCACAGTCTCAGCCACCCACCGGGAACCAGTATAGGTCCTAAACCAAAATTTTGGACTTGCGTACAGCTCACAAAAAACGAGTTGAAAAATGGAGCTCAGGGGCACAGCAATTCACAAACTGGCAGAGTAATAAAGGACAACTATCGTCCAAAAAATCTGTTGAGGGAAGGCAGCGAGGCGGACTTGAAAGAGAGAGAGAATAGCAGGAAACAGATTTCAAGAGGTACGTTGGAATCGCCTTTAAAGCACAGGAAGAGAGGCACAACTTCGACAATGACGCACTTGGCCAAAAAGGGCGTATGCGTTTTCGCCTGAATATATTCAGGAGAAAACGCATACGCCCTTTTTGGCCAAGCAAGCAAGCAGGCAATGCAAATCTGCACTACAAAGGATTATCACTTTGCACCGGTCAAAAGGGACATACACAAAATGTGTAAAAACCAGAAAGGCAAGACAGGCCCTGGAGAAGAGGGAGACTTGTTATGCTGATGGGCAGGATGTAAATTGCCAACTGCCTCACTGGAGGAGTGCATTGTGTACCCTAAAACAAGTAAACAACAGAGCTACAGAGCCATGGGCACTTCCAGTCTAGGGAATATACCTATGGAAAACTGAAAATCAATAAGACAGAGCCACCCCCAAATTTAGGGCTGCACTGCTTACAAGAACCTCAACTTGGGTACACCTTAAATATGCCAGGAAATATAAAAATGGTTCAAAAAACTGTGGTATTTATGTACGATGGAATATCCCTCAGCCATTAAATCAATGTCATAAGAACAGGAGCAGCAAAGTGAATGGATTCAGGTACGATGATTCTAAGTGAAATAAGTCACACAGAAAAAGAAACTTATCATAAGATATCACTTATGAAGATCCTGTAAACATGGCTACACATGAACTGAGTTAGGAAAGAGAACAGAGTCTCACATTTAGAAAACACTCTTATGCCTGGTTAAGGGGAAAGGAGCGGTGGGGTGATGCATAAAACCAGAGTTTGATATAAGCACAGGAACCATTTCTATAACCAACTGTGGAATACACAAGACCTACACCTTCCTCAGTGAAAGGGACTCAAAACCCCATATTTCCCGCAGAGGAATAGATCTGACTAGTAAGAATCTTAAAACCTATGTATTGATATGTCTCTGTAAGGGAATCAAGTGTGTCTAGACTGGCATAAACATGGCAGCGAGAATCAGCTCAAACCCACTATAAAAAGGAATTTCAAAAACAAAACCAAAAAACAGGGAAATTCTTTACATTTCCTTCAGGGTCTCTGATGAAACCTGGAATGACCCTATCTACAATGACAGCTGGATGTCGCATAAGGCTGGACACTTGGGACTGAGAGGATTGGTGAGATTGGGTGAGCAAATGCAGACCCTTTAAAGCAAAAATGCATGGCCCCCATTCCATGGGTCCCAACTCTCCATGTTGAAGGGAATATTACTACAGCTATAACATGTACGGGAAACCTAGAGAATGGACACACTGTGAATACAAAATGTTTCTAAAACTCAACGAGTAGTCCCTCTCCTGGTGCTCCGCTTTGACTTTCCAACTGATTTACTATCAATCTCCCAACTTGGCGAAACAACCCCTTTAATCTCCTGGTTCGCCCAGGTTGCCAATTTCGCAGAGGATGGAAGGGAAGAGGGAGAACCAATGAGAGAGTAGCTGTTAGGCATTTGGACGGGCACATGTCACTCTAATTTCCCGGCAGGAAGAAGAATTAACCACAGTCTCAGCCACCCACCGGGAACCAGTATAGGTCCTGAACCAAAATTTTGGACTTGCGTACAGCTCACAAAAAACGAGTTGAAAAATGGAGCTCAGGGGCACAGCAATTCACAAACAGGCAGAGTAATAAAGGACAACTATCGTCCAAAAAATCTGTTGAGGGAAGGCAGCGAGGCGGACTTGAAAGAGAGACAGAATAGCAGGAAACAGATTTCAAGAGGTACGTTGGAATCGCCTTTAAAGCACAGGAAGAGAGGCACAACTTCGACAATGACGCACTTGGCCAAAAAGGGCGTATGCGTTTTCGCCTGAATATATTCAGGAGAAAACGCATACGCCCTTTTTGGCCAAGCAAGCAAGCGGGCAATGCAAATCTGCACTACAAAGGAGTATCACTTCGCACCGGTCAAAAGGGACATACACAAAATGTGTAAAAACCAGAAAGGCAAGACAGGCCCTGGAGAAGAGGGAGCCTTGTTATGCTGATGGGCAGGATGTAAACTGCCAACTGCCTCACTGGAGGAGTGCATTGTGTTCCCTAAAACAAGTAAACAACAGAGCTACAGAGCCATGGGCACTTCCAGTCTAGGGAATATACCTATGGAAAACTGAAAATCAATAAGACAGAGCCACCCCCAAATTTAGGGCTGCACTGCTTACAAGAACCTCAACTTGGGTACACCTTAAATATGCCAGGAAATATAAAAATGGTTCAAAAAACTGTGGTATTTATGTACGATGGAATATCCCTCAGCCATTAAATCAATGTCATAAGACCAGGAGCAGCAAAGTGAATGGATTCAGGTACGATGATTCTAAGTGAAATAAGTCACACAGAAAAAGAAACTTATCATAAGATATCACTTATGAAGATCTGTAAACATGGCTACACATGAACTGAGTTAGGAAAGAGAACAGAGTCTCACATTTAGAAAACACTCTTATGCCTGCTTAAGGGGAAAGGAGCGGTGGGGTGATGCATAAAACCAGAGTTTGATATAAGCACAGGAACCATTTCTATAACCAACTGTGGAATAGACAAGACCTACACCTTCCTCAGTGAAAGGGACTCAAAACCCCATATTTCCCGCAGAGGAATAGATCTGACTAGTAAGAATCTTAAAACCTATGTATTGATATGTCTCTGTAAGGGAATCAAGTGTGTCTAGACTGGCATAAACATGGCAGCGAGAATCAGCTCAAACCCACTATAAAAAGGAATTTCAAATACAAAACCAAAAAACAGGGAAATTCTTTACATTTCCTTCAGGGTCTCTGATGAAACCTGGAATGACCCTATCTACAATGACAGCTGGATGTGGCATAAGCCTGGACACTTGGGACTGAGAGGATTGGTGAGATTGGGTGAGCAAATGCAGACCCTTTAAAGCAAAAATGCATGGCCCCCATTCCATGGGTCCCAACTCTCCATGTTGAAGGCAATATTACTACAGCTATAACATGTACGGGAAACCTAGAGAATGGACACACTGTGAATACAAAAGGTTTCTAAAACTCAACGAGTAGTCCCTCTCCTGGTGCTCCGCTTTGACTTTCCAACTGATTTACTATCAATCTCCCAACTTGGCGAAACAACCCCTTTAACCTCCTGGTTCGCACAGGTTGCCAATTTCGCAGAGGATGGAAGGGAAGAGGGAGAACCAATGAGAGAGTAGCTGTTAGGCATTTGGACGGGCACATGTCACTCTAATTTCCCGGCAGGAAGAAGAATTAACCACAGTCTCAGCCACCCACCGGGAACCAGTATAGGTCCTGAACCAAAATTTTGGACTTCCGTACAGCTCACAAAAAACGAGTTGAAAAATGGAGCTCAGGGGCACAGCAATTCACAAACTGGCAGAGTAATAAAGGACAACTATCGTCCAAAAATCTGTTGAGGGAAGGCAACGAGGCGGACTTGAAAGCGAGGCAGAATAGCAGGAAACAGATTTCAAGAGGTACGTTGGAATCGTCTTTAAAGCACAGGAAGAGGGGCACAACTTCGACAATGACGCACTTGGCCAAAAAGGGCGTATGCGTTTTCGCCTGAATATATTCAGGAGAAAACGCATACGCCCTTTTTGGCCAAGCAAGCAAGCGGGCAATGCAAATCTGCTCTACAAAGAAGTATCACTTCCCAACAGTCAAAAGGGACATCCACAAATGTGTAAAAACCAGAAAGGCAAGACAGGCCCTGGAGAACAGGGAGCCTTGTTATGCTGATGGGCGGGATGTAAATTGCCAACTGCCTCACTGGAGGAGTGCATTGCTTTCCCTAAAACAAGTAAACAACAGAGCTACCGAGCCAAGGTCACTTCCAGTCTAGGGAATATACTTTGGGAAAAATGACAATCAATAAGACAGAGCCACCACCAAATTTAGGGCTGCACTGCTTACAAGAACCTCAACTTGGGTACACCTTAAATATCCCAGGAAATATAAAAATGGTTCAAAAAACTGTGGTATTTATGTACGATGGAATATCCCTCAGCCATGAAATCAATGTCATAAGACCAGGAGCAGCAAAGTGAGTGGATTCAGGTACGATGATACTAAGTGAAATAAGTCACACAGAAAAAGAAACTTATCATAAGATATCACTTATGAATATCCTGTAAACATGGCTACACATGAACTGAGTTAGGAAAGAGAACAGAGTCTCACAATTAGAAAAAACTCTTATGCCTGCTTAAGGGGAAAGGAGAGGTGGGGTGATGCATAAAACCAGAGTTTGATATAAGCACAGGTACCATTTCTATAACCAACTGTGGTATAGACAAGACCTACACCTTCCTCAGTGAAAGGGACTCAAAACCCCATATTTCCCGCAGAGAAATAGATCTGACTAGTAAGAATCTTAAAACCTATGTATTGATATGTCTCTGTAAGGGAATCAAGTGTGTCTAGACTGGCATAAACATGGCAGCGAGAATCAGCTCAAACCCACTATAAAAAGGAATTTCAAAAACAAAACCAAAAAACAGGGAAATTCTTTACATTTCCTTCAGGGACTCTGATGAAACCAGGAATGACCCTATCTACAATGACAGCTGGATGTGGCATAAGGCTGAACACTTGGGAGTGAGAGGATTGGTGAGATTGGGTGAGCAAATGCAGACCCTTTAAAGCAAAAATGCATGGCCCCCATTCCATGGGTCCCAACTCTCCATGTTGAAGGGAATATTACTACAGCTATAACATGTACGGGAAACCTAGAGAATGGACACACTGTGAATACAAAAGGTTTCTAAAACTCAACGAGTAGTCCCTCTCCTGGTGCTCCGCTTTGACTTTCCAACTGATTTACTATCAATCTCCCAACTTGGCGAAACAACCCCTTTAACCTCCTGGTTCGCACAGGTTGCCAGTTTCGCAGAGGATGGAAGGGAAGAGGGAGAACCAATGAGAGAGTAGCTGTTAGGCATTTGGACGGGCACATGTCACTCTAATTTCCCGGCAGGAAGAAGAATTAACCACAGTCTCAGCCACCCACCGGGAACCAGTATAGGTCCTGAACCAAAATTTTGGACTTGCGTACAGCTCACCAAAAACGAGTTGAAAAATGGAGCTCAGGGGCACAGCAATTCACAAACTGGCAGAGTAATAAAGGACAACTATCGTCCAAAAAATCTGTTGAGGGAAGGCAGCGAGGCGGACTTGAAAGAGAGAAAGAATAGCAGGAAACAGATTTCAAGAGGTACGTTGGAATCGCCTTTAAAGCACAGGAAGAGAGGCACAACTTCGACAATGACGCACTTGGCCAAAAAGGGCGTATGCGTTTTCGCCTGAATATATTCAGGAGAAAACGCATACGCCCTTTTTGGCCAAGCAAGCAAGCGGGCAATGCAAATCTGCACTACAAAGGAGTATCACTTCGCACCGGTCAAAAGGGACATACACAAAATGTGTAAAAACCAGAAAGGCAAGACAGGCCCTGGAGAAGAGGGAGCCTTGTTATGCTGATGGGCAGGATGTAAACTGCCAACTGCCTCACTGGAGGAGTGCATTGTGTTCCCTAAAACAAGTAAACAACAGAGCTACAGAGCCATGGGCACTTCCAGTCTAGGGAATATACCTATGGAAAACTGAAAATCAATAAGACAGAGCCACCCCCAAATTTAGGGCTGCACTGCTTACAAGAACCTCAACTTGGGTACACCTTAAATATGCCAGGAAATATAAAAATGGTTCAAAAAACTGTGGTATTTATGTACGATGGAATATCCCTCAGCCATTAAATCAATGTCATAAGACCAGGAGAAGCAAAGTGAATGGATTCAGGTACGATGATTCTAAGTGAAATAAGTCACACAGAAAAAGAAACTTATCATAAGATATCACTTATGAAGATCCTGTAAACATGGCTACACATGAACTGAGTTAGGAAAGAGAACAGAGTCTCACATTTAGAAAACACTCTTATGCCTGCTTAAGGGGAAAGGAGCGGTGGGGTGATGCATAAAACCAGAGTTTGATATAAGCACAGGAACCATTTCTATAACCAACTGTGGAATAGACAAGACCTACACCTTCCTCAGTGAAAGGGACTCAAAACCCCTTATTTACCGCAGAGGAATAGATCTGACTAGTAAGAATCTTAAAACCTATGTATTGATATGTCTCTGTAAGGGAATCAAGTGTGTCTAGACTGGCATAAACATGGCAGCGAGAATCAGCTCAAACCCACTATAAAAAGGAATTTCAAAAACAAAACCAAAAAACAGGGAAATTCTTTACATTTCCTTCAGGGTCTCTGATGAAACCTGGAATGACCCTATCTACAATGACAGCTGGATGTGGCATAAGGCTGGACACTTGGGACTGAGAGGATTGGTGAGATTGGGTGAGCAAATGCAGACCCTTTAAAGCAAAAATGCATGGCCCCCATTCCATGGGTCCCAACTCTCCATGTTGAAGGGAATATTACTACAGCTATAACATGTACGGGAAACCTAGAGAATGGACACACTGTGAATACAAAAGGTTTCTAAAACTCAACGAGTAGTCCCTCTCCTGGTGCTCCGCTTTGACTTTCCAACTGATTTACTATCAATCTCCCAACTTGGCGAAACAACCCCTTTAACCTCCTGGTTCGCACAGGTTGCCAATTTCGCAGAGGATGGAAGGGAAGAGGGAGAACCAATGAGAGAGTAGCTGTTAGGCATTTGGACGGGCACATGTCACTCTAATTTCCCGGCAGGAAGAAGAATTAACCACAGTCTCAGCCACCCACCGGGAACCAGTATAGGTCCTGAACCAAAATTTTGGACTTGCGTACAGCTCACAAAAAACGAGTTGAAAAATGGAGCTCAGGGGCACAGCAATTCACAAACTGGCAGAGTAATAAAGGACAACTATCGTCCAAAAAATCTGTTGAGGGAAGGCAGCGAGGCGGACTTGAAAGAGAGACAGAATAGCAGGAAACAGATTTCAAGTGGTACGTTGGAATCGCCTTTAAAGCACAGGAAGAGAGGCACAATTTCGACAATGACGCACTTGGCCAAAAAGGGCGTATGCGTTTTCGCCTGAATATATTCAGGAGAAAACGCATACGCCCTTTTTGGCCAAGCAAGCAAGCGGGCAATGCAAATCTGCACTACAAAGGAGTATCACTTCGCACCGGTCAAAAGGGACATACACAAAATGTGTAAAAACCAGAAAGGCAAGACAGGTCCTGGAGAAGAGGGAGCCTTGTTATGCTGATTGGCAGGATGTAAATTGCCAACTGCCTCACTGGAGGAGTGTATTGTGTTCCCTAAAACAAGTAAACAACAGAGCTAAAGAGCCATGGGTACTTCCAGTCTAGGGAATATACCTATGGAAAACTGAAAATCAATAAGACAGAGCCACCCCCAAATTTAGGGCTGCACTGCTTACAAGAACCTCAACTTGGGTACACCTTAAATATGCCAGGAAATATAAAAATGGTTCAAAAAACTGTGGTATTTATGTACGATGGAATATCCCTCAGCCATTAAATCAATGTCATAAGACCAGGAGCAGCAAAGTGAATGGATTCAGGTACGATGATTCTAAGTGAACTAAGTCACACAGAAAAAGAAACTTATCATAAGATATCACTTATGAAGATCCTGTAAACATGGCTACACATTAACTGAGTTAGGAAAGAGAACAGAGTCTCACATTTAGAAAACACTCTTATGCCTGCTTAAGGGGAAAGGAGCGGTGGGGTGATGCATAAAACCAGAGTTTGATATAAGCACAGGTACCATTTCTATAACCAACTGTGCAATAGACAAGACCTACACCTTCCTCAGTGAAAGGGACTCAAAACCCCATATTTCCCGCAGAGGAATAGATCTGACTAGTAAGAATCTTAAAACCTATGTATTGATATGTCTCTGTAAGTGAATCAACTGTGTCTAGACTGGCATAAACATGGCAGCGAGAATCAGCTCAAACCCACTATAAAAAGGAATTTCAAAAACAAAACCAAAAAACTGGGAAATTCTTTACATTTCCTTCAGGGTCTCTGATGAAACCTGGAATGACCCTATCTACAATGAAAGCTGGATGTGGCATAAGGCTGGACACTTGGGACTGAGAGGATTGGTGAGATTGGGTAAGCAAATGCAGACCCTTTAAAGCAAAAATGCATGGCCCCCATTCCATGGGTCCCAACTCTCCATGTTGAAGGGAATATTACTACAGCTATAACATGTACGGGAAACCTAGAGAATGGACACACTGTGAATACAAAAGGTTTCTAAAACTCAACGAGTAGTCCCTCTCCTGGTGCTCCGCTTTGACTTTCCAACTGATTTACTATCAATCTCCCAACTTGGCGAAACAACCCCTTTAACCTCCTGGTTCGCACAGGTTGCCAATTTCGCAGAGGATGGAAGGGAAGAGGGAGAACCAATGAGAGAGTAGCTGTTAGGCATTTGGACGGGCACATGTCACTCTAATTTCCCGGCAGGAAGAAGAATTAACCACAGTCTCAGCCACCCACCGGGAACCAGTATAGGTCCTGAACCAAAATTTTGGACTTGCGTACAGCTCACAAAAAACGAGTTGAAAAATGGAGCTCAGGGGCACAGCAATTCACAAACTGGCAGAGTAATAAAGGACAACTATCGTCCAAAAAATCTGTTGAGGGAAGGCAGCGAGGCGGACTTGAAAGAGAGACAGAATAGCAGGAAACAGATTTCAAGAGGTACGTTGGAATCGCCTTTAAAGCACAGGAAGAGAGGCACAACTTCGACAATGACGCACTTGGCCAAAAAGGGCGTATGCGTTTTCGCCTGAATATATTCAGGAGAAAACGCATACGCCCTTTTTGGCCAAGCAAGCAAGCGGGCAATGCAAATCTGCACTACAAAGGAGTATCACTTCGCACCGGTCAAAAGGGACATACACAAAATGTGTAAAAACCAGAAAGGCAAGACAGGTCCTGGAGAAGAGGGAGCCTTGTTATGCTGATGGGCAGGATGTAAATTGCCAACTGCCTCACTGGAGGAGTGCATTGTGTTCCCTAAAACAAGTAAACAACAGAGCTACAGAGCCATGGGTACTTCCAGTCTAGGGAATATACCTATGGAAAACTGAAAATCAATAAGACAGAGCCACCCCCAAATTTAGGGCTGCACTGCTTACAAGAACCTCAACTTGGGTACACCTTAAATATGCCAGGAAATATAAAAATGGTTCAAAAAACTGTGGTATTTATGTACGATGGAATATCCCTCAGCCATGAAATCAATGTCATAAGACCAGGAGCAGCAAAGTGAATGGATTCAGGTACGATGATTCTAAGTGAAATAAGTCACACAGAAAAAGAAACTTATCATAAGATATCACTTATGAAGATCCTGTAAACATGGCTACACATGAACTGAGTTAGGAAAGAGAACAGAGTCTCACATTTAGAAAACACTCTTATGCCTGCTTAAGGGGAAAGGAGCGGTGGGGTGATGCATAAAACCAGAGTTTGATATAAGCACAGGTACCATTTCTATAACCAACTGTGCAATAGACAAGACCTACACCTTCCTCAGTGAAAGGGACTCAAAACCCCATATTTCCCGCAGAGGAATGGATCTGACTAGTAAGAATCTTAAAACCTATGTATTGATATGTCTCTGTAAGTGAATCAAGTGTGTCTAGACTGGCATAAACATGGCAGCGAGAATCAGCTCAAACCCACTATAAAAAGGAATTTCAAAAACAAAACCAAAAAACTGGGAAATTCTTTACATTTCCTTCAGGGTCTCTGATGAAACCTGGAATGACCCTATCTACAATGAAAGCTGGATGTGGCATAAGGCTGGACACTTGGGACTGAGAGGATTGGTGAGATTGGGTGGGCAAATGCAGACCCTTTAAAGCAAAAATGCATGGCCCCCATTCCATGGGTCCCAACTCTCCATGTTGAAGGGAATATTACTACAGCTATAACATGTACGGGAAACCTAGAGAATGGACACACTGTGAATACAAAAGGTTTCTAAAACTCAACGAGTAGTCCCTCTCCTGGTGCTCCGCTTTGACTTTCCAACTGATTTACTATCAATCTCCGAACTTGGCGAAACAACCCCTTTAACCTCCTGGTTCGCACAGGTTGCCAATTTCGCAGAGGATGGAAGGGAAGAGGGAGAACCAATGAGAGAGTAGCTGTTAGGCATTTGGACGGGCACATGTCACTCTAATTTCCCGGCAGGAAGAAGAATTAACCACAATCTCAGCCACCCACCGGGAACCAGTATAGACCCTGAACCAAAATTTTGGACTTGCGTAGAGCTCACAAAAAACGAGTTGAAAAATGGAGCTCACCGGCACAGAAATTCACAAACTGGCAGAGTAATAAAGGAGAACTATCGTCCAAAAATCTGTTGAGGGAAGGCAACGAGGCGGACTTGAAAGCGAGGCAGAATAGCAGGAAACAGATTTCAAGAGGTACGTTGGAATCGCCTTTAAAGCACAGGAAGAGAGGCACAACTTCGACAATGACGCCCTTGGCCAAAAAGGGCGTATGCGTTTTCTCCTGGATATATTCAGGAGAAAACGCATACGCCCTTTTTGGCCAAGCAAGCAAGCGGGCAATGCAAATCTGCACTACAAAGGAGTATCACTTCCCACCGGTCAAAAGGGACATCCACAAAATGTGTAAAAAACAGAAAGGCAAGACAGGCCCTGGAGAAGAGGGAGCCTTGTTATGCTGATGGGCGGGATGTATATTGCCAACTGCCTCACTGGAGGAGTGCATTGCGTTCCCTAAAACAAGTAAACAACAGAGCTACAGAGCCAAGGGCACTTCCAGTCTAGGGAATATACCTTGGGAAAAATGAAAATCAATAAGACAGAGCCACCACCAAATTTAGGGCTGCACTGCTTACAAGAACCTCAACTTGGGTACACCTTAAATATGCCAGGAAATATAAAAATGGTTCAAAAAACTGTGGTATTTATGTACGATGGAATATCCCTCAGCCATGAAATCAATGTCATAAGACCAGGAGCAGCAAAGTGAGTGGATTCAGGTACGATGATTCTAAGTGAAAAAAGTCACACAGAAAAAGAAACTTATCATAAGATATCACTTATGAATATCCTGTAAACATGGCTACACATGAACTGAGTTAGGAAAGAGAACAGAGTCTCACATTTAGAAAACACTCTTATGCCTGCTTAAGGGGAAAGGAGAGGTGGGGTGATGCATAAAACCAGAGTTTGATATAAGCACAGGTACCATTTCTATAACCAACTGTGGAATAGACAAGACCTACACCTTCCTCAGTGAAAGGGACTCAAAACCCCATATTTCCCGCAGAGAAATAGATCTGACTAGTAAGAATCTTAAAACCTATGTATTGATATGTCTCTGTAAGGGAATCAAGTGTGTCTAGACGGGCATAAACATGGCAGCGAGAATCAGCTCAAACCCACTATAAAAAGGAATTTCAAAAACAAAACCAAAAAACAGGGAAATTCTTTACATTTCCTTCAGGGTCTCTGATGAAACCTGGAATGACCCTATCTACAATGACAGCTGGATGTGGCATAAGGCTGAACACTTGGGAGTGAGAGGATTGGTGAGATTGGGTGAGCAAATGCAGACCCTTTAAAGCAAAAATGTATGGCCTCCATTCCATGGGTCCCAAATCTCCATGTTGAAGGGAATATTACTACAGCTATAACATGTACAGGAAACCTAGAAAATGGACACACTGTGAATACAAAAGGTTTCTAAAACTCAACGAGTATTCCCTCTCCTGGTGCTCCGCTTTGACTTTCCAACTGATTTACAAACAATGTCCCAACTTGGAGAGACAACTCCTTTAACCTCCTGGTTCGCACATGTTGCAAATTTGGCAGAGGATGGAAGGGAAGAGGGAGAACCAATGAGAGAGTAGCTGTTAGGCATTTGGACGGGCACATGTCACTCTAATTTCCCGGCAGGAAGAAGAATTAACCACAGTCTCAGCCACCCACCGGGAACCAGTATAGGTCCTGAACCAAAATTTTGGACTTGCGTACAGATCACAAAAAACGAGTTGAAAAATGGAGCTCAGGGGCACAGCAATTCACAAACTGGCAGAGTAATAAAGGACAACTATCGTCCAAAAATCTGTTGAGGGCAGGCAACTAGGCGGACTTGAAAGCGAGGCAGAATAGCAGGAAAGAGATTTCAAGAGGTACGTTGGAATCGCCTTTAAATCACAGGAAGAGGGGCACAACTTTGTCAATGACGCACTTGGCCAAAAAGGGCGTATGCGTTTTCGCCTGAATATATTCAGGAGAAAACACATACGCCCTTTTTGGCCAAGCAAGCAAGCGGGCAATGCAAATCTGCACTACAAAGAAGTATCACTTCCCACCGGTCAAAAGGGATATCCACAAAATGTGTAAAAAACAGAAAGGCAAGACAGGCACTGGAGAACAGGGAGCCTTGTTATGCTGATGGGCGGGATGTAAATTGCCAACTTCCTCACTGGAGGAGTGCATTGCGTTCCCTAAAACAAGTAAACAACAGAGCTACAGAGCCAAGGGCACTTCCACTCTAGGGAATATACCTTGGGAAAAATGAAAATCAATAAGACAGAGCCACCACCAAATTTAGGGCTGCACTGCTTACAAGAACCTCAACTTGGGTACACCTTAAATATCCCAGGAAATATAAAAATGGTTCAAAAAACTGTGGTATTTATGTACGATGGAATATCCCTCAGCCATGAAATCAATGTCATAAGACCAGGAGCAGCAAAGTGAGTGGATTCAGGTACGATGATTCTAAGTGAAATAAGTCACACAGAAAAAGAAACTTATCATAAGATATCACTTATGAAGATCCTGTAAACATGGCTACACATGAACTGAGTTAGGAAAGAGAACAGAGTCTCACATTTAGAAAACACTCTAATGCCTGCTTAAGGGGAAAGGAGAGGTGGGGTGATGCATAAAACCAGAGTGTGATATAAGCACAGGTACCATTTCTATAACCAACTGTGGAATAGACAAGACCTACACCTTCCTCAGTGAAAGGGACTCAAAACACCATATTTCCCGCAGAGGAATAGATCTGACTAGTAAGAATTTTAAAACCTATGTATTGATATGTCTCTGTAAGGGAATCAAGTGTGTCTAGACTGGCATAAACATGGCAGCGAGAATCAGCTCAAACCCACTATAAAAAGGAATTTCAAAAACAAAACCAAAAAACAGGGAAATTCTTTACATTTCCTTCAGGGTCTCTGATGAAACCTGGAATGACCCTATCTACAATGACAGCTGGATGTGTCATAAGTCTGGACACCTGGGAGTGAGTGGATTGGTGAGATTGGGAGAGCAAATGCAGACTCTTTAAAGCAAAAATGCATGGACCCCATTCCATGGGTCCCAACTCTCCATGTTGAAGGGAATATTACTACAGCTATAACATGTACAGGAAACCTAGAGAATGGACACACGGTGAATACAAAAGGTTTCTAAAACTCAACGAGTAGTCCCTCTCCTGGTTCTCCGGTTTGACTTTCCAACTGCTTTACTATCGATCTCCCAACTTGGAGAGACAAGACTTTTAACCTCCTGGTTCGCACAGGTTGCCAATTTGGCAGAGGATGGAAGGGAAGAGGGAGAACCAATGAGAGAGTAGCTGTTAGGCATTTGGACGGGCACATGTCACTCTAATTTCCCGGCAGGAAGAAGAATTAACCACAGTCTCAGCCACCCACCGGGAACCAGTATAGGTCCTGAACCAAAATTTTGGACTTGCGTACAGCTCACAAATAACGAGCTGAAAAATGGAGCTCAGGGGCCCAGCAATTCACAAACTGGCAGATTAATAAAGGACAACTATCGTCCAAAAAATCTGTTGAGGGAAGGCAGCGAGGCAGACTTGAAAGAGAGACAGAATAGCAGGAAACAGATTTCAAGAGGTACGTTGGAATCGCCTTTAAAGCACAGGAAGAGGGGCACAACATCGACAATGACGCACTTGGCCAAAAAGGGCGTATGCGTTTTCGCCTGAATATATTCAGGAGAAAACGCATACGCCCTTTTTGGCCAAGCAAGCAAGCGGGCAATGCAAATCTGCACTACAAAGGAGAATCACTTCGCACTGGTCAAAAGGGACATACACAAAATGTGTAAAAACCAGAATGGCAAGACAGGCCCTGGAGAAGAGGGAGCCTTGTTATGCTGATGGGCAGGATGTAAATTGCCAACTGCCTCACTGGAGGAGTGCATTGCGTTCCCTAAAACAAGTAAACAACAGAGCTACAGAGCCAAGGGCACTTCCAGTCTAGGGAATATACCTTGGGAAAACTGAAAATCAATAAGACAGAGCCACCCCCAAATTTAGGGCTGCACTGCTTACAAGAACCTCAACTTGGGTACACCTTAAATATGCCAGGAAATATAAAAATGGTTCAAAAAATTGTGGTATTTATGTACGATGGAATATCCCTCAGCCATGAAATCAATGTCATAAGACCAGGAGCAGCAAAGTGAGTGGATTCAGGTACGATGATTCTAAGTGAAATAAGTCACACAGAAAAAGAAACTTATCATAAGATATCACTTATGAAGATCCTGTAAACATGGCTACACATGAACTGAGTTAGGAAAGAGAACAGAGTCTCACATTTAGAAAACACTCTTATGCCTGCTTAAGGGGAAAGGAGCGGTGGGGTGATGCATAAAACCAGAGTTTGATATAAGCACAGGTACCATTTCTATAACCAACTGTGCAATAGACAAGACCTACACCTTCCTCAGTGAAAGGGACTCAAAACCCCATATTTCCCGCAGAGGAATAGTTCTGACTAGTAAGAATCTTAAAACCTATGTATTGATATGTCTCTGTAAGGGAATCAAGTGTGTCTAGACTGGCATAAACATGGCAGCGAGAATCAGCTCAAACCCACTATAAAAAGGAATTTCAAAAACAAAACCAAAAAACAGGGAAATTCTTTACATTTCCTTCAGGGTCTCTGATGAAACCTGGAATGACCCTATCTACAATGACAGCTGGATGTGGCATAAGGCTGGACACTTGGGACTGAGAGGATTGGTGAGATTGGGTGAGCAAATGCAGACCCTTTAAAGCAAAAATGCATGGCCCCCATTCCATGGGTCCCAACTCTCCATGTTGAAGGGAATATTACTACAGCTATAACATGTACGGGAAACCTAGAGAATGGACACCCTGTGAATACAAAAGGTTTGTAAAACTCAACGAGTAGTCCCTCTCCTGGTGCTCCGCTTTGACTTTCCAACTGATTTACTATCAATCTCCCAACTTGGCGAAACAACCCCTTTAACCTCCTGGTTCGCACAGGTTGCCAATTTCGCAGAGGATGGAAGGGAAGAGGGAGAACCAATGAGAGAGTAGCTGTTAGGCATTTGGACGGGCACATGTCACTCTAATTTCCCAGCAGGAAGAAGAGTTAACCAGAGTCTCAGCAACCCACCGGGAACCAGTATAGGTCCTGAACCAAAATTTTGGACTTGCGTACAGCTCACAAAAAACGAGTTGAAAAATGGAGCTCAGGGGCACAGCAATTCACAAACTGGCAGTGTAATAAAGGACAACTATCGTCCAAAAATCTGTTGAGGGAAGGCAACGAGGCGGACTTGAAAGTGAGGCAGAATAGCAAGAAACAGATTTCAAGAGGTACGTTGGAATCGCCTTTAAATCACAGGAAGAGGGGCACAACTTTGACAATGACGCACTTGGCCAAAAAGGGCGTATGCGTTTTCTCCTGAATATATTCAGGAAAAAACGCATACGCCCTTTTTGGCCAAGCAAGCAAGCGGGCAACGCAAATCTGCACTACAAAGAAGTATCACTTCCCACCGGTCAAAAGGGACATCCACAAAATGTGTAAAAAACAGAAAGGCAAGACAGGCCCTGGAGAAGAGGGAGCCTTGTTATGCTGATGGGCGGGAAGTATATTGCCAACTGCCTCACTGGAGGAGTGCATTGCGTTCCCTAAAACAAGTAAACAACAGAGCTACAGAGCCAAGGGCACTTCCAGTCTAGGGAATATACCTTGGGAAAAATGAAAATCAATAAGACAGAGCCACCACCAAATTTAGGGCTGCACTGCTTACAAGAACCTCAACTTGGGAACACCTTAAATATACCAGGAAATATAAAAATGGTTCAAAAAACTGTGGTATTCATGTACGATGGAATATCCCTCAGCCATGAAACCAATGTCATAAGACCAGGAGCAGCAAAGTGAGTGGATTCAGGTACGATGATTCTAAGTGAAATAAGTCACACAGAAAAAGAAACTTATCATAAGATATCACTTATGAAGATCCTGTAAACATGGCTACACATGAACTGAGTTAGGAAAGAGAACAGAGTCTCACATTTAGAAAACACTCTTATGCCTGCTTAAGGGGAAAGGAGAGGTGGGGTGATGCATGAAACCAGAGTTTGATATAAGCACAGGTACCATTTCTATAACCAACTGTGGAATAGACAAGACCTACACCTTCCTCAGTGAAAGGGACTCAAAACCCCATATTTCCCGCAGAGGAATAGATCTGACTAGTAAGAATCTTAAAACCTATGTATTGATATGTCTCTGTAAGGGAATCAACTGTGTCTAGACGGGCATAAACATGGCAGCGAGAATCAGCTCAAACCCACTATAAAAAGGAATTTCAAAAACAAAACCAAAAAACAGGGAAATTCTTTACATTTCCTTCAGGGTCTCTGATGAAACCTGGAATGACCCTATCTACAATGACAGCTGGATGTGGCATAAGGCTGAACACTTGGGAGTGAGAGGATTGGTGAGATTGGGTGAGCAAATGCAGACCCTTTAAAGCAAAAATGCATGCCCTCGATTCCATGGGTCCCAAATCTCCATGTTGAAGGGAATATTACTACAGGTATAACATGTACGGGAAACCTAGAGAATGGACACACTGTGAATACAAAAGGTTTCTAAAACTAAACGAGTAGTCCCTCTCCTGGTGCTCCACTTTGACTTTCCAACTGCTTTACTATCAATCTCCCAACTTGGAGAGACAACCCCTTTAACCTCCTGGTTGGTACAGGTTGCCAATTTGGCAGAGGATGTAAGGGAAGAGGGAGAACCAATGAGAGAGTAGCTGTTAGGCATTTGGACGGGCACATGTCACTCTAATTTCCCGGCAGGAAGAAGAATTAACCACAGTCTCAGCCACCCACAAGGAACCAGTATAGGTCCTGAACCAAAATTTTGGACTTGCGTACAGCTCACAAAAAACGAGTTGAAAAATGGAGCTCAGGGGCACAGCAATTCACAAACTGGCAGAGTAATAAAGGACAACTATCGTCCAAAAATCTGTTGAGGGAAGGCAACGAGGCAGACTTGAAAGCGAGGCAGAATAGCCGGAAACAGATTTGAAGAGGTACGTTGGAATCGCCTTTAAAGCACAAGAAGAGGGGCACAACTTCGACAATGACGCACTTGGCCAAAAAGGGCGTATGCGTTTTCTCCTGAATATATTCAGGAGAAAACGCATACGCCCTTTTTGGCCAAGCAAGCAAGCGGGCAATGCAAATCTGCACTACAAAGAAGTATCACTTCCCACCGGTCAAAAGGGACATCCACAAATGTGTAAAAACCAGAAAGGCAAGAGAGGCCCTGGAGAAGAGGGAGCCTTGTTATGCTGATGGGCGGGATGTAAATTGCCAACTGCCTCACTGGAAGAGTGCATTGCGTTCCCTAAAACAAGTAAACAACAGAGCTACAGAGCGAAGGGCACTTCCAGTCTATGGAATATCCCTTGGGAAAACTGAAAATCAATAAGAACAGCCACCCCCAAATTTAGGCCTGCACTGCTTACAAGAACCTCAACTTGGGTACACCTTAAATATCCCAGGAAATATAAAAATGGTTCAAAAAACTGTGGTATTTATGTACGATGGAATATCCCTCAGCCATGAAATCAATGTCATAAGACCAGGAGCAGCAAAGTGAGTCGATTCAGGTACGATGATTTTAAGTGAAATAAGTCACACAGAAAAAGAAACTTATCATAAGATATAACTTATGAAGATCCTGTAAACATGGCTACACATGAACTGTGTTAGGAAAGAGAACAGAGTCTCACATTTAGAAAACACTCTTATGCCTGCTTAAGGGGAAAGGAGAGGTGGGGTGGTGCATAAAACCAGAGTTTGATATAAGCACAGGTACCATTTCAATAACCAACTGTGGAATAGACAAGACCTACACCTTCCTCAGTGAAAGGGACTCAAAACCCCATATTTCCCGCAGAGGAATAGATCTGACTAGTAAGAATCTTAAAACCTATGTATTGATATGTCTCTGTACGGGAATCAAGTGTGTCTAGACTGGCATAAACATGGCAGCGAGAATCAGCTCAAACCCACTATAAAAAGGAATTTCAAAAACAAAACCAAAAAACAGGGAAATTCTTTACATTTCCTTCAGGGTCTCTGATGAAACCTGAAATCACCCTATCTACAATGACAGCTGGATGTGGCATAAGGCTGGACACTTGGGAGTGAGAGGATTGGTGAGATTGGGTGAGCAAATGCAGACCCTTTAAAGCAAAAATGCATGGCCCCCATTCCATGGTTCCCAACTCTCCATGTTGAAGGGAATATTACTACAGCTATAACATGTACGGGAAACCTAGAGAATGGACACACTGTGAATACAAAAGGTTTCTAAAACTCAACGAGTAGTCCCTCTCCTGGTGCTCCACTTTGACTTTCCAACTGCTTTACTATCAATCTCCCAACATGGAGAGACAACCCCTTTAACCTCCTGGTTGGTACAGGTTGCCAAATTGGCAGAGGATGGAAGGGAAGAGGGAGAACCAATGAGAGAGTAGCTGTTAGGCATTTGGACGGGCACATGTCACTCTAATTTCCCGGCAGGAAGAAGAATTAACCAGAGTCTCAGCCACGCACCGGGAACCAATATAGGTCCTGAACCAAAATTTTGGACTTGCGTACAGTTCACAAAAAACGAGTTGAAAAATGGAGCTCAGGGGCACAGCAATTCACAAACTGGCAGAGTAATAAAGGACAACTATCGTCCAAAAAATCTGTTGAGGGAAGGCAGCGAGGCAGACTTGAAAGAGAGACAGAATAGCAGGAAACAGATTTCAAGAGGTATGTTGGAATCGCCTTTAAAGCACAGGAAGAGGGGACCAACTTCGACAATGACGCACTTGGCCAAAAAGGGCGAATGCGTTTTCTCCTGAATATATTCAGGAGAAAACGCATACGCCCTTTTTGGCCAAGCAAGCAAGCAGGCAATGCAAATCTGCACTACAATGAAGTATCACTTCCCACCGGTCAAAAGGGACATCCACAAAATGTGTAAAATCCAGAAGGCAAGACAGGCCCTGGAGAAGAGGGAGCCTTGTTATGCTGATGGGCGGGATGTAAATTGCCAGCTGCCTCACTGGAAGAGTTCATTGCGTTCCCTAAAACAAGTAAACAACTGAGCTACAGAGCCAAGGGCACTTCCAGTCTAGGGAATATACCTTGGGAAAACTGAAAATCAATAAGACAGAACCACCCCCAAATTTAGGGCTGCACTGCTTACAAGAACCTCAACTTGGGTACACCTTAAATATCCCAGGAAATATAAAAATTGTTCAAAAAACTGTGGTATTTATGTACGATGGAATATCCCAGAGCCATGAAATCAATGTCATAAGACCAGGAGCAGCAAAGTGAGTGGATTCTGGTACGATGATTCTAAGTGAAATAAGTCACACAGAAAAAGAAACTTATCATAAGATATCACTTATGAAGATCCTGTAAACATGGCTACACATGAACTGAGTTAGGAAAGAGAACAGAGTCTCACATTTAGAAAACACTCTTATGCCTGCTTAAGGGGAAAGGAGAGGTGGGGTGATGCATAAAACCAGAGTTTGATATAAGCACAAGTACCATTTCTAAAACCAACTGTGGAATAGACAAGACCTACACCTTCCTCAGTGAAAGGGACTCAAAACCCCATATTTCCCGCAGAGGAATAGATCTGACTAGTAAGAATCTTAAAACCTATGTATTGATATGTCTCTGTAAGGGAATCAAGTGTGTCTAGACTGGCATAAACATGGCAGCGAGAATCAGCTCAAACCCACTATAAAAAGGAATTTCAAAAACAAAACCAAAAGACAGGGAAATTATTTACATTTCCTTCAGGGTCTCTGATGAAACCTGGAATGACCCTATCTACAATGACAGCTGGATGTGGCATAAGGCTGGACACCTGGGACTGAGAGGATTGGTGAGATTGGGTGAGCAAATTCAGACCCTTTAAAGCAAAAATGCATGGCCCCCATTCCATGGGTCCCAACTCTCCATGTTGAAGGGAATATTACTACAGCTATAACATGTACGGGAAACCTAGAGAATGGAAACAGTGTGAATACAAAAGGTTTCTAAAACTCAACGAGTAGTCCCTCTCCTGGTGCTCTTCTTTGACTTTCCAACTGCTTTACTATCAATCTCCCAACTTGGAGAGACGACCCCTTTAACCTCCTGGTTCGCACAGGTTCCCAATTTGGCAGAGGATGGAAGGGAAGAGGGAGAACCAATGAGAGAGTAGCTGTTAGGCATTTGGACAGGCACATGTCACTCTAATTTCCCGGCAGGAAGAAGAATTAACCACAGTCTCAGCCACCCACCGGGAACCAGTACAGGTCCTGAACCAAAATTTTGGACTTGCGTACAGCTCACAAAAAACGAGTTGAAAAATGGAGCTCAGGGGCACAGCCATTCACAAACTGGCAGAGTAATAAAGGACAACTATCGCCCAAAAATCTGTTGAGGGAAGGCAACGAGGCGGACTTGAAAGCGAGGCAGAATAGCAGGAAACAGATTTCAAGAGGTACGTTGGAATCGCCTTTAAAGCACAGGAAGAGGGGCACAACTTCGATAGTGACGCACTTGGCCAAAAAGGGCATTTGCGTTTTCTCCTGAATATATTCAGGAGAAAACGCATACGCCCTTTTTGGCCAAGCAAACAAGCGGACAATGCAAATCTGCACTACAAAGAAGTATCACTTCCCACCGGTCAAAACGGACATCCACAAATGTGTAAAAACCAGAAAGGCAAGACAGGCCCTGGAGAAGAGGGAGCCTTGTTATGCTGATGGGCGGGATGTAAATTGCCAACTGCCTCACTGGAGGAGTGCATTGCGTTCCCTAAAACAAGTAAACAACATAGCTACAGAGCCAAGGGCACTTCCAGTCTAGGGAATATACCTTGGGAAAACTGAAAATCAATAAGACAGAGCCACCCCCAAATTTAGGGCTGCACTGCTTACAAGAACCTCAACATTGGTACACCATAAGTATCCCAGGAAATATAAAAATGTTTCAAAAAACTGTGGTATTTATGTACGATGGAATATCCCTCAGCCATGAAATCAATGTCATAAGACCAGGAGCAGCAAAGTGAGTGGATTCAGGTACGATGATTCTAAGTGAAATAAGTCACACAGAAAAAGAAACTTATCATAAGATATCACTTATGAAGATCCTGTAAACATGGCTACACATGAACTGAGTTAGGAAAGAGAACAGAGACTCACATTTAGAAAACACTCTTATGCCTGCTTAAGGGGAAAGGAGAGGTGGGGTGATGCATAAAACCAGAGTTTGATATAAGCACAGGTACCATTTCTAAAACCAACTGTGGAATAGACAAGACCTACACCTTCCTCAGTGAAAGGGACTCAGAAACCCCATATTTCTCGCAGAGGAATAGATCTGACTAGTAAGAATCTTAAAACCTATGTATTGATATGTCTCTGTAAGGGAATCAAGTGTGTCTAGACTGGCATAAACATGGCAGCGGGAATCAGCTCAAACCCACTATAAAAAGGAATTTCAAAAACAAAACCAAAAAACAGGGAAATTCTTTACATTTCCTTCAGGGTCTCTGATGAAACCTGGAATGACCCTATCTACAATGACAGCTGGATGTGGCATGAGGCTGGACACTTGGGACTCAGAGGATTGGTGAGATTGGGTGAGCAAATGCAGACCCTTTAAAGCAAAAATGCATGGCCCCCATTCCATGGGTCCCAACTCTCCATGTTGAAGGGAATATTACTACAGCTATAACATGTACGGGAAACCTAGAGAATGGACACACTGTGAATACAAAAGGTTTCTAAAACTCTACGAGTAGTCCCTCTCCTGGTGCTCCGCTTTGACTTTCCAACTGCTTTACTATCAATCTCCCAACTAGGAGAGACAACCCCTTTAAACTCCTGGTTCGCACAGGTTGCCAATTTGGCAGAGGATGGAAGGGAAGAGGGAGAACAAATGAGAGAGTAGCTGTTAGGCATTTGGACAGGCACATGTCACTCTAATTTCCCGGCAGGAAGAAGAGTTAACCACAGCCTCAGCCCCCTAACGGGAACCAGTATAGGTCCTGAACCAAAATTTTGGACTTGCGTACAGCTCACAAAAAACGAGTTGAAAAATGGAGCTCAGGGGCACAGCAATTCACAAACTGGCAGAGTAATAAAGGACAACTATCGTCCAAAAATCTGTTGAGGGAAGGCAACGAGGCGGACTTGAAAGCGAGACAGAATAGCAGGAAACAGATTTCAAGAGGTACATTGGAATCGCCTTTAAAGCACAGGAAGAGGGGCACAACTTCGACAATGACGCACTTGGCCAAAAAGGGCGTATGCGTTTTCTCCTGAATATATTCAGGAGAAAACGCATACGCCCTTTTTGGCCAAGCAAGCAAGAGGGCAATGCAAATCTGCACTACAAAGAAGTATCACTTCCCACCGGTCAAAAGGGACATCCACAAATGTGTAAAAACCAGAAAGGCAAGACAGGCCCTGGAGAAGAGGGAGCCTTGTTATGCTGATGGTCGGGATGTAAATTGCCAACTGCCAAACTGGAGGAGTGCATTGCGTTCCCAAAACAAGTAAACAACAGAGCTACAGAGCCAAGGGCACTTCCAGTCTAGGGAATATACCTTGGGAAAACTGAAAATCAATAAGACAGAGCCACCCCCAAATATAGGGCTGCACTGCTTACAAGAACCTCAACTTGGGTACACCTTACATATCCCAGGAAATATAAAAATGGTTCAAAAAACTGTGGTATTTATGTACGATGGAATATCCCTCAGCCATGAAATCAATATCATAAGACCAGGAGCAGCAAAGTGAGTGGATTCAGGTACGATGATTCTAAGTGAAATAAGTCACACAGAAAAAGAATCTTATCATAAGATATCACTTATGAAGATGCTGTAAACATGGCTACACATGAAATGAGTTAGGAAAGAGAACAGAGTCTCACATTTAGAAAACACTGTTATGCCTGCTTAAGGGGAAAGTAGAGGTGGGGTGATGCATAAAACCAGAGTTTGATATAAGCACAGGTACCATTTCTAAAACCAACTGTGGAATAGACAAGACCTACACTTTCCTCAGTGAAAGGCACTCAAAACCCCATATTTCCCGAAGAGGAATAGATCTGACTAGTAAGAATCTTAAAACCTATGTATTGATATGTCTCTGTAAGGGAATCAAGTGTGTCTAGACTGGCATAATCATGGCAGCGAGAATCAGCTCAAACCCACTATAAAAAGGAATTACAAAAACAAAACCAAAAAACAGGGAAATTCTTTACGTTTCCTTCAGGGTCTCTGATGAAACCTGAAATGACCCTATCTACAATGACAGCTGGATGTGGCATAAGGCTGGACACCTGGGACTGAGAGGATTGGTGAGATTGGGTGAGCAAATGCAGACCCTTTAAAGCAAAAATGCATGGCCCCCATTCCATGGATCCCAACTCTCCATGTTGAAGGGAATATTACTACAGCTCTAACATGTACGGGAAACCAAGAGAATGGACACACTGTGAATACGAAAGGTTTCTAAAACTCAACGAGTAGTCCCTTCCCTTCTGCTCCGCTTTGACTTTCCAACTGCTTTACAATCAATCTCCCAACTTGGAGAGACAACCCCTTTAACCTCCTGGTTCGCACAGGTTGCCAATTTGGCAGAGGATGGAAGGGAAGAGGGAGAACCAATGAGAGAGTAGCTGTTAGGCATTTGGACGGGCATATGTCACTCTAATTTCCCGGCAGGAAGAAGAATTAACCAGAGTCTCAGTCACCCACCCGGAACCACTATAGGTCCTGAACCAAAATTTTGGACTTGCGTACAGCTCACAAATAACGAGTTGAAAAATGGAGCTCAGGGGCACAGCAATTCACAAACTGGCAGAGTAATAAAGGACAACTATCGTCCAAAAATCTTTTGAGGGAAGGCAACGAGGCGGACTTGAAAGCGAGGCAGAATAGCAGTAAACAGATTTCAAGAGGTACGTTGGAATCGCCTTTAAAGCACAAGAAGAGGGGCAAAACTTCGACAATGACGCACTTGGCCAAAAAGGGTGTATACGTTTTCTCCAGAATATATTCAGGAGAAAACGCATACGCCCTTTTTGGCCAAGCAAGCAAGCGGGCAATGCAAATCTGCAATACAAAGAAGTATCACTTCTCACTGGTCAAAAGGGACATCCACAAATGTGTAAAAACCAGAAAGGCAAGACAGGCCCTGGAGAAGAGGGTGCCTTGTTATGCTGATGGGCGGGATGTAAATTGCCAACTGCCTCACTGGAGGAGTGCATTGCATTCCCTAAAATAAGTAAACAACATAGCTACAGAGTGAAGGGCACTTCCAGGCTATGGAATATACCTTGGGAAAACTGAAAATCAATAAGACAGAGCCACCCCCAAATTTAGGGCTGCACTGCTTACAAGAACCTCAACTTGTGTACACCTTAAATGTCCCAGGAAATATAAAAATGGTTCGAAAACTGTGGTATTTATGTACGATGAAATATCCCTCAGCCATGAAATCAATGTCATAAGACCAGGAGCAGCAAAGTGAGTGGATTAAGGTACGATGATTCTAAGTGAAATATGTCACACAGAAAAAGAAACTTATCATAAGATATCACTTATGAAGACCCTGTAAACATGGCTACACATGAACTGAGTTAGGAAAGAGAACAGAGTCTCACATTTAGAAAACACTCTTATGCCTGCTTAAGGGGAAAGGAGAGGTGGGGTGATGCATAAAACCAGAGTTTGATATAAGCACAGGTACCATTTCTAAAACCAACTGTGGAATAGACAAGACCTACACCTTCCTCAATGAAAGGGACTCAAAACGCCATATTTCCCGCAGAGGAATAGAACTGACTAGTAAGAATCTTAAAACCTATGTATTGATATGTCTCTGTAAGGGAATCAAGTGTGTCTAGACTGGCATAAACATGGCAGCGAGAATCAGCTCAAACCGACTATAAAAAGGAATTTCAAAAACACCCCAAAAAACAGGGAAATTCTTTACATTTCCTTCAGGTTTTCTGATGAAACCTGGAATGACCCTATCTACAATGACAGCTGGATGTGGCATAAGGCTGGACACCTGGGACTGAGAGGATTGGTGAGATTGGGTGAGAAAATGCTGACCCTTTAAAGCAAAAATGCATGGCCCCCATTCCATGGGTCCCAACTCTCCATCTTGAAGGGAATATTACTACAGCTATAACATGTACGGTAAACCTAGAGAATGGACACACTGTGAATACAAAAGTTTCTAAAACTCAACGAGTAGTCCCTCTCCTGGTGCTCCGCTTTGACTTTCCAACTGCTTTACTATCAATCTCCCAACTTGGAGAGACAACCCCTTTAACCTCCTGGTTCGCACAGGTTGCCAATTTCGCAGAGGATGGAAGGGAAGAGGGAGAACCAATGAGAGAGTAGCTGTTAGGCACTTGGACGGGCAAATGTCACTCTAATTTCCCGGCAGGAAGAAGAATTAACCAGAGTCTCAGCCACCCACCGGGAACCAGTATAGGCCCTGAACCAAAATTTTGGACTTGCGTTCAGCTCAGAAAAAACGAGCTGAAAAATGGAGCTCAGGGGCACAGCAATTCAAAATCTGGCAGACTAATAATGGACAACTATCGTCCAAAAATCTGTTGAGGGAAGGCAACCAGGCGGACTTGATAGCGAGGCAGAATTGCAGGAAACAGATTTCAAGAGGTACGTTGGAATCGCCTTTAAAGCACAAGAAGAGTGGCACAACTTCGACAATGACGCACTTGGCCAAAAAGGGCGTATGCGTTTTCTCCTGAATATATTCAGGAGAAAACACGTACGCCCTTTTTGGCCAAGCAAGCAAGCGGGCAATGCAAATCTGCACTACAAAGATGTATCACTTCCCACCGAACAAAAGCGACATCCACAAAATGTGTAAAAATCAGAAAGGCAAGACAGGGCCTGGAGAAGGGGGAGCCTTGTTATGCTGATGGGCGGGATGTAAATTGCCAACTGCCTCACTGGAGGAGTGCATTGCGTTCCCTAAAACAAGTAAACAACAGAGCTACAGAGCCAAGGGCACTTCCAGTCTAGGGAATATACCTTGGGAAAACTGAAAATCAATAAGACAGAGCCACCCCAAAATTTAGGGCTGCAATGCTAACAAGAACCTCAACTTGGGTACACCTTAAATATCCCAGGAAATATAAAATGGTTCAAAAATTGTGGTATTTATGTACGATGGAATATCCCTCAGCCATGAAATCAATGTCATAAGACCAGGAGTATCAAAGTGAGTGGATTCAGGTTCAATGATTCTAAGAGAAATAAGTCACACAGAAAAAGAAACTTATCATAAGATATCACTTATGAAGATCCTTTAAACATGGATACACATGAACTGATTTAGGAAAGAGAACAGAGTCTCACATTTACAAAACACTCTTATGCCTGCTTAAGGGGAAAGGAGAGGTGGGGTGATGCATAAAACCAGAGTTTGATATAAGCACAGGTACCATTTCTATAACCAACTGTGGAGTAGACAAGACATACACCTTCTTCAGTGAAAGGGACTCAAAACCCCATATTTCCCGCAGAGGAATAGATCTGACTAGTAAGAATCTTAAAACCTATGTATTGATATGTCTCTGTAAGGGAATCAAGTGTGTCTAGACTGGCATAAACATGGCAGCGAGAATCACCTCAAACCCACTATAAAACGGAATTTCAAAAACAAAACCAAAAAACAGTGAAATTCTTTACATTTCCTTCAGGGTCTCTGATGAAACCTGGAATGACCCTATCTACAATGACAGCTGGATGTGTTATAAGGCTGGACACTTGGGACTGAGAGGATTGGTGAGATTGGGTGAGCAAATGCTGACCCTTTAAAGCAAAAATGCATGGCCCCCATTCCATGGGTCCCAACTCTCCATGTTGAAGGGAATATTACTACAGCTATAACATGTACGGGAAACCTAGAGAATGGACACACTGTGAATACAAAAGGTTTCTAAAACTCAACGAGTAGTCCCTCTCCTGGTGCTCCAGTTTGACTTTCCAACTGCTTTACTATCAATCTCCCAACTTGGAGATGCAACCCCTTTAACCTCCTGGTTCGCACAGGTTGCCAATTTGGCAGAGGATGGAAGGGAAGAGGGAGAACCAATGAGAGAGTAGCTGTTAGGTATTTGGACGGGCACATGTCACTCTGATTTCCTGGCAGGAAGAAGAATTAACCAGTGTCTCAGCCACCCACAGGGAACCAGTACAGGTCCTGAACCAAAATTTTGGACTTGCGTACAGCTCACAAAAAACGAGTTGAAAAATGGAGCTCAGGGGCACAGCAATTCACAAACTGGCAGAGTAATAAAGGACAACTATCGTCCAAAAATCTGTTGAGGGAAGGCAACTAGGTGGACTTGAAAGCGAGACAGAATAGCAGGAAACAGATTTCAAGAGGTACGTTGGAATCGCCTTTAAAGCACAGGAAGAGGGGCACAACTTCGACAATGAAGCACATGGCCAAAAAGGGCGTATGCGTTTTCTCCTGAATATATTCAGGAAAAAACGCATACGCCCTTTTTGGCCAAGCAAGCAAGCGGGCAATGCAAATCTGCACTACAAAGAAGTATCACTTCCCACCAGTCAAAAGGGACATCCACAAAATGTGTAAAAACCAGAAAGGCAAGACAGGGCCTGGAGAACAGGGAGCCTTGTTATGCTGATGGGCGGGATGTAAATTGCCAACTGCCTCACTGGAGGAGTGCATTGCGTTCCCTAAAACAAGTAACCAACAGAGCTACAGAGCCAAGGGCACATCCAGTCTAGGGAATATACCTTGGGAAAACTGAAAATCAATAAGACAGAGCCACCCCCAAATTTAGGGCTGCACTGCTTACAAGAACCTCAACTTGGGTACACCTTAAATATCCCAGGAAATATAAAAATGGTTCAAATAACTGTGGTATTTATGTACGATGGAATATCCCTCAGCCATGAAATCAATGTCATAAGACCAGGAGCAGCAAAGTGAGTGGATTCAGGTATGATGATTCTAAGTGAAATAAGTCACACAGAAAAAGAAACTTATAATAAGATATCAGTTATGATGATCCTGTAAACATGGCTACACATGAACTGAGTTAGGAAAGAGAACAGTGTCTCACATATAGAAAACACTCTTATGCCTGCTTAAGGGGAATGGAGAGGTGGGGTGATGCATAAAACCAGAGTTTGATATAAGAACAGGTACCATTTCTAAAACCAACTCTGGAATAGAGAAGACCTACACCTTCCTCAGTGAAAGGGACTCAAAACCCCCTATTTCCCGCAGAGGAATAGATCTGACTAGTAAGAATCTTAAAACATATGTATTGATATGTCTCTGTAAGGGAATCAACTGTGTCTAGACTGGCATACACATGGCAGCGAGAAATCAGCACAAACCCACTATAAAAAGGAATTTCAAAAACAAAACCAAAAAACAGGGAAATTCTTTACTTTTCCTTCAGGGTCTCCGATGAAACCTGGAATGACCTTATTTACAATGACAGCTGGATGTGGCATAAGGCTGGACACTTGGGACTGAGAGATTTGGTGAGATTGGGTCAGCAAATGCAGACCCTTTAAACAAAAATGCATGGCCCCCATTCCATGGGTCCCAACTCTCCATGTTGAAGGGAATATTACTACAGCTATAACATGTATGGGAAACCTAGAGAATGGACACACTGTGAATACAAAAGGTTTCTAAAACTCAACGAGTTGTCCCTCTCCTGGTGCTCTGGTTTGACTTTCCAACTGCTATAGTATCAATCTCCCAACTTGGAGAGACAACCCCTTTAACCTCCTGGTTCGCACAGGTTGCCAATTTGGCAGAGGATGGAAGGGAAGAGGGAGAACCAATGAGAGAATAGCTGTTAGGCATTTGGACAGGAACATGTCACTCTAATTTCCCGGCAGGAAGAAAAATTAACCAGAGTCTCAGCCAACCACCGGGAATCAGTATAGGTCCTGAACCAAAATTTTGGACTTGCGTAGAGCTCACTAAAAACGAGTTGAAAAATGGAGCTCAGGGGCACAGCAATTCACAAACTGGCAGAGTAATAAAGGACAACTATCGTCCAAAAATCTGTTGAGGGAAGGCATCGAGGCGGACTTGAAAGCGAGGCAGAATAGCAGGAAACAGATTTCAAGAGGTACGTTGGAATCGCCTTTAAAGCATAGGAAGAGGGGCACAACTTCGACAATGACGCACTTGGCCAAAAAGAGCATTAGCGTTTTCTCCTGAATATATTCAGGAGAAAACGCATACGCCTTTTTTGGCCAAGCAAGCAAGCGGGCAATGCAAATCTGCACTACAAAGAAGTATCACTTCCCACCGGTCAAAAGGGATATCCACAAAATGTGTAAAAACCAGAAAGGCAAGACAGGCCCTGGAGAACAGGGAGCCTTTTTATGCTGATGGGTGGGATGTAAATTGCCAACTGTCTCACTGGAGGAGTGCATTGTGTTCCCTAAAACAAGTAAACAACCGAGCTACAGAGCCAAGGGCACTTCCAGTCTAGGGAATATACCTTGGGAAAACTGAAAATCAATAAGACAGAGCCACCCCCAAATTTAGGGCTGCACTGCTTACAAGAACCTCAACTTGGGTACACCTTAAATATCCCAGGAAATATAAAAATGGTTCAAAAAATTGTGGTACTTATGTACGATGGAATATCCCTCAGCCATGAAATCAATGTCATAAGACCAGGAGCAGCAAAGTGAGTGGATTCAGGTACGATGATTCTAAGTGAAGTCACACAGAAAAAGAAATTTATCATAAGATATCACTTATGAAGATCCTATAAACATGGCTACACATGAACTGAGTTAGGAAACAGAACAGAGTCTCACACTTAGAAAACACTCTTATGCCTGCTTAAGGGGAAAGGAGAGGTGGGGTGATGCATAAAACCAGAGTTTGATATAAGAACAGATACCATTTCTAAAACCAACTGTGGAATAGACAAGACCTACACCTTCCTCAGTGAAAGGGACTCAAAACCCCATATTTCCCGAAGAGGAAAAAATCTGACTAGTAAGAATCTTAAAACCTATGTATTGATATGTCTCTGTAAGGGAATCAAGTGTGTCTAGACAGGCATAAACAAGGCAGCGAGAATCAGCTCAAACCCACTATAAAAAGGAATTTCAAAAACAAACCCAATAAACAGGGAAATTCTTTATAATTCCTTCAGGGTCTCTGATGAAACCTGGAATGAACCTATCTACAATGACAGCTAGATGTGGCATAAGGCTGGACACTTGGGACTGAGAGGATTGGTGAGATCGGGTGAGCAAATTCAGACTCTTTAAAGTAAAAATGCATGGCCCCATTCCATGGGTCCCAACTCTCCATGTTGAAGGGAATATTACTATAGCTATAACATGTACGGGAAACATAGAGAATGGACACACTGTGAATACAAAAGGTTTCTAAAACTCTACGAGTAGTCCCTCTCCTGGTGCTCCAGTTTGACTTTCCAACTGCTTTACTATCAATCTCCCAAATTGGAGAGACAGCCCCTTTAAACTTCTGGTTCGCACAGGTTGCCAATTTGGCAGAGGATGGAAGAGAAGAGGGAGAACCAATGAGACAGTAGCTGTTAGGCATTTGGACGGGCACATGTCACTCTAATTTCCCGGCAGGAAGAAGAATGAACCAGAGTCTCAGCCAACCCCCGGAACCAGTATAGGTCCTGAACCAAAATTTTGGACTTGCGTACAGCTCACAAAAAACGAGTTGAAAAATGGAGCTCAGGAGCACAGCAATTCACAAACTGGCAGAGTAATAAAGGACAACTATCGTCCAAAAATCTGTTGAGGGAAGGCAACGAGGCAGACTTGAAAGCGAGGCAGAATAGCAGGAAACAGATTTCAAGAGGTACGTTGGAATCGCCTTTAAAGCACAGGAAGAGGGGCACAACTTCTACAATGATGCACTGGGCCAAAATGGGCGTATGCGTTTTCTCCAGAATAAATCCCTGAATATATTCAGGAGAAAACACATAAGCACTTTTTGGCCAAGCAAGCATGTGGGCAATGCAAATCTGCACTACAAAGAAATATAACTTCCCACAGGTCACAAGGGACATGCACAAAATATGTAAAAACCAGAAAGGCAAGACAGGCCCTGGAGAACAGGAAGCCTTGTTATGCTGAAGGGGGGGATATAAATTGCCAACTTCCTCACAGGAGGAGTGTATTGTGTTCCCTAAAACAAGTAAACAACAGAGCTACAGAGCCAAGGGCACTTCCAGTCTAGGGAATATACATTGGGAAAACTGAAAATCAATAAGACAGACCACCCCCAAATTTCGGGCTGCACTGCTGACAAGAACCTCAACTTGGGTACACCTTAAATATACCAGGAAATATAAATATGGTTAAAAAAATTGTGGTACTTATGTACGATGGAATATCCCTCAGCCATGAAATCAATGTCATAAGACCAGGAGCAGCAAAGTGAGTGGATTCTGGTACGATGATTCTAAGTGAAGTCACACAGAGAAAGAAACTTATCATAAGATATCACTTATGAAGATCCTGTAAACATGGCTACACATGAAATGAGTTAAGAAATAGAACAGAGTCTCACATTTAGAAAACACTGCTATGCCTGCTTAAGGGGGGAGGAGAGGTGGGGTGATGCATAAAACAAGAGTTTGATATAAGCACAGGTACAATTTCTATAACCAACTGTGGAATAGACAAGACCTATACCTTCCTCAGTGAAAGGGACTCAAAACCACATATTTCCCGCAGAGGAATAGATCTGACTAGAAACAATCCTAAAACCTATGTATTGTTATGACTCCGTAAGGGAATTAAGTGTGTAGACTGGCATAAACATGGCAGCGAGAATCAGCTCAAACCCACTGTAAAAAGGAATTTCAAAAACAAAACAAAAAAAACAGTAAATTCTTTATAATTCCTTCAGGGTCTCTGATGAAACCTGGAATGACCCTATCTACAATGACAGCTGGATGTGGCATAAGGCTGGACCCTTGGGACTGAGAGGATTGGTGAGATTGGGTGAGCAAATGCAGACCCTTTAAAGCAAAATACATGGCCCCCATTCCATGGGTCCCAACTCTCCATGTTGAAGGGAATATTACTACAGCTATAACATGTACGGGAAACCTAGAGAATGGACACACTGTGAATACAAAAGGTTTCTAAAACTCAACGAGTAGTCCCTCTCCTGGTGCTCCGGTTTGACTTTCCAACTGCTTTACTATCAATCTCCAAACTTTGAGAGACAACACCTTTAACCTCCTGGTTCGCACAGGTTGCCAATTTGGCAGAGGATGGAAGGGAAGAGGGAGAACCAATGAGAGAGTAGCTGTTAGGCATTTGGACGGGCACATGTCACTCTAATTTCACGGCAGGAAGAGGAATTAACCAAAGTCTCAGAAACCCACCGGGAACCAGTATAGACCCTGAACCAAAATTTTGGACTTGCGTAGAGCTCACAAAAAACGAGTTGAAAAATGGAGCTCACCGGCACAGAAATTCACAAACTGGCAGAGTAATAAAGGAGAACTATCGTCCAAAAATCTGTTGAGGGAAGGCAACGAGGCGGACTTGAAAGCGAGGCAGAATAGCAGGAAACAGATTTCCAGAGGTACGTTGGAATCGCCTTTAAAGCATAGGAAGAGGGGCACAACTTCGACAATGACGCACTTGGCCAAAAAGGGCATTAGAGTTTTCTCCTGAATATATTCAGGAGAAAACGCATATGCCCTTTTTGGCCAAGCAACAAGCGGGCAATGCAAATCTGCACTACAAAGAAGTATCACTTCCCACCGGTCAAAAGGGACATCCACAAAATGTGTAAAATCCAGAAAGGCAAGACAGGCCCTGGAGAACAGGGAGCCTTGTTATGCTGATGGGCGGGATGTAAATTGCCAACTGCCCCCTGGAGGAGTGTATTGCGTTCCCTAAAACAAGTAAACAACAGAGCTACAGAGCCAAGGGCACTTCCAGTCTAGGGAATATACCTTGGGAAAACTGAAAATCAATAAGACAGAGCCACCCCCAAATTTAGGGCTACACTGCTTACAAGAACCTCAACTTGGGTACACCTTAAATATCCCAGGAAATATAAAAATGATTCAAAAAATTGTGGTATTTATGTACGATGGAATATCCCTCAGCCATGAAATCAATGTCATAAGACCAGGAGCAGCAAAGTGAGTTGATTCAGGTACGATGATTCTAAGTGAAGTCACACAGAAAAAGAAACTTATCATAAGATATAACTTATGAAGATCCTGTAAACATGGCTACACATGAAATGAGTTAAGAAAGAGAACAGAGTCTCACATTTAGAAAACACTGTTATGCCTGCTTAACGGGGGAGGAGAGGTGGGGTGATGCATAAAACCAGAGTTTGATATAAGCAGAGGTACCGTTTGTAAAACCAACTGTGGAATAGACAAGACCTACACCTTCCTCAGTGAAAGGGACTCAAAACGCCATATTTCCCGCAGAGGAATAGATCTGACTAGTAACAATCCTAAATCTTATGTATTGATATGTCCCTGTAAGGGAATCAATTGTGTAGACTGGAATAAACATGGCAGCGAGAATCAGCTCAAACCCACTATAAAAGGGAATTTCAAAAACAAAAACAAAAAACAGGGAAATTCTTTTCAATTCCTTCAGGGTCTCTGATGAAACCTGGAATGACCCTATCTACAATGACAGCTGGATGTGGCATAAGGCTGGACACTTGGGACTGAGAGGATTGGTGAGATTGGGTGAGCAAATGCAGACCCATTAAAGCAAAAATGCATGGCCCCCATTCCATGGGTCCCAACTCTCCATGTTGAAGGGAATATTACTACAGCTATAACATGTACGGGAAACCTAGAGAATGGACACACTGTGAATACAAAAGGTTTCTAAAACTCAATGAGTAGTCCCTCTCCTGGTGCTCTGGTTTGACTTTCCAACTGCTTTAGTATCAATCTCCCTACTTGGAGAGACAGCCCCTTTAAACTCCTGGTTCTCACAGGTTGCCAATTTGGCAGAGGATGGAAGGGAAGAGGGAGAACCAATGAGAGAGTTGCTGTTAGGCATTTGGACGGGCACATGTCACTCTAATTTCCCGGCAGGAAGAAGAACTAACCAAAGTCTCAGAAACCCACCGGGAACCAGTATAGATCCTGAAACAAAATTTTGGACTTGCGTACAGCTCACAAAAAACGAGTTGAAAAATGGAGCTCAGGAGCAAAGCAATTCACAAACTGGCAGAGTAATAAAGGACAACTATCGTCCAAAAATCTGTTGAGGGAAGGCAACGAGGCGGACTTGAATGTGAGGCAGAATAGAAGGAAACAGATTTCCAGAGGTACGTTGGAATCGCCTTTAAAGCATAGGAAGAGGGGCACAACTTCGACAATGACGCACTTGGCCAAAAAGGGCGTATGCGTTTTCTCCTGAATATATTCAGGAGAAAACGCATACGCCCTTTTTGGCCAAGCAAGCAAGCGGGCATTGGAAATCTGCAATACAAAGAAGTATCACTTTCTACCGGTCAAGAGGGACATCCACAAAATGTTTTAAAACCAGAAAGGCAAGACAGGCCCTGGAGAACAGGGAGCCTTTTTATGCTGTTGGGCGGGATGTAAATTGCCAACTGCCTCACTGGAGGAGTGCATTGTGTTCCCTAAAACAAGTAAACAACAGAGCTACATAGCCAAGGGCACTTAGAGTCTAGGGAATATACTTTGGGAAAACTGAAAATCAATAAGACAGGGCCAGACCCAAATGTAGGGCTGCCCTGCTTACAAGAACCTCAACTTGGGTACACCTTAAATATCCCAGGAAATATAAAAATGGTTCAAAAAATTTGTGGTAGTTATGTACGATGGAATATCCCTCAGCCATGAAATCAATGCCATAAGTCTAGGAGCAGCAAAGTGAGTGGATTCAGGTACGATGATTCTAAGTGAAATAAGTCACAGAGAAAAAGAAACTTATCATAAGATATCACTTATGAAGATCCTGTAAACATGGCTACACATGAACTGAGTTAGGAAAGAGAACAGAGTCTCACATTTAGAAAACACTCTTATGCCTGCTTAAGGGGGAAGGAGAGGTGGGGTGATGCATAAAACCAGAGTTTGACATAAGCACAGGTACCATTTCTAAAACCAACTGTGGAATAGACAAGACCTACACCTTCCTCAGTGAAAGGGACTCAAAACCCCATATTTCCTGCAGAGGAATAGATCTGACTAGTAAGAAACTTAAAACCTCTGTATTGATATGTATCTGTAAGGGAATCAAGTGCGTCTAGACTGGCATAAACATGGCAGCGAGAATCAGATCAAACCCACTATAAAAAGGAATTTCAAAAACAAAACCAAAAAACAGGGAAATTCTTTGCAATTCCTTCAGGGTCTCTGATGAAACATGGAATGACCCTATCTACAATGACAGCTGGATGTGGTATAAGGCTGGACACTTGGAACTGAGAGAATTGGTGAGATTGGGTGAGCAAATGCAGACCCTTTAAAGCAAAAATGCATGGACCTCATTCCATGGGTCCCAACTCTCCAGGTTGAAGGGAATATTACTAGAGCTATAATATGTATGGGAAACCTAGAGAATGGACACACTGTGAATACAACAGGTTTCTAAAACTCAACGAATAGTCCCTCTCCTGGTGCTCCAGTTTGACTTTCCAACTGCTTTACTATCAATCTCCCAAATTGGAGAGACATCCCCTTTAACCTCCTGGTTCGCACAGCTTGCCAAATTTGCAGAGGATGGAAGGGAAGAGGGAGAACCAATGAGTGAGTAGCAGTTAGGCATCTGGATGGGCACATATCACTCTAATTTCCCGGCAGGAAGAAGAATTAACTAGAGTCTCAGCCACCCACCGGGAACCAGTATACGTCCTGAAGCAAAATTTTGGACTTGCGTACAGCTCACAAAAAACGAGTTTTAAAATTGAGCTCAGGGACACAGCAATTCACAAACTGGCAGAGTAATAAAGGACAACTATCGTCCAAAAATCTGTTGAGGGAAGGCAACGAGGCGGAATTGAAAGCGAGGCAGAATAGCAGGAAACAGATTTCAAGAGGTACGTTGGAATCGCCTTTAAAGCACAGAAAGAGGGGTACAACTTCGACAATGACGCACTTGCCAAAAAGGGCGTGTGCGTTTTCTCCTGAATATATTCAGGAGAAAACGCATACGCCCTTTTTGGCCAAGCAAGCAAGCGGGCAATGCAAATCTGCAGTACAAAGAATATCACTTGCCACCGGTCAAAAGGGACATCCACAAAATGTGTAAAAACCAGAAAGGCAAGACATGCCCTGGAGAACAGGGAGCCTTGTTATGCTGATGGGCGTGATGTAAATTGCCAACTGCCTCACTGGAGGAGTGTATTGTGGTCCCTAAGACAAATAAACAGCAGAGCTACAGAGCCAAGGGCACCTCCAGTCTAGGGAATATACCTTGGGAAAACTGAAAATCAATAAGACAGAGCCAACCCCAAATTTAGGGCTGCACTGCTTACAAGAACCTCAACTTGGGTACACCTTGAAAATCCCAGGACATATAAAAATGGTTCAAAAAATTGTGGTATTTATGTACGATGGAATATCCCTCAGCCATGAAATCAATGTCATAAGACCAGGAGCAGCAAAGTGAGTTGAATTAAGGTACGATGATTCTAAGTGAAGTCACACAGAAAAAGAAACTTATCATAAGATATCACTTATGAAGATCCTGTAAACATGGCTACACATGAAATGAGTTAAAAAAGAGAACAGAGTCTCACATTTAGAAAACACTGTTATGCCGGCTTAAGGGGGGAGGAGAGGTGGGGTGATGCATAAAACGAGATTTTGATATAAGCACAGGTACCGTTTTTAAAACTAACTGTGGAATAAACAAGACCGACACCTTCCTCAGTGAAAGGGACTCAGAACGCCATATTTCCCTCAGAGGAATAGATCTTACTAGTAACAATACTAAAACTTATGTATTGATATGGCTCCGTAAGGGAATCAAGTGTGTAGACTGGCATAAACATGGCAGCGAGAATCAGCTCAAACACACTATAAAAAGGAATTTCAAAAACAAAACCAAAAAACAGGGAAATTCTTTACAATTCCTTCAGGTTCTCTGATGAAACCTGGAATGACCCTATCTACAATGACAGCTGGATGGGGCATGAGGCTGGACACTTGGGACTGATAGGATTGGTGAGATTGGGTGAGCAAATGCAGACCCTTTAAAGCAAAAATGCATGGCCCCCATTCCATGGGTCCAACTCTCCATGTTGAGGGGAATATTACTACAGCTATAATATGTACGGGTAACCTACAGAATGGACACACTGTTAATAAAAAAGCTTTCTAAAACTCAACGAGTAGTCCCTCTCCTGGTGCTCTGGTTTGACTTTCCAACTGCTTTACTATCAATCTCCCAACTTGGAGAGACAACCCCTTTAACCTCCTGGTTCGCACAGGTTGCCAAATTGCAAGAGGATGGACGGGAAGAGGGAGAACCAATGAGAGAGGAGCTGTTAGGCATTTGGACGGGCACATGTCACTCTAATTTCCCGGCAGGAAGAAGAATTAACCAGAGTCTCAGCCACCCACCAGGAAACAGTATAGGTCCTGAACCAAAATATTGGACTTGCGTACAGCTCACAAAAAACGAGTTGAATTATTGAGCTCAGGGGCACAGCAATTCACAAACTGGCAGAGTAATAAAGGACAACTATCGTCCAAAAATCTGTTGAGGGAAGGCAACGAGGCGGACTTGAAAGCGAGGCAGAATAGTAGGAAACAGATTTCAAGAGGTACGTTGGATTCGCCTTTAAAGCACAGGAAGAGGGGCACAACTTCGATAATGACGCACTTGGCCAAAGAGGGCGTATGCGTTTTCTCCTGAATATATTCAGGAGAAAACGCATACGCCCTTTTTGGCCAAGCAAGCAAGCAAGCGGGCAATGCAAAACTGCACTACAAAGAAGTATCACTTCCCACCGGTCAAAAGGGACATCCACAAATGTGTAAAAACCAGAAAGGCAAGACAGGCCCTGGAGAACACGGAGCCTTGTTATGCTGATGGGCGGGATGTAAATTGCCAACTGCCTCACTGGAGGAGTGCATTGCGTTCCCAAAAACAAGAAAACAACAGAGCAACAGAGCCAAGGGCACTTCCAGTCTAGGGAATACACCTTGGGAAAACTGAAAATCAATAAGACAGAACCACCCCCAAATTTAGGGCTGCACTGCTTACAAGAACCTCAACTTGGGACACCTTAAATATCCCAGGAAATATAAATATGGTTCAAAAAACTGTGGTATTTATGTACGATGGAATATCCCTCAGCTATGAAATCAATGTCATAAGACCAGGAGCACCAAAGTGAGTGGATTCAGGTACGATGATTCTAAGTGAAATATGTCACACAGAAAAAGAAACTTATCATAAGATATCACTTATGAAGATCCTGTAAGCATGGCTACACATGAACTGAATTAGGAAAGAGAACAGAGTCTCACATTTAGAAAACACTCTTTTGCCTGCTTAAGGGGAAAGGAGAGGTGGGGTGATGCATAAAACCAGAGTTTGATATAAGCACAGGTACCATTTCTATAACCAACTGTGGAATAGACAAGACCTACACCTTCCTCAGTGAAAGGGACTCAAAACCCCATATTTCCCGCAGAGGAATAGATCTGACTTGTAAGAATCTTAACACCTATGTATTGATATGTCTCTGTAAGGGAATCAAGTGTGTCTAGACTGGCATAAGCATGGCAGCAAGAATCAGCTCAAACCCACTATAAAAAGGAATTTCAAAAACAAAACCAAAAAACAGGGAAATTCATTACATTTCCTTCAGGGTCTCTGATGAAACCTGGAATGACCCTATCTACAATGACAGCTGGATGTGGCATAAGTCTGGACACTTGGGACTGAGAGGATAGGTGAGATTGTGTGAGCAAATGCAGACCCTTTAAAGCAAAAATGCATGGCCCCCATTCCATGGGTCCCAACTCTCTATGTTGAAGGGAATATTACTAGAGCTATAACATGTACGGGAAACCTAGAGAATGGAAACACTGTGAATAGAAAAGTTTTCTAAAACTCAACGAGTAGTCCTTCTCCTGGTGCTCCACTTTGACTTTCCAACTGCTTTACTATCAATCTCCCAACTTGGAGAGACAAACACTTTAACCTCCTGGTTCGCACAGGTTGCCAATTTCGCAGAGGATGGAAGGGAAGAGGGAGAACCAATGAGAGAGTAGCTGTTAGGCATTTGGACGGGCACATGTCACTCTAATTTCCCGGCAGGAAGAAGAATAAACCAGAGTCTCAGCCACCCACCGGGAACCAGTATAGCTCCTGAACCAAAATTTTGGACTTGCGTACAGCTCACAAAAAACGAGTTGAAAAATGGAGCTCAGGGGCACAGCAATTCACAAACTGGCAGAGTTATAAAGGACAACTATCGTCCAAAAATCTGTTCAGGGAAGGCAACGAGGCGGACTTGAAAGCGAGGCAGAATAGCAGGAAACAGATTTCAAGAGGTACGTTGGAATCGCCTTTAAAGCACAGGAAGAGGGGCACAACTTCGACAATGACGCACTTGGCCATAAAGGGCGTATGCGTTTTCTCCTGAATATATTCAGGAGAAAACGCATACGCCCTTTTTGGCCAAGCAAGAAAGTGGGCAATGCAAACCTGCACTACAAAGAAGTATCACTTCCCACCAGTCAAAAGGGACATCCACAAATGTGTAAAAACCAGAAAGGCAAGGCAGGCCATGGAGAAGAGGGAGACTTGTTATGCTGATGGGCGGGATATAAATTGCCTACTGCCTCACTGGAGGAGTGCATTGCGTTCCCTAAAACCAGTAAACAACAGAGCTACAGAGCCAAGGGCACTTCCAGTCTAGGGAGTATACCTTGGGAAAACTGAAAATCAATAAGACAGAGCCACCCCCAAATTTAGGGCTGCACTGCTTACAAGAACCTCAACTTGTGTACACCTTAAATATCACAGGAAATACAAAAATGGTTCAAAAAACTGTGGTATTTATGTACGATTGAATATCCCTCAGCCATGAAATCAATGTCATAAGACCAGGAGCAGCAAAGTGAGTGGATTCAGGTACGATGATTCTAAGTGAAATAAGTCACACAGAAAAAGAAACTTATCCTAAGATATCACTTATGAAGATCCTTTAAACATGGCTACACATGAACAGAGTTAGGAAAGAGAACAGAGTCTCACATTTAGAAAACACTCTTATGCCTGCTTAAGGGGAAAGGAGAGGTGGGGTGATCCATAAAACCAGAGTATGATATAAGCACAGGTACCATTTCTATAACCAACTGTGGAATAGACAAGACCTACACCTTCCTCAGTGTAAGGGACTCAAAACCCCATATTTCCCGCAGAGGAATAGATCTGAGTAGTAAGAATCTTAAATCCTATGTATTGATATGTCTCTGTAAGGGAATCAAGTGTGTCTAGACTGGCATAAACATGGCAGCGAGAATCAGCTCAAACCCACTATAAAAAGGAATTTCAAAAACAAAATCAAAAAACAGGGAAATTCTATACATTTCCTTCAGGGTCTCTGATGAAACCTGGAATGACCCTATCTACAATGACAGCTGAATGTGGCATAAGGCTGGACACTTGGGACTGAGAGGATTGGTGAGATTGGGTGAGCAAATGCAGACCTTTTAAAGCAAAAATGCATGGCCCCCATTCCATGGGTCCCAACTCTCCATGTTGAAGGGAATATTACTACAGCTATAACATGTACGGGAAACCTAGAGAATGGACACACTGTGAATACAAAAGGTTTCTAAAACTCAACGAGTAGTCCCTCTCCTGGTTCTCTGCTTTGACTTTCCGACTGCTTTACCATCAATCTCCCAACTTGGAGAGACAAACCCTTTAACCTCCTGGTTCGCACAGGTTGCCAATTTCGCAGATGACGGAAGGGAAGAGGGAGAACCAAAGAGAGAGTAGCTGTTAGGCATTTGGACGGGCACATGTCACTCTAATTTCCCGGCAGGAAGAAGAATTAACCAGAGTCTCAGCCACCCACCGGGAACCAGTATAGCTCCTGAACCAAAATTTTGGACTTGCGTACAGCTCACAAAAAACGAGTTGAAAAATGGAGCTCAGGGGCACAGCAATTCACAAACTGGCAGAGTAATAATGGACAACTATCGTCCCAAAAATCTGTTGAGGGAAGGCAGCGAGGCGGACTGGAAAGAGAGACAGAATAGCAGGAAACAGATTTCAAGTGGTACGTTGGAATCGCTTTTAAAGCACAGGAAGAGGGGCACAACTTCCACAATGACGCACTTGGCCAAAAAGGGCGTATGCGTTTTCTCCTGAATATATTCAGAAGAAAACGCATACGCCCTTTTTGGCCAAGCAAGCAAGCGGGCAATGGAAAACTGCACTACAAAGAAGTATCACTTCCCACCGGTCAAAAGGGACATCCACAAAATGTGTAAAAACCAGAAAGGCAAGACAGGCCCTGGAGAAGAGGGAGCCTTGTTATGCTGATGGGCGGGATGTAAATTGCAAACTGCCTCACTGGAGGAGTGCATTGCTTTCCCTAAAACAAGTAAACAACAGAGCTCCAGAGCCAAGGGCACTTCCAGTCTAGGGAATATACCTTGGGAAAACTGAAAATCAATAAGACAGAGCAACCCCCAACTTTAGGGCTGCACTGCTTACAAGAACCTCAACTTGGGTACACCTTAAATATACCAGGAAATATAAAAATGGTTCAAAAAACTGTGGTATTTATGTACGATGGAATATCCCTCAGCCATGAAATCCATGTCATAAGACCAGGAGCAGCAAAGTGAGTGGATTCAGGTACGATGATTCTAAGTGAAATATGTCACACAGAAAAAGAAACTTATCATAAGATATCACTTATGAAGATCCTGTAAACATGGCTACATATGAACTGAGTTAGGAAAGAGAACAGAGTCTCACATTTAGAAAACACTCTTATGCCTGCTTAAGGGGAAAGGAGAGGTGGGGTGATGCATAAAACCAGAGTTTGATATAAGCACAGGTACCATTTCTATAACCAACTGTGGAATAGACAAGACCTACACCTTCCTCAGTGAAAGGGACTCAAAACCCCATATTTCCCGCAGAGGAATAGATCTGACTAGTAAGAATTTAAAACCTATGTATTGATATGTCTCAGTAAGGGAATCAAATGTGTCTAGACTGGCATAAACATGGCAGCGCGAATCAGCTCAAACACACTATAAAAAGGAATTTCAAAAACAAAACCAAAAAACAGGGAAATTCTTTACATTTCCTTCAGGGTCTCTGATGAAACCTGGAATGACCCTATCTACAATGACAGCTGGATGTGGCATAAGCCTGGACACTTGGGACTGAGAGGATTGGTGAGATTGGATGAGCAAATGCAGACCCTTTAAAGCAAAAATGCATGGCCCCCATTCCATGGGTCCCAACTCTCCATGTTGAAGGGAATATTACTACAGCTATAACATGTACGGGAAACCTAGAGAAAGGACACACTGTGAATAGAAAAGTTTTCTATAACTCAACGAGTACTCCCTCTCCTGGTGCTCCGCTTTGACTTTCCAACTGCTTTACTATCAATCTCCCAACTTCGAGAGACAACCCCTTTAACCTACTGGTTGGCACAGGTTGCCAATTTCGCAGAGGATGGAAGGGAAGAGGGAGAACCAATGAGAGAGAAGATGGTAGGCACTTGGACGGGCACATGTCACTCTAATTTCCCGGCAGGAAGAAGAATTAATCAGAGTATCAGCCACCCACAGGGAACCAGTATAGGTCCTGAACCAAAATTTGGACTTACGTACAGCTCACAAAAAATGAGTTGAAAAATGGAGCTCAGGGGCACAGCAATTCAGAAACTGGCAGAGTAATAAAGGACAACTATCGTCCAAAAAATCTGTTGAGGGAAGGCAGCGAGGCGGACTTGAAAGAGAGACAGAATAGCAGGAAACAGATTTCAAGAGGTACGTTGGAATCGCCTTTAAAGCTCAGGAAGAGGGGCACAACTTCGACAATGACGCACTTGGCCAAAAAGGGCGTATGCGTTTTCTCCTGAATATATTCAGAAGAAAACGCATACGCCCTTTTGGCCAAGCAAGCAAGCGGGCCATGGAAATCTGCACTACAAAGAAGTATCACTTCCCACCGGTCAAAAGGGACATCCACAAAATGTGTAAAAACCAGAAAGGCAAGACAGGCCCTGGAGAAGAGGGAGCCTTGTTATGCTGATGGGCAGGATGTATATTGGCAACTGCCTCACTGGAGGAGTACATTGCCTTCCCTAAAACAAGTAAACAACAGAGCTACAGAGCCAAGGGCACTTCCAGTCTAGGGAATATACCTTGAGAAAACTGAATATCTATAAGACAGAGCCACCGCCAAATTTAGGGCTGCACTGCTTACAAGAACCTCAACTTGGGTACAACTTAAATATCCCAGGAAATATAAAAATGGTTCAAAAAACTGTGGTATTTATGTACGATGGAATATCCCACAGCCATGAAATCCATGTCATAAGACCATGAGCAGCAAAGTGAGTGGATTCAGGTACGATGATTCTAAGTGAACTAAGTCACACAGAAAAATAAACTTATCATAAGATATCACTTATGAAGATCCTGTAAACATGGCTACACATGAACTGAGTTAGGAAAGAGAACAGAGTCTCACATTTAGAAAACACTCTTATGCCTGCTTAAGGGGAAAGGAGAGGTGGGGTGATGCATAAAAGCAGAGTTTGATATAAGCACGGGTACCATTTCTATAACCAACTGTGGAATAGACAAGACCTACACCTTCCTCAGTGAAAGGGACTCAAAACCCCATATTTCCCGCAGAGGAATAGATCTGACTAGAAAGAATCATAAAACCTATGTATTCATATGTTTCAGTAAGGGAATCAGGTGTGTCTAGACTGGCATAAACATGGCAGCGAGAATCAGCTCAAACCCACTATAAAAAGGAAATTCAAAAACAAAACCAAAAAACAGGGAAATTCTTTACATTTCCTTCAGGGTCTCTGATGAAACATGGAATGACCCTATGTAGGATGACAGCTGGATGTGGCATAAGGCTGGACACTTGGGACTGAGAGGATTGGGGAGATTGGGTGAGCAAATGCAGACACTTTAAAGCAAAAATGCATGGCCCCCATTCCATGGGTTCCAACTCTCCATGTTGAAGGGAATATTACTACAGCTATAACATGTACGGGAAACCTAGAGAATGGACACACTGTGAATAGAAAAGTTTTCTAAAACTCAACGAGTAGTCCCTCTCCTGGTGCTCCGCTTTGACTTTCCAACTGCTTTACTATCAATCTCCCAACTAGGAGAGACAACCCCTTTAACCTCCTGGTTCGCACAGGTTGCCAATTTGGCAGAGGATGGAAGGGAAGAGGGAGAACCAATGAGAGAGTAGCTGTTAGGCATTTGGACGGGCACATGTCACTCGAATTTCCCGGCAGGAAGAAGAATTAACCAGAGTCTCAGCCACCCACCCGGAACCAGTATAGGTCCTGAACCAAAATTTTGGACTTGAGTACAGCTCACAAATAACGAGTTGAAAAATGGAGCTCAGGTGCACAGCAGTTCACATACTGGCCGAGTAATAAAGGACAACTATCGTCCAAAAATCTGTTGAGGGAAGGCAACGAGGCAGACTTGAAAGCGAGGCAGAATAGCAGTAAACAGATTTCAAGAGGTACGTTGGAATCGCCTTTAAAGCACAGGAAGAGGGGCACAACTTCGACAATGAAGCACATGGCCAAAAAGTGTGTATATGTTTTCTCCATAATATATTCAGCAGAAAACACATACGCCCTTTTTGGCCAAGCAAGCAAGCGGGCAATGCAAATCTGCACTACAAAGAAGTATCAATTCCCACCGGTCAAAAGGGACATCCACAAATGTGTAAAAACCAGAAAGGCAAGACAGGCCCTGGAGAAGAGGAAGCCTTTTTATGCTGATGGGCGGGATGTAAATTTCCAAATGCCTCACTGGAGGAGTGCATTGCGTTCCCTAAAACAAGTAAAGAACAGAGCTACAGAGTGAAGGGCACTTCCAGTCTAGGGAATATACCTTGGGAAAACTGAAAATCAATAAGACAGAGCCACCACCAAATGTAGGGCTTCACTGCTTACAAGAATCTCAACTTGGGTACACCATAAATATCCCAGGAAATATAAAAATGGTTCAAAAAACTGTGGTATTTATGTACGATTGAATATCCCTCAGCCAAGAAATCAATGTCATAAGACCAGGAGCAGCAAAGTGAGTGGATTCAGGTACGATGATTCTAAGTGAAATAAGTCACACAGAAAAAGAAACTTATCCTAAGATATCACTTATGAAGATCCTGTAAACATGGCTACACATGAACAGAGTTAGGAAAGAGAACAGAGTCTCACATTTAGAAAACACTCTTATGCCTGCTTAAGGGGAAAGGAGAGGTGGGGTGATCCATAAAACCAGAGTTTGATATAAGCACAGGTACCATTTCTATAACCAACTGTGGAATAGACAAGACCTACACCTTCCTCAGTGAAAGGGACTCAAAACCCCATATTTCACGCAGAGGAATCGATCTGACTAGTAAGAATCTTCAAACCTATGTATTGATATGTCTCTGTAAGGGAATCAAGTGTGTCTAGACTGGCATAAACATGGCAGCGAGAATCAGCTCAAACCCACTATAAAAAGGAATTTCAAAAACAATACCAAAAATCAGGGAAATTCTTTACATTTCCATCAGGGTCTCTGATGAAACCTGGAATGACCCTATCTACAATGACAGCTGGATGTGGCATAAGGCTGGACACTTGGGACTGAGAGGATTGGTGAGATTGGGTGAGCAAATGCAGACCCTTTAACGCAAAAATGCATGGCCCCCATTCCATGGGTCCCAACTCTCCATGTTGAAGGGAATATTACTACAGCTATAACATGTACGGGAAACCTAGAGAATGGACACACTGTGAATACAAAAGTTTTCTAAAACTCAACGAGTAGTCCCTCTCCTGGTGCTCCACTTTGACTTTCCAACTGCTTATCTATCAATCTCCCAACTTGGAGAGACAACCCCTTTAACCTCCTGGTTCGCACAGGTTGCCAATTTCGCAGAGGATGGAAGTGAACAGGGAGAACCAATGAGAGAGTAGCTGTTAGGCATTTAGACGGGCACATGTCACTCTAATTTCCCGGCAGGAAGAAGAATTAACCAGAGTCTAAGCCACCCACCGGGAACCAGTATAGCTCCTGAACCAAAATTTTGGACTTGCGTACAGCTCACAAAAAACGAGTTGAAAAATGGGGCTCAGGGGCACAGCAATTCACAAACTGGCAGAGTAATAAAGGACAACTATCGTCCAAAAATCTGTTGAGGGAAGGCAAGGAGGCGGACTTGAATGCGAGGCAGAATAGCAGGAAACAGATTTCAAGAGGTACATTGGAATCGCCTTTAAAGCACAGGAAGAGGGGCACAACTTCGACAATGACGCACTTGGCCAAAAAGGGCGTAATCTTTTTCTCCTGAATATATTCAGGAGAAAACACATACGCCCTATTTGGCCAAGCAAGCAAGCGGGCAATGCAAATCTGCACTACAAAGAAGTATCACTTCCCACGGGTCAAAAGGGACATCCACAAATGTGTACAAACCAGAAAGTCAAGACAGGCCCTGGAGAAGAGGGAGCCTTGTTATGATGATGGGTGGGATGTAAATTGCCATCTGCCTCACAGGAGGAGTGCATTGTGTTCCCTAAAACAAGTAAACAACAGAGCTACAGAACAAAGGGCACTTCCAGTCTAGGGAATATACCTTGGGAAAACTGAAATTCAATAAGACAGAGCCACCCACAAATTTAGGGCTGCAGTGATTAGAAGAACCTCAACTTGGGTACACCTTAAATATCCCAGGAAATATAAAAATGGTTCAAAAAACTGTGGTATTTATGTACGATGGAATATCCCTCAGCCATTAAATCAATGTCATAAGACAAGGAGCAGCAAAGTGAGTGGATTCAGGTACGATGATTCTAAGAGAAATAGGTCACACAGAAAAAGAAACTTATCCTAAGATATCACTTATAAAGATCCTGTAAACATGGCTACACATGAACTGAGTTAGGAAAGAGAACAGAGTCTCACATTTAGAAAACACTCTTATGCCCCTTAAGGGGAAAGAAGAGTTGACGTGATGCATAAAACCAGCTTTTGATATAAGCACAGGTACCATTTCTATAACCAACTGTGGAATAGACAAGACCAACACCTTCCTCAGTGAAAGGGACTCAAAACCCCATATTTCCCGCAGAGGAATAGATCTGACTAGTAAGAATCTTAAAACCTATGTATTGATATGTCTCTGTAAGGGAATCAAGTGTGTCTAGACTGGCATAAACATGGCAGCGAAAATCAGCTCAAACCCACTATAAAAAGGAATTTCAAAAACAAAACCAATAAACAGGGAAATTCTTTACATTTCCTTCAGGGTCTCTGATGAAACCTGGAATGACCCAATCTACAATGACAGCTGGATTTGGCATAAGGCTGGACACTTGGGACTGAGAGTATTGATGAGATTGGGTGAGCAAATGCAGACCCTTTAAAGCAAAAATGCATGGCCCCCATTCCATGGGTCCCAACTCTCCATGTTGTAGGGAATATTACTACAGCTATAACATGTACGGGAAACCTAGAGAATGGACACACTCTGAATACAAAAGGTTTCTAAAACTCAACGAGTAGTCCCTCTCCTGGTGCTCCGCTTTGACTTTCCAACTGCTTTACTATCAATCTCCCAACTTGGAGAGACAACCCCTTTAACCTCCTGGTTCGCTCAGGTTGCCAATTTGGCAGAGGATGGAAGGGAAGAGGGAGAACCAATGAGAGAGTAGCTGTTAGGCATTTGGACGGGCATATGTCACTCTAATTTCCCGGCAGGAAGAAGAATTAACCAGAGTCTCAGCCACCCACCGGGAACCACTATAGGTCCTGAAACAAAATTTTGGCCTTGCGTACAGCTCACAAAATACGAGTTGAACAATGGAGCTCAGGGGCACAACAATTCACAAACTGGCAGAGTTATAAAGGACAACTATCGTCCAAAATACTTTTGAGGGAAGGCAACAAGGCGGACTTCAAAGCGAGGCAGAATAGCAGGAAACAGATTTCAACAGGTACGTTGGAATCGCCTTTAAAGCACAGGAAGAGGGGCACAACTTCGACAATGACGAAATTGGCCAAAAAGGGCGTATGCGTTTTCTCCTGAATATATTCAGGAGAAAACGCATACGTCCTTTTTGACCAAGCAAGCAAGCGGGCAATGCAAATCTGCACTACAAAGAAGTATCACTTCCCACCTCTCAAAAGGGACATCCACAAATGTGTAAAAACTAGAAAGGCAAGACAGGCCCTGGAGAACAGGGAGCCTTGTTATGCTGATGGGCGGGATATAAATTGCCAACTGCCTCACTGGAGGAGTGCATTGCGTTCCCTAAAACAAGTAAACAACAGAGCTACCGAGCCAAGGGCACTTCCAGTCTAGGGAATATACCTTGGGAAAACTGAAAATCAATAAGACAGAGCCACCCCCAAATTTAGGGCTGCACTGCTTACAAGAACCTCAACTTGTGTACACCTTAAATATCACAGGAAATACAAAAATGGTTCAAAAATCTGTGGTATTTATGTACGATGGAATATCCCTCAGCCATGAAATCAATGTCATAAGACCAGGAGCAGCAAAGTGAGTGGATTCAGGTACGATGATTCTAAGTGAAATAAGTCACACAGAAAAAGAAACTTATCCTAAGATATCACTTATGAAGATCCTGTAAACATGGCTACACATGAACAGAGTTAGGAAAGAGAACAGAGTCTCACATTTAGAAAACACTCTTATGCCTGCTTAAGGGGAAAGGAGAGGTGGGGTGATCCATAAAACCAGAGTTTGATATAAGCACAGGTACCATTTCTATAACCAACTGTGGAATAGTCAAGACCTACACCTTCCTCAGTGAAAGGGACTCAAAACCCCATATTTCCCGCAGAGGAATAGATCTGAGTAGTAAGAATCTTAAAACCTATGTATTGATATGTCTCTGTAAGGGAATCAAGTGTGTCTAGACTGACATAAACATGGCAGCGAGAATCAGCTCAAACCCACTATAAAAAGGAATTTCAAAAACAAAATCAAAAAACAGGGAAATTCTATACATTTCCTTCAGGGTCTCTGATGAAACCTGGAATGACCCTATCTACAATGACAGCTGAATGTGGCATAAGGCTGGACACTTGGGACTGAGAGGATTGGTGAGATTGGGTGAGCAAATGCAGACACTTTAAAGCAAAAATGCATGGCCCCCATTCCATGGGTCCCAACTCTCCATGTTGAAGGGAATATTACTACAGCTATAACATGTACGGGAAACCTAGAGAATGGACACACTGTGAATACAAAAGGTTTCTAAAACTCAACGAGTAGTCCCTCTCCTGGTGCTCTGCTTTGACTTTCCGACTGCTTTACTATCAATCTCCCAACTTGGAGAGACAACCCCTTTAACCTCCTGGTTCGCACAGGTTGCCAAATTCTCAGAAGATGGAAGGGAAGAGGGAGAACCAATGAGAGAGTAGCTGTTAGGCATTTGGACGGGCACATGTCACTCTAATTTCCCGGCAGGAAGAAGAATTAACCAGTGTATCAGCCACCCAACGGGAACCAGTATAGGTCCTGAACCAAAATTTTGGACTTGCGTTCAGCTCAGAAAAAACGAGCTGAAAAATGGAGCTCAGGGGCACAGCAATTCAAAATCTGGCAGACTAATAAAGGACAACTATCATCCAAAAATCTTTTGAGGGAAGGCAACGAGGCGGACTTGATAGCGAGGCAGAATTGCAGGAAACAGATTTCAAGAGGTACGTTGGAATCGCCTTTAAAGCACAGGAAGAGGGGCACAACTTCGACAATGACGCACTTGGCCAAAAAGGGCGTATGCGTTTTCTCCTGAATATATTCAGGAGAAAACGCATACGCCCTTTTTGGCCATGCAAGCAAGCGGGCAATGCAAATCTGCACTACAAAGAAGTATCACTTCCCACCGGTCAAAAGGGACATCCACAAATGTGTAAAAACCAGAAAGGCAAGACAGGCCCTGGAGAAGAGGGAGCCTTGTTATGCTGATGGTCGGGATGTAAATTGCCAACTGCCTCACTGGGGGAGTGTATTGCGTTCCCTAAAACAAGTAAACAACAGAGCAACAGAGCCAAGGGCACTTCCAGTCTAGGTAATATACCTTGGGAAAACTGAAAATCAATAAGACAGAGCCACCCCCAAATTTAGGGCTGCACTGCTTACAAGAACCTCAACTTGGGTACACCTTAAATATCCCAGGAAATATAAAAATGGTTCCAAAAACTGTGGTATTTATGTACGATGGAATATCACTCAGCCATGAAATCAATGTCATAATACCAGGAGTATCAAAGTGAGTGGATTCAGGTACAATGATTCTAAGTGAAATAAGTCACACAGAAAAAGAAACTTATCATAACATATCACTTATGAAGATCCTGTAAACATGGCTACACATGAACTGATTTAGGAAAGAGAACAGAGTCTCACATTTACAAAACACTCTTATGCCTGCTTAAGGGGAAAGGAGAGGTGGGGTGATGAATAAAACCAGAGTTTGATATAAGCACAGGTACCATTTCTATAACCAACTGTGGCGTAGACAAGACCTACACGTTCCTCAGTGAAAGGGACTCAAAACCCAATATTTCGCGCAGAGGAATAGATCTGACTAGTAAGAATCTTAAAACCTATGTATTGATATGTCTCTGTAAGGGAATCAAGTGTGTCTAGACTGGCATAAACATGGCAGCAGGAATCAGCTCAAACCCACTATAAAAAGAAATTTCAAAAACAAAACCAAAAACAGGGAAATTCTTTGCAATTCCTTCAGGGAGTCTGATGAAACCTGGAATGACCCTATCTACAATGACAGCTAGGTGTGGCATAAGGCTACACACTTGGGACTGAGAGGATTGGTGAGATTGGGTGAGCAAATGCAGACCCTTTAAAGCAAAAATGCATGGCCCGCATTCCATGGGTCCCAACTCTCCAGGTTGAAGGGAATATTACTACAGCTATAACATGTACGGGAAACCTAGAGAATGACACACTGTGAATACAAAAGGGTTCTAAAACTCAACGAGTAGTCCCTCTCCTGGTGATCCGGTTTGACTTTCCAACTGCTTTACTATCAATCTCCCAACTCGGAGAGACAACCCCTTTAACCTCCTGGTTCGCACAGGTTGCCAACTTGGCAGATGATGGAAGGGATGAGGGAGAACCAATGAGAGAGTAGCTGTTTGGCATATGGACGGGCACATGTCACTCCAATTTCCCGGCAGGAAGAAGAATTAACCAGAGTCTCAGCCACCAACCGGGAACCAGTATAGGTCCTGAACCAAATTTTAGACTTGCGTACAGCTCACAAAAAATGAGTTGAAAAATGTAGCTCAGGGGCACAGCAATTCACAAACTAGCAGATTAATAAAGGACAACTATCGTCCAAAAATCTGTTGAGGGAAGGCAAAGAGGCGGACTTGAAAGCGAGGCAGAATAGCAGGAAACAGATTTCAAGAGGTACGTTGGAATCGCATTTAAATCACAGGAAGAGGGTCACAACTTCGACAATGACACACTCGGCCAAAAAGTGTGTATGCGTTTTCTCCTGAATATATTCAGGAGAAAACACATACGCACTTTTATGGCGAAGCAAGCAAGCGGGCAATGCAAATCTGCACTACAAAGAAGTATCACTTCCCACCGGTCAAAAGGGGCATCCACAAAATGTGTAAAAACCAGAAAGGCAAGAGAGGCCCTGGAGAACAGGGAGCCTTGTTTGCTGATGGGCGGGATGTAAATTGCCTACTGCCTCACAGGCGGAGTGCATTGTGTTCCCTAAAACAAGTAAACAACAGAGCTACAGAGCCAAGGGCACTTCCAGTCTAGGGAATATACCTTGGGAAAACTGGAAATCAATAAGACAGAGCCACCCCCAAATTTAGGGCTGCACTGCTTACAAGAACCTCAACTTGGGTACACCTTAAATATCCCAGGAAATAAAAAAATGGTTCAAAAAATTGTGGTACTTACGTACGATGGATTATCCCTCAGCCATGAAATCAATGACATAAGACCAGGAGCAGCAATGAGAGTGGATTCATGTACGATGATTCTAAGTGAAATAAGTCACACAGAAAAAGAAACTTATCATAAGATATCACTTATGAAGATCCTGTAAACATGGCTACACATGAACTGAGTTAGGAAAGAGAACAGAGTCTCACATTTAGAAAACACTCTTATGCCTGTTTAAGGGGGACGGAGAGGTGGGGTGATGCATAAAACCAGAGTTTGACATAAGCAATGTTACCGTTTTTAAAACCAACGGTGGAATAGACAAGACCTAAACCTTCCTCAGTGAAAGGGACTCAAAACCCCATATTTCGTGCAGAGTAATAGATCTCACTACTAAGAATCTTAAAACCTATGTATTGATATGTCTCCGTAAGGGAATCAAGTGTGTCTAGACTGGCATAAACATGGCAGCGAGTAACAGCTGAAACACACTATAAAAAGGAATTTCAAAAACAAAACCAAAAAACAGGGAACTTCTTTACAATTCCTTCAGGGTCTCTGATGAAACCTGGAATGACTCTATCTACAATGACAGCTGGATATGTCATAAGGCTGGACACTTGGGGCTGAGAGGATTGGTGAGATTGGGTGAGCAAATGCAGACCATTTAAAGCAATAATGCATGGCCCCCATTCCATGGGTCCCAACTCTCCAGGTTAAAGGGAATATTACTACAGTTATAACATGTACGGGAAACCTAGGGAATAGACACTCTGTGAATACAATAGGTTTCTAAAACTCAACGAATAGTCCCTCTCTTGGTGCTCGGGTTTGACTTTCCAACTGCTTTACAATCAATCTCCCAACATGGAGATCCAGCCCCTTTAAACTCCTGGTTCGCACAGGTTGCCAATTTGGCAGAGGATGGAAGGGAAGAGGGAGAACCAATGAGAGAGTAGCTGTTAGGCATTTGGTCGGGAACACGCCACTCTAATTTCCAGGCATGAAAAAAATTAACCAAAGTCTCAGCCACCCACCGGGAACCAGTATAGGTCCTGAACCAAAATTTTGGACTTGCGTACAGCTCACAAATACGAGTTGAAAAATGGAGCTCAGGGGCACAGCAATTCACAAACTGGCAGAGTAATAAAGGACAACTATCGTCCAAAAATCTGTTGAGGGAAGGCATCGAGGCGGACTTGAAAGCAAGGCAGAATAGCAGGAAACAGATTTCAAGAGGAACGTTGGAATCGCCTTTAAAGCACAGGAAGAGGGGCACAACTTTGACAATGACACACTGGGCGAAAAAGGGCGTATGCGTTTTCTCCTGAATATATTCAGGAGAAAACGCATACGCCCTTTTTGGCCAAGCAAGCATGAAGGCAATACAAATCTGCACTACAAAGAAGTATCACTTCCCACCGGTCAAAAGGGTCATCCACAATATGTGTAAAAACCAGAAAGGCAAGACAGGCCTTGGAGAACAGGGAGCCTTGTTATGCTGATGGGCGGGATGTAAATTGACAACTGCCTCACTGTAGGAGTGCACTGCATTCCCTAAAACAAGTAAACAACAGAGCTACAGAGCCGAGGGCACTAACAGTGTAGGGAATATACCTTGGGAAAACTGAAAATCAATAAGACAGAGCCACCCCCAAATTTAGGGCTGCACAGCTTACAAGAACCTCAACTTGGGTACACCTTAAATATCCCAGGAAATATAAAAATGGTTCAAAAAATTGTGGTACTTATGTACGATGGAATATCTCTCAGCCATGAAATCAATGTCATAAGACCAGGAGCAGCAAAGTGAGTGGCTCAGGTACGATGATTCTAAGTGAAGTCACACAGAAAAAGAAACTTATCATAAGATATCACTTATGAAGATCCTGTAAACATGGCTACACAAGAACTGAGTTAGGAAAGAGAACAGTGTCTCACATTTAGAAAACACTCTTATGCCTGCTTAAGGGGAAAGGAGAGGTGGGGTGATGCATAAAACCAGAGTTTGATATAAGTACAGGTACCATTTCTAAAACCAACGGTGGAATAGACAAAACCTACACCTTTCTCAGTGAAAGGGACTCAAAACCCCATATTTCCTGCAGAGGAATAGATCTGACTAGTAAGAATCTTAAAACCTAAGTATTGATACGTCTCTGTAAGGGAATCATGTGTGTCTAGACTGGCGTAAACATGGCAGCGAGAATCAGCTCAAACCCACTATAAAAAGGAATTTCAAAAACAAAACCAAAAAACAGGGAAATTCTTTACAATTCCTTCAGGGCCTCTGATGAAACCTGGAATGACCCTATCTACAATGACAGCTGGATGTGGCATAAGGCTGGACACTTGGGACTGAGAGGATTGGTGAGATTGGGTGAGCAAATGCAGACCCTTTAAAGAAAAATGCACGGTCCCCATTCCATGGGTCCCAACTCTCCAGGTTGAAGGGAATATTACTACAGCTATAACATGTACGGGAAACCTAGAGAATGGACACACTGCGAATACAAACGGTTTCTAAAACTCAACGAATAGTCCCTCTCCTGGTGCTCCGGTTTGAATTTCCAACTGATTTACTATCAATCTTCCAACTTGGAGAGACAACCCCTTTAAGCTCCTGGTTCGCACAGGTTGCCAATTTGGCAGAGGATGGAAGGGAAGAGGGAGAACCAATGAGAGAGTAGCTGTTAGGCATTTGGACGGGCATATGTCACTCTAATTTCCCGGCAGTAAGACGAATTAACCAGTGTCTCAGCCACCCACCGGGAACCAGTATAGGTCCTGAACCAAAATTTTGGACTTCCGTACAGCTCACAAAAAACGAGTTGAAAAATGGAGCTCAGGGGCACAGCAATTCACAAACTGGCAGAGTAATAAAGGACAACTATCGTCCAAAAATGTGTTCAGGGAAGGCAACGAGGTGGACTTGAAAGCGAGACAGAATAGCATGAAACAGATTTCAAGAGTTACGTTGGAATCGCCTTTAAAGCACAGGAAGAGGGGCACAACTTCGACAATGACGCACTTGGCCAAAAAGGGCGTATGCGTTTTCTCCTGAATATATTCAGGAAAAAACGCATATTCCCTTTTTGGCCAAGCAAGCAAGCGGGCAAAGCAAATCTGCACTACAAAGAAGTATCACTTCCCACCAGTCAAAAGGGACATCCACAAAATGTGTAAAAACCAGAAAGGCAAGACAGGCCCTGGAGAACAGGGAGCCTTGTTATGCTGATGGGCGGGATGTAAATTGCCAAATGCCTCACTGGAGGATTGCATTGCGTTCCCTAAAACAAGTAAACAACAGAGCTACAGAGCCAAGGGCACTTCCAGTCTAGGGAATATACCTTGGGAAAACTGAAAATCAATAAGACAGAGCCACCCCCAAATTTAGGGCTGCACTGCTCACAAGAACCTCAACTTGGGTACACCTTAAATATCCCAGGAAATATAAAAATGGTTCAAAAAACTGTGATATTTATGTACGATGGAATATCCCTCAGCCATGAAATCAATGTCATAAGACCAGGAGCAGCAAAGTGAGTGGATTCAGGTACGATGATTCTAAGTGAAATAAGTCACACAGAAAAAGAAACTTATCATAAGATATCACTTATGAAGATCCTATAAACATGGCTACACATGAACTGAGTTAGGAAAGAGAACAGAGTCTCACATTTAGAAAACACGCTTATGCCTGCTTAAGGGGAAAGGAGAGGTGGGGTGATGCATAAAACCAGAGTTTGATATAAGAACAGGTACCATTTCTAAAACCAACTGTGGAATAGAGAAGACCTACACCTTCCTCAGTGAAAGGGACTCAAAACCCCATATGTCCCGCACAGGAATAGATCTGACTAGTAAGAATCTTAAAACCTATGTATTGATATGTCTCTGTAAGGGAATCAAGTGTGTCTAGACTGGCATAAACATGGCAGCGAGAATCAGCTCAAACCCACTATAAAAAGGAATTTCAAAAACAGAACCAAAAAACAGCGAAATTCTTTACAATTCATTCAGGGTCTCTGATGAAACCTGGAATGACCCTATCTACAATGACAGCTGGATGTGGCATAAGGCTGGACACTTAGGACTGAGAGGATTGGTGAGATTGGGTGAGCAAATGCAGACCCTTTAAAGCAAAAATGCATGGCCCCCATTCCATGGGTCCCTACTGTCCAGGTTGAAGGGAATATTTCTACAGCTATAACATGTATGGAAAACCTAGAGATTGGACACACTGTGAATACAAAAGGTTTCTAAAACTCAACGAATAGTCCCTCTCCTGGTGCTCCGGTTTGACTTTCCAACTGCTTTACTATCAATCTCCCAAATTGGAGAGACAGAACCTTTAAGCTCCTTGTTCGCACAGGTTGCCAATTTTGCAGAGGATGGAAGGGAAGAGGGAGAACCAATGAGAGAGTAGCTGTTAGGCATTAGGACGGGCACATCTCACTCTAATTTCCGGGCAGGAATAAGAATTAACCAAAGGCTCAGCCACACACCGGGAACCAGTATAGGTCCTGAACCAAAATTTTGGACTTGCGTACGGCTCACAAAAAACGAGTTGAAAAATTGACCTCAGGGGCACAGCAATTCAGAAACTGGCGTAGTAATAAAGGACAACTATGGTCCAAAAATCTGTTGAGGGAAGGCAACGAGGAGGACTTGAAAGCGAGGCAGAATAGCAGGAAACAGATTCCAAGTGGTACGTTGGAATCGCCTTTAAAGCACAGGAAGAGGGGCACAACTTCGACAATGACGAACTAGTCCAAAAAGGGCGTAAGCGTTTTCTCCTGAATATATTTAGGAGAAAACGCATACGCCCTTTTTGGCAAGCAAGCAAGCGGGCAATGCAAATCTGCACTACAAAGAAGTATCACTTCCCACCGGTCAAAAGGGAGATCCACAAAAGTGTAAAAACCAGAAAGGCAAGACAGGCCCTGGAGAACAGGGAGCCTTGTAATGCTGATGGGCAGGATGTAAATTGCCAACTGCCTCACTGGAGGAGTGCATTGCGTTCCCTAAAAAAAGTAAACAACAGAGCTACAGAGCCAAGGGCACTTCCAGTCTAGGGAATATACCTTGGGAAAACTGAAAATCACTAAAACAGAGCCACCACCAAATTTAGGGCTGCACTGCTTACAAGAACCTCAACTTGGGTACAACTTAAATATCACAGGAAATATAAAAATGTTTCAAGAAACTGTGGTATTTATGTACGATGGAATATCCCTCAGCCATGAAATCAATGTCATAAGACCAGGAGCAGCAAAGTGAGTGGATTCAGGTACGATGATTCTAAGTGAAATAAGTCACACAGAAAAAGAAACTTATCATAAGATATCACTTATGAAGATCCTGTAAGCATGGCTACACATGAACTGAGTTAGGAAAGAGAACAGAGTCTCACATTTAGAAAACACTCTTATGCCTGCTTAAGGGGAAAGGAGAGGTGGGGTGATGCATAAAACCAGAGTTTGAAATAAGTACAGGTACCATTTCTAAAACGAACTGTGGAATAGACAAGACCTACAGCTTCCTCAGTGAAAGGGACTCTAAACCCCATATTTCGCGCAGAGGAATAGATCTGACTAGTAAGAATCTTAAAACCTATGTATTGATATGTCTCTGTAAGGGAAGCAAGTGTGTTTAGACTGGCATAAACATGGCAGCGAGAATCAGCTCAAACCCACTATAAAAAGGAATTTCAAAAACAAAACCAAAAAACAGGGAAATTCTTTACAATTCCTTCAGGGTCTCTGATGAAACCTGGAATGACCCTATCTACAATGACAGCTGGATGTGGTATAAGGCTGGACACTTGGGACTGAGAGGATTGGTGAGATTGGGTGAGCAAATGCTGACCCTTTAAAGCAAAAATGCATGTCCCCCATTCCATGGGTCCCAACTCTACATGTTGAAGGGAATACTACTACAGCTATAACATGTACGGGAAACCTAGAGAATGGACACACTGTGAATACAAAAGGTTTCTAAAACTCAACGAGTAGTCCCATTCCTGGTGATCCGGTTTGACTTTACAACTGCTTTACTATCAATCTCCCAAATTGGAGAGACAGCCCCTTTAAGCTCCTGGTTCGCACAGGTTGCCAATTTTGCAGAGGATGGAAGGGAAGAGGGAGAACCAATGAGAGAGTAGCTGTTAGGCATTTGGACGGGCACATATCACTCTAATTTCCCGGCAGGAATAAGAATTAACCAAAGGCTCAGCCACCCACCGGGAACCAGTATAGGTCCTGAACCAAAATTTTGGACTTGCGCACGGCTCACAAAAAACGAGTTGAAAAATTGACCTCAGGGGCACAGCAATTCACAAACTAGCGTAGTAATAAAGGACAACTATCGTCCAAAAATCTGTTGAGGGAAGGCAATGAGGCGGACTTGAATGCGAGGCAGAATAGCAGGAAACAGATTCCAAGAGGTACGTTGGAATCGCCTTTAAAGCACAGGAAGAGGGGCACAACTTCGACAATGACGCACTATTCCAAAAAGGGCGTATGCGTTTTCGCCTGAATATATTTAGGAGAAAACGCATACGCCCTTTTTGGCAAGGAAGCAAGCGGACAATGCAAATCTGCAGTACAAAGAAATATCACTTCCCAACGGTCAAAAGGGGTATCCACAAAAGTGTAAAAACCAGAAAGGCAAGACAGGCCCTGGAGAAGAGTGAGCCTTGTTATGCTGATGGGCGGGATGTAAATTGCCAACTGCCTCACTGGAGGAGTGCATTGCGTTCCCTAAAAAAAGTAAACAACAGAGCTACAGAGCCAAGGGAACTTCCTGTCTAGGGAATATACCTTGGGAAAACTGAAAATCAATAAGACAGAGCCACCCCCAAATTTAGGGCTGCACTGCTTACAAGAACCTCAACTTGGGTACACCTTAAATATCACAGGAAATATAAAAATGGTTCCAAAAACTGTGGTATTTATGTACGATGGAATATCCCTCAGCCATGAAATCAATGTCATAAGACCAGGAGCAGCAAAGTGAGTGGATTCAGGTACGATGATTCTAAGTGAAATAAGTCACACAGAAAAAGAAACTTTTCATAAGATATCACTTATGAAGATCCTGTAAGCATGGCTACACATGAACTGAGTTAGGAAAGAGAACAGAGTCTCACATTTAGAAAACACTCTTATACCTGCTTAAGGGGAAAGGAGAGGTGGGGTGATGCATAAAACCAGAGTTTGAAATAAGTACAGGTACCATTTCTAAAACGAACTGTGGAATAGACAAGACCTACAGCTTCCGCAGTGAAAGGGACTCTAAACCCCATATTTCGCGCAGAGGAATAGATCTGACTAGTAAGAATCTTAAAACCTATGTATTGATATGTCTCTGTAAGGGAAGCAAGTGTGTTTAGACTGGCATAAACATGGCAGCGAGAATCAGCTCAAACCCACTATAAAAAGGAATTTCAAAAACAAAACCAAAAAACAGGGAAATTCTTTACAATTCCTTCAGGGTCTCTGATGAAACCTTGAATGACCATATCTACAATGACAGCTGGATGTGGTATAAGGCTGGACACTTGGGACTGAGAGGATTGGTGAGATTGGGTGAGCAAATGCAGACCCTTTAAAGCAAAAATGCATGGCCCCCATTCCATGGGTCCCAACTCTCCATGTTGAAGGGAATACTACTACAGCTATAACATGTACGGGAAACCTAGCGAATGGAAACACTGTGAATACAAAAGGTTTCTAAAACTCAACGAGTAGTCCCTCTCCTGGTGATCCGGTTTGACTTTACAACTGCTTTACTATCAATCTCCCAAATTGGAGAGACAGCCCCTTTAAGCTCCTGGTTCGCACAGGTTGCCAATTTTGCAGAGGATGGAAGGGAAGAGGGAGAACCAATGAGAGAGTAGCTGTTAGGCATTTGGACGGGCACATATCACTCTAATTTCCCGGCAGGAATAAGAATTAACCAAAGGCTCAGCCACCCACCGGGAACCAGTATAGGTCCTGAACCAAAATTTTGGACTTACGCACGGCTCACAAAAAACAAGTTGAAAAATTGACCTCAGGGGCACAGCAATTCACAAACTAGCGTAGTAATAAAGGACAACTATCGTCCAAAAATCTGTTGAGGGAAGGCAATGAGGCGGACTTGAATGCAAGGCAGAATAGCAGGAAACAGATTCCAAGAGGTACGTTGGAATCGCCTTTAAAGCAGAGGAAGAGGGGCACAACTTCGACAATGATGCACTATTCAAAAAAGGGCGTATGCGTATTCGCCTGAATATATTTAGGAGAAAATGCATACGCCCATTTTGGCAAGCAAGCAAGCGGGCAATGCAAATCTGCACTACAAAGAAGTATCACTTCCCAACGGTCAAAAGGGGTATCCACAGAAGTGTAAAAACCAGAAAGGCAAGACAGGCCCTGGAGAAGAGGGAGCCTTGTTATGCTGATGGGCGGGATGTAAATTGCCAACTGCCTCACTGGAGGAGTGCATTGCGTTCCCTAAAAAAAGTAAACAACAGAGCTACAGAGCCAAGGGAACTTCCTGTCTAGGGAATATACCTTGGGAAAACTGAAAATCAATAAGACAGAGCCACCCCCAAATTTAGGGCTGCACTGCTTACAAGAACCTCAACTTGGGTACACCTTAAATATCACAGGAAATATAAAAATGGTTCCAAAATCTGTGGTATTTATGTACGATGGAATATCCCTCAGCCATGAAATCAATGTCATAAGACCAGGAGCAGCAAAGTGAGTGGATTCAGGTACGATGATTCTAAGTGAAATAAGTCACACAGAAAAATAAACTTATCATAAGATATCACTTATGAAGATCCTGTAAGCATGGCTACACATGAACTGAGTTAGGAAAGAGAACAGAGTCTCACATTTAGAAAACACTCTTATGCCTGCTTAAGGGGAAAGGAGAGGTGGGGTGATGCATAAAACCGGAGTTTGAAATAAGTACAGGTACCATTTCTAAAACGAACTGTGGAATAGACAAGACCTACAGCTTCCTCAGTGAAAGGGACTCTAAATCCCATATTTCGCGCAGAGGAATAGATCTGACTAGTAAGAATCTAAAAACCTATGTATTCATATGTCTCTGTAAGGGAATCAAGTGTGTCTAGACTGGCATAAACATGGCAGCGAGAATCAGCACAAACCCACTATAAAAAGGAATTTCAAATACAAAACCAAAAAACAGGGAAAGTCTTTACATTTCCTTCAGGGTCTCTGATGAAACCTGGAATGACCCTATCTACAATGACAGCTGGATGTGGTATAAGGCTTGACACTTGGGAATGAGAGGATTGGTGAGATTGGGTTAGCACATGCAGGCCCTTTTAGGCAAGAATGCATGGCCCCCATTCCATGGTTCCCAACTCTCCATGTTGAAGGGAATATTACTACAGCTATAACATGTACAGGAAACCTAGAGAATGGACACACTGTGAATACAAGAGGTTTCTAAAACTCAACGAATAGTCCCTCTCCTGGTGCTCCGATTTGACTTTCCAACTGCTTAACTATGAATCTCCCAAATTGGATTGACAGCCCCTTTAAGCTCCTGGTTCGCACAGGTTGCCAATTTGGCAGAGGATGGAAAGGAAGAGGGAGAACCAATGAGAGAGTAGCTGTTAGGCATTTGGACGGGCACATGTCACTCTAATTTCCCGGCAGGAAGAAGAATTAACCAGAGTCTCAGCCACCCACCGGGAACCAGTAAACGTCCTGAACCAAAATTTTGGACTTGCGTACAGCTCACAAAAAACGAGTTGAAAAATGGAGCTCAGGGGCACAGCAATTCACAAACGGGCAGAGTAATAATGGACAACTATCGTCCAAAAATCTGTTGAGGGAAGGCAATGAGGCGGACTTGAAAGCGAGGCAGAAGAGCAGGAAACAGATTTCAAGAGGTACGTTGGAATCGCCTTTAAAGCACAGGAAGAGGGGCACAACTTCGACAATGACGCACTTGGCCAAAAGGGCGTATGCGTTTTCTCCTGAATATATTCAGGAGAAAACGCATACGCCCTTTTTGGCCAAGCAAGCAAGCGGGCAATGCAAATCTGCACTACAAAGAAGTATCACTTCCCACCGGTCAAAAGGGACATCCACAAATGTGTAAAAACCAGAAAGGCAAGACAGGCCCTGGAGAAGAGGGAGCCTTGTTATGCTGATGGGCGGGATGTAAATTGCCAACTGCCTCACTGGAGGAGTTCATTGCGTTCCCTAAAAAAAGTAAACAACATAGCTACAGAGCCAAGGGCACTTCCAGTCTAGGGAATATACCTTGGGAAAACTGAAAAATCAATAAGACAGAGCCACCCCCAAATTTAGGGCTGCACTGCTTATAAGAACCACAACTTGGGTACACCTTAAATATCCCAGGATATATAAAAATGGTTCAAAAAACTGTGGTATTTATGTACGATGGAATATCCCTCAGCCATGAAATCAATGTCATAAGAGCAGGAGCAGCAAAGTGAGTGGATTCAGGTACGATGATTCTAAGTGAAATAAGTATCACAGAAAAAGAAACTCATCATAAGATATCACTTATGAAGATCCTGTAAACATGGCTACACATGAACTGAGTTAGGAAAGAGAACAGAGTCACACATTTAATAAACACTCTTATGCCTTCTTAAGGGGGAAGGAGAGGTGCGGTGATGCATAAAACCACAGTTTGATATAAGCACAGGTACCGTTCCAAAAACCAACTTTGGGATAGACAAGACATACACCTTCCTCAGTGAAAGGGCCTCAAAACCCCATATATGCCGCAGAGGAATAGATATGACTAGTAAGAATCTTAAAACATATGGATTGATATGTCTCCCGAAGGGAATCAAGTGTTTCTACACTGGCATATACATGGCAGCGAGAATCAGATCAAACCCAGTATAAAAATGTATTTCAAAGGCAAAAGAAAAAAACAGGGAAATTCTTTTCAATTCCTTCAGGGTCTCTGATGAAACCTGGAATGACCCTATCTACAATGACAGCTGGATGTGGCATAAGGCTGGACATTTGGGACTGAGAGGATTGGTGAGATTGGGTGAGCAAATGCAGACCCTTTACAGCAATAATGCATGGTCCCAATTCCATGGGTCCCAACTCTCCAGGTTGAAGGGAATATTACTACAACTATAACATGTACAGGAAACCTATATAATGGACACACGGTGAATACACAAAAGGTTTCTAAATCTCAACAAATAGTCCCTCTCCTGGTGCTCCAGTTTGACTTTCCAACTGCTTTACTAAAATCGCCCAACTTGGTGAGACAGCCCCTTTAATCTCCTGGTTTGCACAGGTTGCCAATTTGGCAGAGATTTGAAGGGAAGAGGGAGAAGCAATGAGAGAGTAGCTGATAGGCATTTGGAAGGACACATGTCACTCTAATTTCCCGGCAGGAAGAAGAATTAACCAAAGTCTCAGCCACCCACCGGGAACCAGTATAAGTGCTGAACCAAAATTTTGGACTTGCGTTCAGCTCACAAAAAACAAGTTGAAAAATGGAGCTCAGGGTCACAGCAAACTGGCACAGTAATAATGGACAACACTCCTCAAAAATCCATTGAAGGAACTCAACGAGGCGGACTTCAAAGCGAGGCAGAATTGTAGGAAACAGATTTCAAGAGGTACGTTGGAATGACCTGTAAAGCACAGGAAGATGGGCACAACTTCGACCATGATGCACTTGGCCAAAAAGTCCGCATGTGTTTTCTCCTGAATATATTCAGCAGAAAATGCATACGCCCTTTGTGGCCAAGCAAGCAAGTGGCAATGCAAATCTGCACTACAAAGAAGCATCACTTCCCACCGGTCAAAAGGGACATCGACAAAATGTGTAAAATCCTGAAAGCCAAGACAAGCCCTGGAGAACAGGGAGCCTTGTTATGCTGATGGGCGGGATGTAAATTGCCAACTGCCTCACTGGAGGAGTGCATTGTGTTCCCTAAAACAAGTAAACAACAGAGCTACAGAGCCAAGGGCACTTCCAGTCTAGGGAATATTCCTTGGGAAAACTGAAAATCATTAAGACAGGGCCACCACAAATTTAGGGCTGTACTGCTTACAAGAACCTCAAGTTGGGAACACCTTAAATAACCCAGGAAATATAAAAATGGTTCAAAAAAGTGTGGTACTTATGTACGATGGAATATCCCTCAGCCATGAAATCAATGTCATAAGACAAGGAGCAGCAAAGCGAGTGGATTCAGGTACGATGATTCTAAGAGAAGTCACACAGAAAAAGACACTTATCAAAAGATATCACTTATGAAGATCCTGTAAACATGGTTACACATGAACTGAGTTAAGAAAGAGAACAGAGTCTCACATTTAGAAAACACTGTTATGCCTGCTTAAGGGGGAAGGAGAGGTGTGGTGATGCAAAAAAACAGAGTTTGATATAAGCACAGGTACCGTTTCTAAAACCAACTTTGGAATAGACAAGAACTACACCTTCCTCAGTGAAAGGGACTCAAAACCCCATATTTCCCGCAGAGGAATAGATCTGACTAGTAAGAATCTTAAAACCTATGTATTGATATGTCTCTGTAAGGGAATCAAGTGTGTCTAGACTGGCATAAACATGGCAGCGAGAATCAGCTCAAACCCACTATAAAAAAGAATTTCAAAAACAAAACGAAAAAACAGGGAAATTCTTTACAATTCCTTCAGAGTCTCTGATGAATCCTGGAATGACCCTATCTACAATGACAGCTGGATGTGGAATAACGCTGGACACTTGGGACTGAGAGGGTTGGTGAGATTGGGTGAGCAAATGCAGACCCTTTAAAGCAAAAATGCATGGCCCCCATTCCATGGGTCCCAACTCTCCATGTTGAAGGGAATAGTACTACAGCTATAAAATGTACAGGAAACCTAGAGAATGGACACACTGTGAATACAGAAGTTTCTAAACTCAACGAATAGTCCCTCTCCTGGTGCTCCGGTTTGACTTTCCAACTGCTTTACTATTAATCTTCCAACTTGGAGAGACAGCCCCTTTAAGCTCCTGGTTCGCACAGGTTGCCAATTTGGCAGAGGATGGAAGGGAAGAGGGAGAACCAATGAGAGAGTAGCTGTTAGGCATTTGGACGTGCACATGTCACTCTAATTTCCCGGCAGGAAGAAGAATTAACCAAAGTCTCAGCCACCCACCGGGAACCAGTATAGGTCCTGAACCAAGATATTGGGCTTGCGTACAGCTCACAAATACGAGTTGAAAAATGGAGCTCAGGGACACAGAAATTCACAAACTGGCAGAGTAATAAAGGACAACTATCATCCAAAAATCTGTTGAGGGAAGGCGTCGAGGCGGACTTGAAAGCGAGGCAGAATAGCAGGAAACAGATTTCAAGAGGGACGTTGGAATCGCCTTTAAAGCACAGGAAGAGGGGCACAACTTCGACAAAGACGCACTGGGCAAAAAAGTGCGTATGTGTTTTCTCCTGAATATATTCAGGAGAAAACGCATACAGCATTTTTGGCCAAGCAAGCAAGCGGGCAATGCAAGTCTACACTACAAAGAAGTATCACTTCCCACCGGTCAAAAGGGACATCCACAAATGTGTAAAAACCAGAAAGGCAAGACAGGCCCTGGAGAACTGGGAGCCTTGTTATGCTGACGGGTGGGATGTAAATTGCCAACTGGCTCACTGGAGGAGTGCATTTCGTTCCCTAAAACAATAAACAACAGAGCTACAGAGACAAGGGCACTTCCAGTCTAGGGAATATACCTTGGGAAAACTGAAAATCAATAAGAAAGAGACACCCCCAAATTTAGGGCTGCACTGCTTACAAGAACCTCAACTTGGGTACACGTTAAATATCACAGGAAATATAAAAATGGTTCAAAAAACTGTGTTATTTATGTACGATGGAATATCTCTCAGCCATGAAATCAATGTCATAAGTCCAGGAGCAGCAAAGTGAGTGCATTCAGTTACGATGATTCTAAGTGAAATAAGTCACATAGAAAAAGAAACTTCTCATAAGATATCACTTATGAAGATCCTGTAAACATGGCTACACATGAACTGAGTTAGGAATGACAACAGAGTCTCACATTTAGAAAAAACTCTTATGCCTGCTTAAGGGGGGAGGAGAGGTGGGGTGATGCATAAAACCAGAGTTTGATATAAGCACAGGTACAATTTCTATAACCAACTGTGGAATAGACAAGACCTAAACCTTCCTCAGTGAAAGGGACACAAAACCCCATATTTCACACAGAGGAATAGATCTGACTAGAAACAATCCTAAATCTTATGTATTGCTATGTCTCCGTAAGGGAATTAAGTGTGTAGACTGGCATAAACATGGCAGCGAGAATCAGCTCAAACCCACTATAAAAAGGAATTTCAAAAACAAAACAAAAATACAGGGAAATTCTTTACAATTCCTTCAGGGTCTCTGACGAAACCTGGAATGACCCTATCTACAATGACAGCTGGATGTGGCATAAGGCTGGACACTTGGGACTGAGAGGATTGATGAGATTGGGTGAGCAAATGCAGACCCTTTAAAGCAAAATGCATGGCCCACATTCCATGGGACCCAACTCTCCATGTTGAAGGGAATATTACTACAGCTATAACATGTACGGGAAACCTAGAGAATGGACACACTGTGAATACAAAAGGTTTCTAAAACTCAACGAGTAGTCCCAGTCCTGGTGCCCCGGTTTGACTTTCCAACTGCTTTACTATCAATCTCCCAACTTTGAGAGACAACCCCTTTAACCTCCTGGTTCGCACAGGTTGCCAATTTGGCAGAGGATGGAAGGGAAGAGGGAGAACCAATGAGAGAGTAGCTGTTAGGCATTTGGACGGGCACATGTCACTCTAATTTCCCGGCAGGAAGAAGAATTAAACAAAGTCTCAGAAACCCACCGGGAACCAGTATAGATCCTGAACCAAAATTTTGGACTTGCGTACAGCTCACAAAATACGAGTTGAAAAATGGAGCTCACCGGCACAGCAATTCACAAACTGGCCGAGTAATAAACGACAACTATCGTCCAAAAATCTGTTGAGGGAAGGCAACGAGGCAGACTTGAAAGCGAGGCAGAATGGCAGGAAACAGATTTCAAGAGGTACGTTGGAATCGCCTTTAAAGCATAGGAAGAGGGGCACAACTTCGACAATGACGCACTGGGCCAAAAAGGGCCTTAGCGTTTTCTCCTGAATATATTCAGGAGAAAACGCATACGCCCTTTTTGGCCAAGCAAGCAAGCGGGCAATGCTAATCGGCACTACAAAGATGTATCACTTTCCAACGGTCAAAAGGGTGAGCCACAAAATGTGTAAAAACCGGAAAGGCAAGACAGGCCCTGGAGAACAGGGAGCCTTGTTATGCTGATGGGCGGGATGTAAATTGCCAACTGCCTCACTGGAGGAGTGCATTGCATTCCCTAAAACAAGTAACCAACAGAGCTACAGAGCCAAGGGCACATCCAGTCTAGGGAATATACCTTGGGATAACTGAAAATCAATAAGACAGTGCCACCCCCAAATTTAGGGCTGCACTGCTTACCAGAACATCAACTTGGGTACACCTTAAATATCCCAGGAAATATAAAAATGGTTCAAAAAATTGTGGTAGTTATGTACGATGGAATATCCCTCAGCCAGGAAATCACAGTTATAAGACCAGCGGCAGCAAAGTGAGTGGATTCATGTACGATGATTCTAAGTGAAGTCACACAGAAAAAGAAACTTATCATAAGATATCACTTATGAAGATCCTGTAAACATGGCGACACATGAACTGAGTTAGGAAAGAAAACAGAGTCTCACATTTAGAAAACACTCTTATGCCTGCTTAAGGGGAAAGGAGAGGTGGGGGATGCATAAAACCAGAGTTTGTTATAAGTACAGGTACCATTTCTAAAACCAACTGTGGAATAGACAAGACCTACACCTTTCTCAGTGAAAGGGACTCAAAACCACATATTCTCCGCAGAGGAATAGATCTGTCTAGTAAGAATCTTAAAACCTATGTATTGATACCTCTCTTTAAGGGAATCATGTGTGTCTAGACTGGCGTAAACATGGCAGCGAGAATCAGCTCAAACCCACTATAAAAAGGAATTTCAAAAACAAAACCAAAAAACAGGGTAATTCTTTACAATTCCTTCAGGGTCTCTGATGAAATCTGGAATGACACTATCTACAATGACAGCTGGATGTGGCATAAGGCTGGACACTTGGGACTGAGAGGATTGGTGAGATTGGGTGATCAAATGCAGACCCTTTAAAGCAAAAATGCATGGTCCCTATTCCATGGGTACCAACTCTCCATGTTGAAGGAAATATTACTACAGCTATAACATGTACGAGAAACCTAGAGAATGGACACACGGTGAATACAAAAGGTTTCTAAAACTCAACGAATAGTCCCTCTCCTGGTACTCCGGTTTGACTTTCCAACTGCTTTACTATCAATCTCCCAAATTGGAGAGACAGCCCCTTTAACCTCCTGGTTCTCACAGGTTTCCAAATTTGCAGAGGATGGAATGGAAAAGGGAGAACCAATGAGAGAGTAGCTCTTAGTCTTTTGGACGGGCACATGTCACTCTAATTTCCCAGCAGGAAGAATAATTAACCAAAGCCTCCGCCACACACCGGGAACCAGTAAAGTTCCTGAACCAAAATTTTGGACTTGCGTACAGCTCACAAAAAAACGAGTTGAAAAATGGAGCTCAGGGGCACAGCAATTCACAAACAGGCAGAGTAATAAAGGACAACTATCGTCCAACAATCTGTTGCGGGAAGGAAACGAGATGGACTTGAAAGCGAGGCAGAATAGCAGGAAACAGATTTCAAGAGGTACGTTGGAATTGCCTTTAAAGCACAGGAAGAGGGGCACAACTTCGAAAATGACGCAATTGGCCAAAAAGGGCGTATGCGTTTTCTCCTGAATATATTCAGGAGAAAACGCATACGCCGTTTTTGGCCAAGCAAGCAAGAGGGCAATGCAAATCTGCACTATAAAGAAGTATCACTTCCAACCGGTCAAAAGGGACATCCACAAAATGTGTAAAAACCAGAAAGGCAAGACAGGCCATGGAGAACAGGGAGCCTTGTTATGCTGATGGGCGGGATGTAAATTGCCAACTGCCTCACTGTAGGAGTGCATTGTGTTCCCTAAAACAAGTAAACAACAGAGCTACAGAGACAAGGGCACTTCCAGTCTAGGGAATATACCTTGGGAAAACTGGAAATCAATAGAACAGAGCCACCGCCAAATTTAGGGTTGCACTGCTTACAAGAACCTCAACTTGGGTACACCTTAAATATCCCAGGAAATATAAAAATGGTTCAAAAAATTGTGGTACTTATGTATGATGGAATATCCCTCAGCCATGAAATCAATGTCATAAGACCAGGAGCAGCAAAGTGAGTGGATTCATGTACGATGATTCTAAGTGAAATAAGTCACACAGAAAAAAGAAACTTATCATAAGATATCACTTATGAAGATCCTGTAAACATGGCTACACATGAACTGAGTTAAGAAACAGAACAGAGTCTCACATTTAGAAAACACGGTGATGCCTGCTTAAGGGGGAAGGAGAGGTGGGGTGATGCGTAAAACAAGAGTTTGATTTAAGCACGGATACCGTTTCTAAAACCAACTTTGGAATAGACAAGACCTACACCTTCCTCAGTGAAAGGGACTCAAAACCCCATATTTCCCGCAGAGGAATATATCTGACTAGTAAGAATCTTAAAACCCTTGAATTGATATGTCTCCGTAAGGGAAACAAGTGTGTCTAGACTGGCATAAACATGGCAGCGAGAATCAGCTCAAACCCACTATAAAAAGGAAGTTCAAAAAGAAAACCAAAAAACAGGGAAATTCTTTACAATTCCTTCAGGGTCTCTGATGAAACCTGGAATGACCCTATCTACAATGACAGCTGGAGGTGTCATAAGGCTGGACACATGGGACTGAGAGGATTGGTGAGATTGGGTGAGCAAACGCAGACCCTGTAAAGCAATAATGCATGGCCCCCATTCCATGGGTCCCAACTCTCCAGGTTATAGGGAATACTACTACAGCTATAACATGTATGGGAAACCTAGAGAATGGACACACTGTGAATACAAAAGGTTTGTAAAACTCAAAGAATAGTCCCTCTCCTGGTGCTCCAGTTTGACCTTCCAACTGCTTTACTATCAATCTCCCCGCTTGGAGAGACAGCCCCTTTAACCTCCTGGTTTGCACACGTTGCCAATTTGGCAGAGGATGGAAGGGAAGAGGGAGAACCAATGAGAGAGTAGCTGTTAGGCATTTGGACGGGCACATGTCACTCTAATTTCCCAGCAAGAAGAAGAATTAACCAGAGTCTCAGCCACCCACCGGGAACCAGTATAGTTCCTGAACGAAAATTTTGGACTTGCGTACAGCTCACAAAAAAACGAGTTGAAAAATGGAGCTCAGGGGCACAGCAATTCACAAACTGGCAGAGTAATAAAGGACAACTATCGTCCAAAAATCTGTTGAGGGAAGGCAACGAGGCGGACTTGAAAGCGAGGCAGATTAGCAGGAAACAGATTTCAAGAGGTACATTGGAATCGCCTTTAAAGCACAGGAAGAGGGGCATAACTTCGACAATGATGCACTTGGCCAAAAAGGGCGTATGCGTTTTCTCCTGAATATATTCAGGAGAAAACGCATATGCCCTTTTTGGCCAAGCAAGCAGCGGGCAATGCAAATCTGCACTAGAAAGAAGTATCACTTCCCACCGGTCAAAAGGGACATCCACAAATTGTGTAAAAACCAGAAAGGCAAGACTGGCCCTGGAGAACAGGGAGCCTTGTTATGCTGATGGGCGGGATGTAAATTGCCAACTGCATCACTGGAGGAGTGCATTGCGTTCCCTAAAACAAGTAAACAACAGAGCTACAGAGCCAAGGGCACTTCCAGTCTAGGGAATATACCTTGAGAAAACTGAAAATCAATAAGACACAGCAACACCCAAATTTAGGGCTGCACTGCTTACAAGAACCTGAACTTGGGTACACCTTAAATATCCCAGGAAATATAAAAATGGTTCGAAAAATTTTGGTAATTATGTACTATGGAATATCCCTCAGCCATGAAATCAATGTCATAAGACCAGGAGCAGCAAAGTGATTTCATTCAGGTACGATGATTCTAAGTGAAATAAGTCACACAGATAAAGAAACTTATCATAAGATATCACTTATGGAGATCCTGTAAACATGGCTACACATTAAGTGAGTTAGGAAAGATAACAGAGTATCGAATCTTATCATAACATATCACTCATAGGGTGAATGAACACATGGCTACACATGAACTGAATTACAAACACAACAGAGTCACACATTTAGAAAACAATCTTCTGCCTGCTTAAGGGGAAAGGCGAGGTGGGTTGATGCATAAAACCACAGTTTTAAATTAACACAGATACCGTTACATAAACTAAGTATGTAATAGACAACACCTAACTCGAGCACAATGAACTGGACTCAACACCCCCTATTCATTGCAGAGGAATATATCTGACTCTGAGGATTTTAAATCATATGTATTCTAATGTGTCCATAAAGGAATCATATGTGTGTATAATTGCATGAACACAGCACTGAAATTCAGCTAAATCCCCTTAAAAAAATAAGTTTCAAAAGCAAAATGCAAAACAGCCAAACAGAAAGAAATCTTAAAAATTACGTTCATGGCCTGTGATCCAACCTGGATTGACCACCTTTACACCCACAGCTGGATGAGACATAAGACTTGACACTTGGGTTGACAAGATTGCTGAGGTTGTGTGAGCAAATGAACACCACTTAGAGCAATACTGTGTGCTACGCATTCTAGTGGTCCCAACTCTCCAGGTTTAAGGGAATCTTCCTACAGTTAAAACATGCATGGGAAACCCAGTGGATGGTACACTGTGTAATTGGGAAAGTTTTCTAAAAGGTACCTCATTTTTCCTTTCGTCGTGCTCGGCTTCACCATTCCATCTGCATTACTAAAAATCTCCCCACTTGGAGTGTCAGCGCCTTTACCCTCCTGTTATGCACAGTTTGCAAATTGTGCAGAGGATGAACAGGAAGAGAGAAAACAAATGATAGATTAGCTGTAGGTGTTTGGATGGGCACATATCACTCTACTTTCCCATCAGGAAGAAGCATTAACCAAAGGCTCAGCCTGAAGCCCCGGAACCGGACTAGGGCCTAAAGCCATCCTGCGGTATTGCAGCCAGCTCACAAATAGGCGATTTGAAAAATGGAAATCAGGGGCACAGCAATTCACAAACTTGCAGAGTTATAAAGGACAACTATCATCCAGAAATATAATGAGGTAAGGCCATGAAGAAGATTTGAATGCAAGGCAGATTTGAAGGAAACAGGTTTCAAGAGGTACATTGGAGTCATCTTTAAAGCACATGAAAAGCGACAGAACTTCGACAATGTTGCCCTTAGCTGAAAAGGGTGTATGTGTATTTTCTTGAATATATTTGGAAAAGAATGCATACGCACTTTTTGGCCAAGCAAGCCATCAGGCATTGAAAATCCACACTACATAGAAGTGTCTCTTACCTCCAGTCAAAAGGGCCATCCACAAATAGTGTGAAAACCACAAATGCAGGATAGGCCATGGAGAAAATGGAGCCTGGTTACACCGATGGACAGGATGTAAATTGCCAACAGCCTCTCTGCAGAACTGTATGTTTTTTTCTAAAACAGAGCTACAGAGCATAACAAACTTCCACTCATGGGCGTGTATTTTGGGAAAACTAAAAATCCGCAACACACAGCCAGCGCAAAGTTTAGGGCTGCTCTATTTACAAGAACCTCGACTTCGGTACACTTTAAATATCCCAGGAAAGGAAAAAAATGGATATAGATGTTGTGGTACTTATATACAATGGAATGTCACTCAGACATAAAATCAATGTCATAAGGCCAATAGCAGCATGAGTGGCTTTAGGTACGATGATGCTAAGTGAAATGAGCCACAAAGAAACAGAAACTTATTGTAATATATCACTTATAGAGGGAATGTAAACATGGATACACATGAACTGAATTTCAAAAGAGAACAGAGTTACACATTTAGAAAACACACTTATGCCTCCTTAAGGGGAAAGGTGACGTGGGGTGATGTGTAAAAGCAGAGTTTGAAATTAGCAGAGATACCATTCCATATACCAAATATGTAATAGACAAGACCTACTCCTTTCTCAATGAACTGGACAAAAAACACCCTATTCACTGAAGAGGAATTTATCTGACTGGTAACAATCTTGAAACCTATGTATTTATATGTCTCCATAATGGAATCAAGTGTATGTAGATTGGCATAAACACAGATCAATGGAACAGGACAGAAAGCCCAGAGAGAAACCTACATACCTATGGCTATCTCATCTATCACAAAGGAGCTAAGGATATACAATGGAGAAAAGACAGTCTCTTCAGTAATTGGTGCTGGGAAAACTGGACCCCTACACATAAAAGAATGAAATTAGAACACTCCATAACACCATACACAAAAATAAACTCTAAATGGATTAGAGATCTAAATATAAGACCAGACACTATAAAACACTTAGAGGAAACCATAGGCAGAACACTCTATGACATAAATCACAGCAAGATCCTTTTTGACTCACCTCCTAGAGAAATGGAAATAAAAACATAAATCAACAAATGGGACCTAAAGAAACTTAAAAGCTTTTACACAGTACAGGAAAACATAAACAAGATGCAAAAACAACCCTCAGAATGGGAGAAAATATTTTCAAATGGAGCAACTGACAAAGGATTAATCTCCAAACTTTACAAGCACCTCATGTAGCTCAATATCACAAAAACAAACAACCCAATCCAAAAACGGCCAGAAGACCTAAATAGACATTTCTCCAAAGAAGATATACAGATTACCAAGAAACACATGAAAGGATGCTGAACATCACTAATCATTAGAGAAATGCAAATCAAACTACCTTGAGATATCACCACACAGCAGTCAGAGTGGCAATCATCAAAAAAATCTACAAAACAATAAATGCTGGAGAGGCCTGTATTGGAGAAAAGGGAACACACGTGCACTGTGGGTGGGAATGTAAATTGATATGGGCACTAGGGAGAACAGTACGGAGGGTCCTCTAAATAACTAACAATAGAGGTACCATACGACACAACAATCCAACTACTGGACATTTGCCTTGCGAAAACCATAATTCAAAAAGAGTTATGTACAAAAAAGTTCATTGCAGCTCTATTTACAATAGCCAGGACATGGAAGCAACCTAAGTGTCCATCGACAGATGAATGGATAAAGAAGATCTGACACATATATACAATGGAATATTACTCAGCCATAAAAAGAAGCAAAACTGAGTTATTTGTACTGAGGTGGATGGACTTAGAATGTGTCCTACACAGTGAAGTAAGTCAGAAAGGGAAAAACAAATACTGTATGTTAACAGAGATATACGGAATCTAATGAAGAAAAAAAAAAGATTTTGAAGAACCTAGTGGCAGGACAAGATTAAGGACACAGACGTAGAGAAAGGACTTGAGGACACCGGAAGGGGGATGGGTAAGCTGAGACGAAGTAACAGAGTGGCATGGACATAAATACATTACCAAATGTAACACCAATAGCTACTGAGAATCAGCCACATAGAACAGGGAGATCAGCTCGGTGCTTTGTGACCTCATAAAGGGGTGTGATATGGAATGTGGGAGGGAGATGCAAGAGGGAGGGGATCTGGTGATATTTGTATATGTATAGCTGATTCACTTTGTTATACAGCAGAAACTAACACTCCATTGTAAAACAATTATACTCCAATAAACGTGTAAAAGGAAAAAAAAAAGAAAAAGAAAGCCCAGGGATAAACCTACACACCTATGGTCAACTAATCTATGACAAAGGAGGCAAGACTATACAATGGAGATAAGACAGTCTCTTCAATCATTGGTGCTGGGAAATATGGACAGCTACATGTAAAAGAATGAAATTAGAACACTCCCCAACACCATACATAAAAATATATTCAAAATGGATTAGAGACCTTAATGTAAGACCGGACAGTATAAAACTCTGAGAGGAAAACTTACGAAGGATACTCTGACGTAAATCACAGCAAGATCTTTTTTGATCCACCTCCTATAGTAATGAAATAAAAAAGTAAACTAAACAGATGGGACCTAATGAAATGTAAAAGCTTTTGCAAAGCAAAGGAAACTACAAACAAGACGAAAAGACAACCCTCAGAATGGCAGAACATATTTGCCAATGAATCAATGGACAAATAATTAATCGCCAATATATATAAACAGCTCATGCAGCTCAATATTAATAAAACAAACAACCCAATACAAAAATGGAAGAAGATCTAAATAGACATTTCTTCCAAGAAGACATAGAGATGGCCAGTACGCACATGAAAATCTGCTCAACATCACTAATTATTAGAGAAATGGAAATCGAAAGTACAATGAGGTATCACGTCACACCTGTTAGAATGGGCATCATCAGAAAATCTACAAACAACAAATGCTGGAGAGGGTGTGGAGAAAAGGAACCTTCTTCCACTATTGCTGGGAATGTAAATCGATATAGTCTCTATGGAGAACAGTATGGAGGTTCCTTAAAAAACTAAAAATAGAATTACCATATAATCCAGCAATCCCACTACTGGGCATATACCCAGAGAAAACCATAAATAAATAAGACACATTCACCACAATGTTCATTGCAGTACTATTTACAATAGCCAGGTAATGAAAGCAACCTAAGTGCCCACAGACAGATGAATGGATAAAGATGTGGTACATATATACAATGGAATATTACTCAGCCATACATAGGAATGAAATTGGGTCATTTGTAGAGACCTTGATGGATCTAGAGACTGTCATACAGAGTGAAGTAAGTCACAAAGAGAAAAACAAATATTGTATGTTAATGCATCTATGTGGAACCTAGAAAAATGGTACAGATAAACCGGTTTCCAGGGCAGAGATAGAGACACAGAGGTAGAGAACAAACGTATGGACACCAAGTGTGGGAAGCCATGGGGTGGTGGTGGTGGGATGATTTGGAGATTGAGATTGAACTGTATACATGGATATGCATAAAATACATAACCAATAATAACCTGCTGTATAAAAAATAAATAAAATTAAAGTTCAAAATTTTAAAAAATAAAATTTAAAAATAAAACAGAAAAAAGTTCTTCCCTTCACACAGATGCATTTATATGAATGAATTATTTCCATGCTTATATCTATAAATACATAAAAGAGGAATAAAATCTAACTTGAACCAAAAAGAAAAAAAAAAACCTGAACCCACAAGTTATACAGAGGAAAACCCAATCAGGGCACTTGCTCCAGCGGAAAACAATTCTGAAATTGGTCAGAGGTGGGGAATCATCTCCCATAGAGCCAGCAACCCACCCCCCACACAAGGAGCGTCCTCATTGCAAAGCTGGGGGACCGTGCCGAGGCATCTGTGAGTAAACGTGAGCTGAGCCCCAGGCCAGCTGCTGCTGAACTGTTCCCACCCTTCCCAGGTAAAACACCTGAATATGTACAAGGGCTTGAAAGCCTAGAGGAAGGGCCACGGAACCACACAAGCGACAGCCCACAGGCCAACTTGGTGCCTGCAGGCCAGCCAGGATGGTCCTGGCCCCGGGCGCTCTTCCAGAAGTTTTCCATTGCCCTGCCTGAGATACCCCTCCTGTCCCGGACCCCACTGGTTTTTTCCTTCCTCACCTCTGTCCGGAGAGAAATTCCAGCGGAAGGTATGGGTGACACATCCTCTTCTTTATAGGTGGCAGCCTGGCAACTCCTGCAGAAAGGCCAGCAGAGCCCCACTCACACCGGGCCACCCACAAAGCCATGGCCCCTCACTCCCTCCCACCACCCCAGCCCCGTCACTGCTGACGGGGCATAGAATATGGCGTCAGGCACAGCTACAGGGGCCCTTGCTGACTGGAGAGGTGTTTATATTGACCTCAACCAAGGCACACCTGGGGAGGGCTGGCAGGCAGTGTCAGGCTGCCCAAATCAGCCAATCCTCACCCCTCAGGGGATCACAGTTGCAGAAAATGAACCTTGCTAAACGGGCCACGGCCAAGGAACAGGTGTGGGCTCTTGAGAGTCAGGATAGACAAGGGGCTGCAGCTGCGGCTTTTTTCTCATCATTTTATCTGGTCCATGAGTGGAAAACAACTTCAAGAACACCCTATACTAATGAGAGGAACCCAGGAGTCAGGGAGAGGAGTGATGGTGGTTGGAGACAGAGGCCTGGTGCCCTGGCTGCAGTGGAAGTGTCTGGAACACCAGGCCGAGAGAGGCTGCACAGAGTGATAGCCAGGGTCACAGACCTGTCAGGGCTGCTGTTTGTTAGTTCAAGTCCTGCTCTGAGGCGTTCTGTGTCAGCTGTGAGCGACAGGTGAGATGGGGGTTCTCTGCAAGGTGGGCTCTGTGCACAGTTCTTGTGTGTCCAGCCCTGCTTCGGTACCTGCCCAGGGGAGCTCCGTATCCTGGGAAGGGCCTGGATATGAGAGCCCAATGGGCTGCTGGGTAACTGCACAGGTGAGCTCCATACCCTGGGAGGGACTTGACCACGAGGGCCCCGTGGGCTGTGGGGTGGGGGGTGCATCCCAGGTGAGCTCCATATCCTGGGATTGGCCTGACCACGAGAGTCCCATTGGCTGCTGGGGACCTGGTAAAGGATATCAGGACAGTCAGTGAAGCCACCGAGGATATACCTGAAGAAGCAACTATGTCCTACACCCTGCAGGTCATTCTACCATCCACCAGGCCATGGCATTCTGTATTAGACTTCAATGATGCCTTCTTCTGTTTTCCATTCATCTCAGAGTCACAAGAATTTTTGGCTTGTGAGTGGCAGGACACAACATGCAACCAAAGCAATAATGCTGGGCCATCCTTCCCCAATGGTTCAAAAATCCCCACACCATCATTGGGGAAATGTCCTTTAAAGGCCTAAAAGTTCTACCTCTGTAAAAGGGAACCCTCCTTCAATATGCAGAGGACATTCTGATCGCCAGGCCTACTAAAGACGCCTCTGAACTACCTAGCCAAGAAAGGATAGAAGGTGTCCAAGAAAAAGGCTCAAATATCCCAGGCTAAGGTGACATGCCTGGGCTTCATTCTCACAGATATTCGGAGAAACACATCCCAGGATAGGGAAGAAGCCATTTGCAGCCTTACCTCTTCTAAAACTAGAAGACAGCTTAGGGTTTCCTGGGGAGGCCAAGGTTTTCTGCATCTGGATCCCTAACTACAGTCTAATAGCTGGGCCTCTACATGAAACACTGACACGAAAAGATGATGATCCTTTTGAATAGAATCCAGAAGCAGCCTTTCAAGAATGGAAAGAGCAGTCAATTCAGACCCTTGCCCAGGAACTCCCTAATTTAGCTAAACCCTTTGACCTTTACATACCCGGTCATAGGTTAATCGCCCTTGGAGCCTTAGTGCAAAAACTGGGACCACGTGAAATGGAGCAACACAAGAATGCCCTTCAGGTATGATAAACTATGGTCACCAAGGGCTTTGCCCATCGACTCATCAGGCCAGGATACTGGGGTATCTAAAAAGCTGGAAATCAGCAGCCCCCAAGGCCAGGTCCCTCCTAAGGGAAAAGGACCCCACATGGTGATCCTAACCACCCATCATGCCCTGAAGTTGCAGGGGTCGCTCTGTGGACACACTGACCTCGAGTGAGGAGGCCCTCCAACTCCAACCTCCAGAGAGACAAACGGGGGCAACAGGCCCCCAAAATGACTCGTGTGACCATCACTTGACCTGGAGTTTCTCTCAGAAAACAACAAGACTGTGCCCCGAAAGAGCAGACTACTGCTTGCAGGACTTACTGCACCCAGAGGGGAGCTAATAAGCTTGGCGGGGGAAACGTATATCATGCTTTCACCATAGAAAGCCCTACAGACACCGTGGTGATGATGGTCAATATGACCGGCTGGACTGCTGGCTACTTCTAAAGGCCGTTGACTCAGTGGACGTCATGATCCTGGATCACCACTGACCCTTGACTGTCTGGGAGTTGTGTGGGCAGGGCTCTGACACATGGTGCTGTGTGTACATTAATTCAGGGACCTAATTAAAGAAAGCACAGACTACTGGTCAGAGCATCTAGGCTGGCAAAAGCCGTCAGCCTAAGGTCGCCGAACAAATGTTGGGTGGGGTGAAACCTGCCACCGCAGCATCTCTGCACATCTGTTTCCTGGACCCTTAAAGGTCATTAGAATCTATAACACTTCCAATGCTGGTGCTCAGGCAGTCGAGAAGTGAGGCAGGAGGCCTTGGGACAATCGACCTCACCTGGAGGCTGGTGGGGAGAAGTTTTCCCCTCCCCCCATATATCAGGGCTCCCACCACAGCATGAAGCAGTTACAAAAGAGGGGTCTGCAACCTCAACACCCTAAGAATGAGGAACAGAACAAAAAGCAGAGGAGGTGTTCATCTCCGGCAACGTTCATTGAAAACTCCTGGGAGATATAAAGAGAATCTGGGCAATAAAATAAAGTCTAACCTGTTTTTCCTTTGTGCTTTGTCTAATTTCAAGGGCTCCTAGGGTTCAGCATGCAGAGGTCCCACACCCGGCACTTCAGACCCGATTTCCTAGTGCAGAATGGCTGGGTCAACACCTCAGCTAGCGGTGTCCCATGCAGACTTCGCGGCATAGAGCCTGAGCTGCAGCCAACCCAGCCCTCGAGATCTCCATCCCCTCCCTCCCACTGATGCTGCCGGGATCTCCACACAGCAGCACAGCCCACAGCCCGTGGGGGAGTGCACGCTCTCACCTCTCCTTTCTGTTTTCAAAATAATGTTTCCTTTGCTTCTGAACCAAACTCAGTCTTGATCTGTTGGCTCCAATGACACTGGGCACGGGGACTCCTGTTGGGGTCCACTCTGGAGAATCAGTAACAGAAATTGAGAACATTGTAACTTCAATGAACAGATGTGTGAGCCAAACTGTAGTTAACATAGAGCAGTGTATAACGCTCGGGTAAAATAAGATGTTTCTAAGACTTACATTTGATATTTCCATCACTTTCCTATAAGCAAGTTCAGTGAAGACGTTTGTCTTATTTGTCAGGTCAACATTAGAGAAATGAAGTGATTTATTTCCATGGATGTACATCGAATACTCTTGGCTGAAGCTTCAATCGTGTTTTCAATGCTTTTCCATTGAAAATGATACCTCTCTTCAGCTCCCCCATTTCTGAGAAGTATAAAATCTTATAATTTATTATTACCAAAGGGGAAAGGTAGGAGAAGGGATAAATTAACAGTTTGGGTTTAACACATACACACTGCTGTATATAAAATAGATCATCAACAAGGAACTACTGTATAGCACAGGGAACTACACTGAATATTTTGCAATAACCTATAAGGGGAAATAATCTGAAAAAGAATAGATATTTTTATTGACATCATCTATCAATGACAGATAAAATGTAACCTAAGCAAAGCCGATGGTGAGCACTTCTGACCCTGAAGATTTCAATCATCTAAAGTTTGGGCTCTGCCTATTTCCCAAGGCCCTTAATGGGCATGCGTGTAGCCGTAGCTTAAAAATTCCCCAGTTTGGGGTTTGGGGAGGCACTGATGTGGAAAAATCCCTGGTGTCCTCCTTACATGCACGGGACCCTTCCTACAGTTAAAACATGCATGTCACACCTAGAGGATGGTACACCATTTGATCGGAAAGAGTTTGGAAAAGGCACCTCATCTCCTCATCACCTGGTGCTTGGGTTCACCCCTCCAACATCTTTCCTAACAACCTCCTCACTGGGGGATATCAACACCGTCAACATCCTGTTGCACACAGTTTGGAATTTGTCCAGAGGATGAAGCAGAAGGATGAGAAAAATTTAGAGACAAGTCTTAGGTGTTCGGACAGGCACATGCCACTCTAATTTCCAATCCGGAAGACAAATTCATCAAAGGCTAGAAATGCCCATGCAAACAGAATAGGGCTAGAGGAAATCCCGCTGTTTTGTGTCCAGTTTCCAAAAACACAAGTTGAATAATGGAACTCAGGGGCACTAAAATTCATGAAACTGCAGAGTTGAAAATATCTATCGTCGAAAAATGTCTTGAGGTAAGTCACAGAAAAGGACTTGTAAGCAAGGGAGAGTGGCAGGAAACATATTTGAACAGGTAGAAAGGACTCCCCGTTAAAGCACAAGAAAAGGGTCTGAACATCGTCAATGACACAGTAGGCCAAACAGGGCATATGCATTTTTTCTGAATATATTCAAGTAAAGGCCATACACACTTTTTATCCAACCAAACAGGTGGACACTGGAAATCAATACTACAAAATGTATCACTTCACATCAGTCAGAAGGGCCATCCACATAAAGTGTAAACACCAGAAATGCAAGACAGGGCGAGGAGAAAAGGGATCCCTGTGAGGCTGATTGTGGAAATGTAATTTGCCAACGGCCACTCTGGAGAAGTGTATTGTGTTTGCTAAAACATCTAAAAAATGAGCTACAGAGCATAGGGCACTTGCACTCATGGGCGTATACCTTGGGAAAAACAAAAATCGACAGAAAACTGGCACCCCAACGTTTACCACCTCTCTGTTAAAAAGGGCCTCAACTTGGATATAACCTAAATGTCCCTGGAAGGATAAAATGGATAAAAGAGATGGGGTACTTATGTAGAGTGGAATATGACTCATCCAGAAATCAATGAAATAAGGCCAGTTGGAACAACTCTGGAGGAGTTACATACGATCATTCTAAGTGACATATGTCAGAAAGAAAAAGACACATATCATAAGATGTCACTTAAAGGTGGAATCAAAAATGGCTACACATGAAATAAATTACAATACAGAAACATAGTCAAATATGTAGAAAATAGACATAAGGCTGCTAAATGGGAAAGGTGGGGAATGGTGAGGTATTATCCAGGAGGTTGAAATTAGCAAAGATACCATTCCAAGTACCAAATTGAATAACTGACAAGGCCTACACGGTACCTCAAAGAACTGCACTCAGCCCACTCAAGTCACTGGAAAATAATACATATGACTGGTAAGCATCTGAAAAAGAATTTATTGTTGTCTCACAGTACGTGAATCAAGTGGATGTACAGCAGCAAAAAACAGAGCTTTGAAAATCAGCTGTAACCAATATAAAAATAAATTTAAAAATATTTATAAAAACAGTGAGACAGACAAAAATTCTTACAACTTTTGTTGAAGGGCTACGATGTAACATGGATTGAACACATGTAGACCCACAGCAGGATTATATATAAGGCTGGAATCTATGCACGCTAAGATATGTTAGAGAGGCTTGGTGAGAAAATGCAGACCTTTTAAAGTAATACTGCCTGGTACCCATTCCATGGGTCCCAAATCTGCAGGTTCAAGGGAATCTTCTGACAGCGAAAACATGCCTGGGAAACCGAGATGAATGTACACCGTGTGCTCAGGAAAGGTATCTAAAATGCACCTCATTTTTGATCTCCTGGTGCTGGGTTTCGCCATTCCAGCCACATTACTAACAATCTCCCCACTTGGAGAATCAGCACCTTTAACCTCCTGTTTTACACAGTTTTCAATTTGTGCAGAGGATAAATGGGAAGAGGGGGAACGAATGAGAGATTAGCTGTAGGAGTTTTTTTTTTTTTTTTTTTTTTTTTTTTTTTTTCTTTTTGCGGTATGTGGGCCTCTCACTGCTGTGGCCTCTCCCGTTGTGGAGCACAGGCTCCGGACGCGCAGGCCAAGCGGCCATGGCTCACGGGCCCAGCCGCTCCGCGGCATATGGGATCCTCCCAGAAAGGGGCACGAACCCGTATCCCCTGCATCGGCAGGCAGACTCTCAACCACTGCGCCACCAGGGAGGCCCTAGCTGTAGGAGTTTTGACAGGAACATGTCACTCTAATTTCCTATTAGAAGAAGAATTAACCAAAGGCTCAGCCGGCCTCCCTAGAACCAGAATTGGGCCGGAAGCAATCCAATGGTTTGGCATACAGCACACAAAAAAAAAGCGAGTTGCAAAATGCAGCTCAGGAGCAGACAATTCAAAGACCTGCAAAGATATAAACGATAACCAACGTCCAAAAATATATTCAGGTAAGGCAACGAAGAGGATCTGAATGAGAGGCAGAATTGCAGGAAACTGTTTTCAAAAGGTAGATTCTACTCACATTTAAAGCATATGAAAAGCAGCAGAATTTATAAAGTGATGCAGTTGGGCAAAAGGGTGTATGCGTTTTTTTTCGTGAATATCTTCAGAAAAAAACAAAAACAGACAGAGTTTTTGGCCAACAAAGCAAGAGGGAAATGCATATCTGCACAACAAAGAAGTCTCAATTTCCACTGCTCAGTAAGGCCATCCAAAAAATGTGTACAAACCAGAAATGCAGGAGAGGCCATGGAAAACAGGGAGCCAAGTCACGCTGATGGGTGGGGTATAAATATCCAAGAGCCACTCTGAAGAAGTGTATGCTGTTAACTAAAACATCTAAAATACAAAGCCCCCGAGCAAAGGGGACTTCAATTCATGGGCATATAACTTGGGAAGACTAAATATCAATAAGACACAGGCACCCCAAAGTTTAGGGCTGCTCTGCATACAAGAACCTCAACTTTGGTACACCTAAAATATCCCAGGAAAAACAGAAACGCATAAAGAACTTGTGGTAATTTTGTACAACGGAATATCACTCAGACGTGAAATCAATGTATATAAGGCCAGTAGCAGCATAATGAGTGGATTTAAGTATGATGATTCTAAGGGAAATTAGTCACACAGAAAAAGAATCTTATCATTAGATATCACTTATAGAGGGAATGTCTATATCACAACACATGAACTGAATTAGAAAAGAGAACAGAGTCTCACATTTAGAAAAAAAAAATCTTAGGCCTGCTTCAGGAGAAAGGAGAGGTTGGGTGATGCATAAATCCAGAGTTTGATATTAACACAGGTACCATTCCATAAACCAAATACAGAATATACAAGAGCTACACATTCCTCAGTGAACGGGACTCAACACCCTGATTTCCCACATAGGTATATATCTGACTAGTAAGAATCTTGAAACCTATGTATTGATATGTCTCCGTAAGGGAATCAATTGTGTCTAGACCAGCATAAACAAGTCAGTGATAATCAGCTCAACCCCATTATAAACATGAATTTCCAAAAACAAAACCAAAAAACAGCGAAATTATTACACAATTCCTTCAAAGGTTCTGATGAAACTTGGAATGACCCTATCAGCAAAGACAGCTGGATGAGACATAAAGCTCGACACTTGGGGCTGAGAGGACTGGTGAGATTGGGATAGAAAATGCAGACCCTTAAGGTAGTAATGCATGCAACCATTCCATGGGTCCCAAATCTCCAGGTAGAAGGGAATATCACTACAGTTATAACATGTATGGGAAACCTAGAGAATGGACAACATGTGATGGCGAAAGGTTTCTAAAACTCTCCTAATTTTTCTTCTCCTTCTGCTCCAGTTTGGTATTCCAACTGCTTTACTATCAATCTACCAACTTAGGAGAGTCAGCCCCTATAACCTCCTGGT